>NC_136064.1:107334989-107682489 GCF_964261635.1 Lissotriton helveticus
CAGATATAAGAACAGGAGAACAAGTATTCTGAGGCAAAGAAGGTGTAGGCATAAGAACAGTCGGAGGCGAAGAAACAGAAGTAGAAGGCAAAGGAGCTTGAGGCAAAGCTGGTAGCAAAGATGGCGACCCTAGAGCGGGTTGCACAGGAGAAGGTAAAACCATCTGTGGAGCACCGGGTGGCTGAACAACAGCAGGAGATTGAACAACAAAGGGTGGAACAACCGGTGGTAATGGAGGCGCAGTAGCACCCTGCACATAAGGAGGTGGCAATCTCAGTAAATGAGAGATCAAAGAATCTTTTTCAAGACCTTCAATCGCTTTCGGAGGAGAAGACGGCAAGGCCGGATAACATTTATCTATGGCCATGCAACGTTGCCTATCTGACACCTCAATTGCTTTATCTTCTTCATTTTCTTTAAACTGCCTAGCAGCTTGCATTATTGATACATCCTTTTCTCTTTTATCTCTTTTAGCTTGTTTAATTTCTCGTTGTCTGGCTTCTTTACGCCAAAGGCGAAAGGAGTCAAACATTGCCGGCCGGGCTTTCTTCCTAAATAATTTAGTTTCTAAATTGTCTAAAATCTCTGTATTAAAGCTACCATGTTGGGGCCATTGTAAGACACCATCTTTCCTAGTGTAGTGGACCCATACTTCATAGAACGTAATGGGGCCCACGCCGTGTTTAGAATAGAGCTCATAAGTCAGAGTTCCAACCGGAGGTATCGGACACGAATCCTCCAATCGGGAATCCCTGTTGCAACCACAACCAAACCAAGTACCAAATTTGCTACGATTAGGTATCTTTGCTCACTAATCGAGCTTCAAACGTCAAGGGATTATCTCTACCGATACACTCGTAAATATACGAGACCCTCGGCTTTGGAAATTGCAATTTTCAAATCAAAACTAAGGACCAAACAAACTAAGAACCAAAGGACCAAAAACTAAGGACTGGGAGCGACCCACTTATACTTAACTGAGGTATCAGTCACGCCACCAGAAGGCCCGTCTATCGTCTCGCCATACAAGCATCACAAATGGGTCCAAGACAGGGCGACAGTCAGGGCAGCAGTCCTTCGTAGCCGTCAGGAAAGCGGGAAGCCTCGCAGAAAAGACCTTCAGTCCATGTTCGACATGCCGGGGTCGATTAAGTGGTGGCCATCCTCCAGAATTTCCTCACGAAGCTCCTCACGATTTTCAGGCTTGGACCGGTACCGCTGAAGTCGCCCCACGTTGGAAGCGCTAACTGAAGAACCGGGTTATTTAAGACCCGGCGGCGCCAGGGGCATGCCCAAAGTCTTCGGGTTCACCTGTCTTAGAATACAGAGACACGGGATACTTCTGAGTGGCATCAAAGATCAAATTTATTGGCTGCAGCCAGGCACAGAAGTCCTAGAAATCATCACGGTATGAGTTCTCAGGAGACTGCTCAACTTTACAAAGCAAGTCATCCCTTTTTATGCCAAACATTATGCTTCAGGCAAACATTCCTTGTTTACAGTTTAACCAATCACATGTTTCCACAACAAAAGTATTGCATGACGACAAACCCATTTTACAGTTGTCCGGCCCATAATCAATCATTGAACAAACCCAACATTCTTCTTTAGACAAGCCGGACAAACCCATAATAAAAAGGACCACAACCCATATCGTAAATAGACCATAAAAGAAGAAACAGAAACAGATAGAAGTAGGATAAGGCATGTTTGTGTGCAGTAAAACTTTATGATGTCCTATGCTCTGATCCTTAATCTTGAGCAGCTAAAGGGCAGGAACTGGTTTAACAAGGTCAGCTTCAGGCAACAGGGTCAGTTCACTCAGGTCAAACAGGAGTCAGCATGAACTTGAGCTAAGGTGTACATGTCCTTAAAAGTCTAGTTCAACCACAGTCATCGGCCTATGTGAGGGCAACCACAAAATGGCTGCCATACACAAAATGGAACCCACGGTTCAGAACGAAATCTCCACATACGTAGTGAATCTGTAAGTCTAGCGTGACGAGGTCATTCGTACTTTCCGAACTCACTAGTTACGGTTTGCTATTATCAAATTCGTAACGAAACCATGCCATTTATGAAACGGGTTCAGAATTCACAGAACCTCACCCTGGGTACTTAGTGTACTATATACAGGGGCTCACAAGGGTGTCCTTGTAACCAATCTGGTATGTACCTAAAGTACATGGAGTCCATTTTATAGAGAAAGCAGATAGACTGGGGCCCTGAATAGCAGGGTCCCAGTCCAACTAAGTCGAAAACCAGCACAACACCAGGCAAAAAGTGGAGGTAACCATATAGTCAGATATCCACCTTCCAACACCTGTGCATAGCCCAGTTCAAACCAGTTTCAGGGGCACTCAGCCCCTGCTCTGGTATGAAACTGGACAAAGGAAGGAGGTGTAACCAACCTCTTCCTAGACCCTCCCATAGGTGGGTCCCCAGAGTATGTCCAACCCCCTTTTCTGGTATAAGTAAGGGAACCCTGGCAACAGGACTTTAGATTACACCTGGACAACACTCTGACACAGAATCCTGGAACTTTGACGCTCTACTTACGACTAGAGGATGGAAGAATCTCCCTTGGGGTCAAGGAGTGACTCCCCTGTTCAAACAGGCACCAAAGAAGCATCTTGCTGGTCTGCATTTTCGAAGCTCCTGACAGACTCCGAAGTATTTGCGACACAGGACATGGACTTCCAGACTCCGACACGAGATCCCAGCCAAGCTGAGACCCACAGCCCTCAGGAGGGACGTGGGACCAGAACTCCTGGATACCGTGCTCATTTGCTAGTGCATTAACTTCCCAAGCTTTCCCGAAGATGTGCATTGGGCTTTTTGTAGTCCAAACCCGAGCACCATCTGCACCAAAGATTGTGGGCCTACACTCAACGAGTGTCCTGTGAGCTTGCTTCTAGCATTTCTGCTTGAGGCCCCTTCGCGATCCCTGGTCCGTCGACTGATGGGTCCCCATGAAGGTAACTCTACTTTTTCTTTGCTTTCCATGGTTGCCCCAAACGTGCCCTGACTCCCCACTAAAGGGTGAGTCCCTCAGAACTTGCTGGTCTGCATCGAAGCCAATCTTTGTTTCCTGCATGGGTTGCTGTTGCCAAGGTTTGTTGGGTCCAATCTGGAAACCGATGCTGCAGCACCCGACATCCTCTGTGGGACAGCTCGAATCCAGCACCTGGTTGTTGTCGATGCCTTCTGGCCCTCGTGGCTGAAGAGTCAAGCTTCACCTTCTTCACCTGCAAGCACCCGACATCGATGGGCATCCACTCATCGCCCTCCTGGTCACTGGCAAGTGATCCAGACTCTGTCCCTTCTGCTTTCAGGTTCTCCACATCTCCGATCCAGGCTTGGATCACACCGGACACTTTCCATTTCTTCGGCAGCAGAACTTTGCAGCAGATCGCCATCGAAATCGACGACGAAACCCGACACGAAAAGACACCTATGCACCCGGCTTCCCTGGGTGAGGTAACTCGAGTAGTCCGGTGCTCCCATGGGTCTTGACTCTAAAACCTCCTAGTTCTAAAGGGGTTTTCACCAAGTCATCTTCTAAGTGTCCTTAATCTTTAAAAGTCCAACAGCTAATTTCCCCATAGAAGTTAATGGTGATTCACGCTGTGTTTAGACACTGCACGCGTCCCCCGTGGGTCTCCTGTGTCACTACCTTGGGTGGTTCATGGTGGCCCCAGCGGTTCTACAGGCTCTAGGCCTAGTTTCTATGCCAGTCGTGGTTCTTATACCACTTTCTTAATATATGGTTTGGTACGTCCCTAGGGCTCAACGTATATTGTGCTAATTTACTGTGTGCTGGATAAATTTACTTTATGTACTTTTGCCTCCAGCCTCATAACGAGACTAGATGGATGTGTTTAGAATAAATACATATATTTTATATATATATATATACCTGGTGTGGTTCTCCTTTCATTTGGTCATTCACGAGATTATAGACTGGTAAAACAAGCTGCTTTACATTTCTTCAAGACTTAGCCTGAAGGATGCTCTCCATTACTACCACTAGGACAGCTTTCAATAAAGGTTGTCTTTAAACCTACCATCAATAAGGGTTGATTAGACTGGTGCAAGGTGCCCACTAGAACTAGTGGACATCATATGCCAGGCCAACTTCTCACAGGCCTTAGGTCGGGTGCTTGGGCACTGGGGAAGAAGGCTCTATCAGTGGAAATGGGGTCTTTAATTCTGCGCACTATGTGGCCCTATGCTGAGAATCCTAGTGCAAACATGCATATGTACTCTCAGCTCCCTAGCATGTGGATACACTGTTCTTACAGTTCTTCTTGTTATGCCTTTATTTTCAGTGCTACGGCATGTTATACCTCATTCTAAGATGGCTATCTTCCTGGAATGTACATGCCAACCCCTTATTACCAGTCCTACCACATGAGATACATCATTCTGCAACTGCTCACTTCTTGGACGGTGCGGTGCATGTTGAATCCTTTGTTACCGGTGCTATAACATGATATATCACTTTCCGCGATGGCTCGCTTCTTAGAACCTGTATGTCACCCTCTTATTACCACTGCTATCACGTTATACCTCTTTCCGAGATGGCTCACTTCTTTGACTGTGCATGTTGAACCCTTTGTTACCAGTCCTATCACATGTTGAACCTCATTCCGCGATGGATCACTTATTGGGATGTGCTTGTCACCTCTATATTCTAAGTGCCACAAAGAGAACAGCTCCAAGCACAGCACCATCAAAGTACATTTATTCATTTGCATATGTGCACACCCACATGATGTGTCCACACATGCTCCACCCACCGCAGACATACACAGACCGTTGATCCACTCACAAACACACAAACTGACCACACCTGGGTGCATATACATATCAATCCACAAGCATCATCTTTTAACATACATTCTTCATCCATGGACAGCAAGAGAGAGAAGCTTGCACCGCTGATGCCCGGCTGTACCTGTTCTGTGAGGGCTGCTTGCACTGCTGAGTGATTGCAAGAGAAAGAAGCTTGCACCCCTGAAGCCAGGCTGTACCTGTTCCGTGAGGGCTGCTGGCACTGCTGAGTGATTGCAAGAGAGAGAAGTTTGCACTCCTGAAGCCAGGCTGTACCTGTTCCGTGAGGGCTGCTTGCACTGCTGAGTGATTGCAAGAGAGAGAAGCTTGCACTCCTGAAGCCAGGCTGTACCTGTTCCGTGAGGGCTGCTGGCACTGCTGAGTGATTGCAAGAGAGAGAAGTTTGCACTCCTGAAGCCAGGCTGTACCTGTTCCGTGAGGGCTGCTTGCACTGCTGAGTGATTGCAAGAGAGAGAAGCTTGCACTCCTGAAGCCAGGCTGTACCTGTTCCGTGAGGGCTGCTTGCACTGCTGAGTGATTGCAAGAGAGAGAAGCTTGCACTCCTGAAGCCAGGCTGTACCTGTTCCGTGAGGGCTGCTTGCACTGCTGAGTGATTGCAAGAGAGAGAAGCTTGCACTCCTGAAGCCAGGCTGTACCTGTTCCGTGAGGGCTGCTGGCACTGCTGAGTGATTGCAAGAGAGAGAAGTTTGCACTCCTGAAGCCAGGCTGTACCTGTTCCGTGAGGGCTGCTTGCACTGCTGAGTGATTGCAAGAGAGAGAAGCTTGCACTCCTGAAGCCAGGCTGTACCTGTTCCGTGAGGGCTGCTTGCACTGCTGAGTGATTGCAAGAGAGAGAAGCTTGCACTCCTGAAGCCAGGCTGTACCTGTTCCGTGAGGGCTGCTTGCACTGCTGAGTGATTGCAAGAGAGAGAAGCTTGCACTCCTGAAGCCAGGCTGTACCTGTTCTGAGAGGGCTGCTTGCACTGCTGAGTGATTGCAAGAGAGAGAAGTTTGCACTCCTGAAGCCAGGCTGTACCTGTTCCGTGAGGGCTGCTTGCACTGCTGAGTGATTGCAAGAGAGAGAAGCTTGCACTCCTGAAGCCAGGCTGTACCTGTTCCGTGAGGGCTGCTTGCACTGCTGAGTGATTGCAAGAGAGAGAAGTTTGCACTCCTGAAGCCAGGCTGTACCTGTTCGGAGAGGGCTGCTTGCACTGCTGAGTGATTGCAAGAGAGAGAAGCTTGCACTCCTGAAGCCAGGCTGTACCTGTTCTGAGAGGGCTGCTTGCACTGCTGAGTGATTGCAAGAGAGAGAAGTTTGCACTTCTGAAGCCAGGCTGTACCTGTTCCGTGAGGGCTGCTTGCACTGCTGAGTGATTGCAAGAGAGAGAAGCTTGCACTCCTGAAGCCAGGCTGTACCTGTTCTGAGAGGGCTGCTTGCACTGCTGAGTGATTGCAAGAGAGAGAAGCTTGCACTCCTGAAGCCAGGCTGTACCTGTTCCGTGAGGGCTGCTTGCACTGCTGAGTGATTGCAAGAGAGAGAAGCTTGCACCGCTGATGCCGGGCTGTACCTGTTCGGAGAGGGCTGCTTGCACTGCTGAGTGATTGCAAGAGAGAGAAGCTTGCACCGCTGATGCCGGGCTGTACCTGTTCGGAGAGGGCTGCTTGCACTGCTGAGTGATTGCAAGAGAGAGAAGCTTGCACTCCTGAAGCCAGGCTGTACCTGTTCGGAGAGGGCTGCTTGCACTGCTGAGTGATTGCAAGAGAGAGAAGCTTGCACTCCTGAAGCCAGGCTGTACCTGTTCTGAGAGGGCTGCTTGCACTGCTGAGTGATTGCAAGAGAGAGAAGCTTGCACTCCTGAAGCCAGGCTGTACCTGTTCTGAGAGGGCTGCTTGCACTGCTGAGTGATTGCAAGAGAGAGAAGCTTGCACTCCTGAAGCCAGGCTGTACCTGTTCTGAGAGGGCTGCTTGCACTGCTGAGTGATTGCAAGAGAGAGAAGCTTGCACCGCTGATGCCGGGCTGTACCTGTTCTGTGAGGGCTGCTTGCACTGCTGAGTGATTGCAAGAGAGAGAAGCTTGCACTCCTGAAGCCAGGCTGTACCTGTTCTGAGAGGGCTGCTTGCACTGCTGAGTGATTGCAAGAGAGAGAAGCTTGCACTCCTGAAGCCAGGCTGTACCTGTTCGGAGAGGGCTGCTTGCACTGCTGACGTTGTGCTGTACCTGTCATATAAGGTAGGGACACTTGCATCTTGCCTTCCACAGTCTCCAAGCATTGGGCACACATGCTGTGGTGTACCCGCCTGTTGGTGCCCAAGGTGTGTATCCAGGGATGGGTTCTAAGCAGGTGGCCTTGACCTGCCCCATATTCTTTGAAGATCTCAGGACTGGATTCGTGGGTACCACAAGGCCAGCCCTCTCCAAGCGTGGTCTGCGCATGTTAGGCCGGTGCTGGTGCCAGGGCTGCTCTCGCGGCCGCCCTGTCCTACACTGTGGAACTGGACTGGAGCAGATGAAGAAGCCCGCACAAGACACCTTCATGCACATAAACATTTATTCCCTGTAACGCAGGTAGCCTTGCATTATGGCGCAAGGGTGTCTGTGTTGGCACTAGGCAGCTATTTTTAGCGCAGCAGTAGGAAAAACACAGGGGAGTGTCTTATTGTTGTAAATACAGCGCATCCCTGCGTTTTTTAAATGATGCAGTGCAGTACTGCAGAGTTTGCCGCAGCACCCCTCTGCTCCATTTCCTTGTAGAGCTGCCCCTGAGTTGGGTAACAGAAATACATGTTGTTTACAGTGCTTGGAAAACTCGGAGGGGCCTTGGGGCTAGAACTGAGTTCCCCTGGAGCATGGCTGGGTGCCTGCGTGGCCTCGTCTGTACATAGGGTGACCAACAGTTCGTAAATTTCACGGACAGTCCGTGAATTTACTGTTGTGTCCGTTGTCCGTGAAGGAAGTTTCCACGGAGGGCATTTGTCCGTAATTTTAGCCTTGGGGCCAGAGGACAAATGTTCAGCAGTTGAGATGGCTCAGCTTAGGCAGAAGGGAGGGGGGTCTCCCGTGCAGTGATTCAGAGGGCCGGGCTGCTTCAAAGAAATGTAAATGTGGGGACTGGTTATTCTGGGCATGTAAACGCTGCTTGAATGAGAACTAAATAGGTGTTAATTTATTTATTTATTTAAAGATTTGTAAAGCGCCTGGTGACCCGGAGGCGTCCCCGCGCTGTGAGAGCTTGAAATTGGCCAAGAGGGGAGAAAAAACTTATTTAGGGAAAAGCAGAGTTTTGAGCTGCTTGCGAAAACGCAAGTAGCAGGGTTCCAACCGCACACTGCGGGGAAGCGAATTCCAGCGTGTGGCTGCCTTTACAGAGAAGCGACGGCCTCCAGTACGTACTCTCCTAATCTTTGGGACATTTGCCAGTCGCTCATTGTCCGAGCGCAGGGATCTCGAGGCTTTGTACGGGGTAACCATATCTCCTAGGATCGAAGGGCCTTGTCCGTTGAGGAGCTTGTGAGCGATGCACATTGCCTTAAACTCGATCCTCTCTCGCACTGGCAACCAGTGGAGAGCCTTAAGCGCTGGTCTGGCAGAGGTTTTGGAAGGAAGACCCATCAGCATCCGGGCAGCCGCTTAATTGACCCTAAGCTACCGGAGGTGAAAGATTTCTTCTTTTTCCATGGTTTAGGTGTTCCAAACTGAGCTGAGAAGTGTGTGCTTTGCAACCACAACTGAGGTCACAAACCACTGTTACATTACATTGCGACTCACAAAGAGGATGCAAATAGCTCTTTCATGCCCACTCATATTTACAATTCGGAAGGTGTTACAAAACCCTGTTCACAATTCAGAAACTCTTTCCCTGGTTACAGTTCTTTCACAGTCTCATAATTTTAGAACTGAAGCATTTTCAATGTTATTTACAATGAAGCCAAAGTTGCTGCTTATTTGTCTTATGCAACTAACAACCATTGACAAAGCCAAACGTCCTGACTAGTTCGCGGCGGATTGTTAATTATTGTGTTATCTGAATTCACTCACATAGGCAGCACATTTACCAGTCGGGCGGTAAAATATACTAAGCACAGATTTTTAGCGGACATGTTTTTAAGCCACGCTCTTAGTGACATCGGCCAAGCCCCTTTGACAGAACCCCCCCTCCCAGATTTTTCATCCCACTTAAAGCCCTGTACTAGGTACTGTACATATGGCTGTCCTGTCGCTCTTCTTCATCATTTTACTACGGCAGTCAGCAGAAACATATCATGCATAATTTGAGGTCATTTGTGTCCTGCAAGCTAGAGTCAGTGCAGACGTAACCCTTAGGGGTTTGCAATATATCATCATCATCATAGAAACTTTATTTCGATCATGTATATCTTAAAAAGTACATATCTCCTCAGTACATCTGCTGAGACATAAAACCAGCTACACGTGAGGGGGCATGGCACTTTAGGTTATACTGTCCCACCTGTTATCCTAATCTTCTTGGTATAACTATACTGCTCTCCCACCTTTACTCTGCTTTCATCCACTGTTCTTGCTTACGCTCAGATTTACTAGTGTATATCTTGCTGGCATCTTTTTGGGATGGATTTTTTTATACTGTGGACATTTCACTATCTCCAGGTTAGCATTGATCAGGCAATTCCCTTGTCATGCTTTTATGTCATACACCTTCTGCACATCTATGTAGACATGCTACAATGATTACCGTTTCTATGCTAATGTGATCCTTCTAAATTTTCACTCCTGTTATGACAACACTTTATATGGAGATTCGCAAATTGTTTCTCTGCACTCCTGCTATTGTGAAATCTATTGTGCAGTGCGCTGTAATAGTTTCATCATGTGCTTCCCCTACCCTTCCATATTCCTTTTACAGATCCTTCAAGCCAGTTTGAGTGGACTCTGCACAACGGAGAAAAAAGAAAATAAACTGCTAGGCTAGACATTTTACGAAGAGAATGTGCGTGTTTTATTTTTTCCCAGAGTCTGCTTTCATTTTCTTATGCACAATGTATGGATTTAAGACAAAGCATACTTTCAGTGCTCTGGAAATAGGAACACACGGGCCGGAGAGATGTGGCACTATTCCTGTGCTCTCTTCTGCTGTACATGCGAACAACAGCAGTTCAGTGACCTGGTGCAATTTTCATATTTCAGACTGGGGTGCAATGTCATCATCATTAACAGCAAATGTACTTGCCCATGGACGTTGGCACAATAGATTAGGTCTCACATTAGCGAAGACCTTTTGATTTTGCTAAAATTATATATATAATATATTCATCTGACACAAAGCTGGCCACTCGGAGGATTGCACTCTAGTCCAGCAGGGCACTACCAATGTAGCTACATCCTTTGTGTGCTGCTTTACATCTCACAGTGCAAACACAAAGAGATGATGGATGGAGCGCTGAAACTTTTCAGACACTCACCCCCAGTCACAGATCTGGGTTGAATCCATCATCATTCTTTAGCTCACTTCGCCACCCCCAGTTCAGACATGGCTATATGAAAATCAGTCTTTACCGTGTGCCTCATGGAAATAGTCCAGACCGAACTGCCAAGTGAGGTCCTCACTGGACCGGAAACAAGCATCCGGGTACCGGTTTCGGGGTAACACCCCTCATCAGCCAGGCTAGCTTGAATCCAGTGGCATCTGACACAAAACTGGCCACTCGGAGGATTGCACTCTAGTCCAGCAGGGCACTACCAATGTAGCTACATCCTTTGTGTGCTGCTTTATATCTCACAGCAAACACAAGGAGATGATGGACGGAGCGCTGAAACTTTTCAGACACTCACCCCCAGTCACAGATCTGGGTTGAATCCATCATCGTTCTTTAGCTCACTTCGCCACCCCAGTTCAGACCCAGCTATATGAAAATCAGTCTGACCCTGTGCCTCATGGGAACAGTCCAGCCCGAACTGCCAAGCCATGTCTTCTCTGGACCGGAAACAAGAATCCTTGTACGGGTTTCGGGGTAACAACCCTCATCAGCCAGACTAGCTTGAATGCAGTGGCATCTGACACAAAGCTGGCCACTCGAAGAATTGCACTCTATTCCAGCATTGCAAAATGGATGTATGTCATTACCACGCATGCTTTTACAACGCATGCCTTTACCACGCAACTTTTACAACGCAAGTCGTTACAACGACTTGCGTTGGGGGGTGCTGGATAGTGAATAGTTTAATGTACTATTCCAACTCCAGTCCCCGTGGATAGTAGAGAAGGTTTGGGATAGTAAATTAACTATTCCCTATCCTAGAGCGCCCCACAGCGCAAGTCGTTGTAACGACTTGCGTTGTAAAAGTTGTGTGGTAAAGGTACTGCGTGTAAAAGTTGCGTTGTAAACGCTGTTACCCTTGCAAAATCCATTTAGCTACATCCTATGCTTCCTGCTTTATATCTCACAGTGGCACTCAGATATGAGATGCTAGTAATAAAGTTCATCCGAACAAATGTTCCCGACTACTTCTCTCACTACACATGCCTGCTCAGGACCATGAACTGCAAAAAAAATATTAGACTGAACAACCCAGTGCAGTAACCATATAAATAATTATGATCATATGAAATAACACAAAAAGACCTGCAGAGTTGCTCAAAACTGCGCGCATACCGGAAAAACGTGCATGATTGTCTCAAACTAATATAAATGTATTTTGACGTGTACTTGTTATATTCACGCTATGCCTTTATTTGCCTCAGCTTGTGTCTCGCGCTGAGCTCGTGACATGTCCTCTGTTCACAGGTTGAGCGTTCTGTCCAACGGCAGTTAGATGCCCGTTTGATCCCGGTCTTGCTGGTTGGGTTTTCTACGTCTGCTCATAATAAAGCACCTAACCTATAGCAGAAGGAGATTTGGTTAAAGTGAAACCAGGCGGAAATCAGAAAATGTTTAACAAGTTTAGAGGGCCTTACCAAGTTAAATCGGTTGTTGGTAACTACATAAAGTTACAGAATGGACAAACTTGGAATCACCGCAGGGTAGCACTTTACCAAAAGAAAGACAAGCCAACAATTTCAGTGCCGGCCACTAAGAAGGTTGTTGTGGAAAAGATTTGCAGACCACTTCGTAAAAGGGTTGCACCTGCTTATTTAAAAGACTTTGTGTAATATGGCTTGTTTAAGGAAGGATGTGGGGTTACATGGTCCAATGTAATCTCAAGGGAAAAACTGAGAGTTAAATTTAGTATTGTAATCTTTATGCATCATTTGACCTTTACAGTATGTAGGAGTAAGTTCTTGCCTAATTTAATTTTTGTTAGTTTCTTATTGTTTATTGTTTAAGGAAAAGAGATGTGTTATATTCACGCTATGCCTTTATTTGCCTCAGCTTGTGTCTCGCGCTGAGCTCGTGACATGTCCTCTGTTCACGGGTTGAGCGTTCTGTCCAACGGCAGTTAGATGCCCGTTTGATCCCGGTCTTGCTGGTTGGGTTTTCTACGTCTGCTCTTAATAAAGCACCTAACCCAAGCGACCTCTGTGTGCAGCCTGCATATTATTTACAACAGTACTTATGTTGGTTGTCTATTTACTTATATACTATTGCGCGACCTCCTCTGATGTGTCTGTAAAACTTACCTTTTGTTGCAAATTTTTGTCCTGAATTTACACCCATGTCAGTTGGACACCCTATCTGTGCAGGGCACTGCTGTGGGTCTGAGAGGGACCCCTGGAGCATGGCGGGACAGCACGTGCTCCCAGTCCGCCCCACGTCACTGGGGCAGAGGGCAGGGTGCCCTGGAGCCCTGTCAGCGACAAGAAACCAGATTAGAGGCAGTGAAACCGGGGATCAGTGACCTGCCCACTGATAGGGCGAGCTCTGTACACAGCGGGCGGGCACACTTGGCACAAGCCCCGAGGGCGCCCAGCGCCTGAGCTGGCTTCAAGGAGCTAGGCAGCGTGTGGACAGAGGCGGGGGCCCCTTCCGCCAGCCCCTCCTTTCAATAACATTAATGGGAACTTTAATAACAAGACAAATCTAACATGTGCACGAATACAAAAGGGAAAGTGCCAATGAGGATGTATTTCCTTTGCGTGCACGGTGCCTGCAGACAGTGTGCAGTGTTGTTGCAGTGTTACATCCTGTTGTGTGTCTGCATTTGTCCATGGGTCACGCGTGTTAGTGTATTCCTTGGAATGGTCGGTGCACTTCGTGTTGTTGCAGCAGGAGTTGCAGGGATTGTCCGTTTGTGTTTTCTTGTCTCCCCTTTGTGTTGCTTCCTTCGCACTCTTTTCATGGGTGGACGCAGGTCATTGGGGGTGAATGTATCTTAGTTCTGCCAGTGTTTTGATGTTCTTCTAGCGCCTTAACAATTACATCTTCTACATTTCCGATTGACTTTGTAAACATTAAATATTGTTTACAACTTTAACTTTTTTTAATATAACATTTTCCAGTGGATATTGCAGCCCTCACTAGCGCCCACGTGTTCCATGGATGCGGGTTCTAGACGCCCTCACTAGCGCCCACGTGTTCCATGGATGCGGGTTCTAGACGCCCTCACTAGCGCCCACGTGTTCCGTGGATGCTCGTTCTAGGCGCGTGGGAGGGTGTGTTAGGTGAGCACACACCAGGACTGTGGTGAAGGAACAGAGGCTGCATTTACTGGAAACAAACTGAGCTCTGGCTGACATCCTCTGCAGCTCAACGTCCCCACAAGCGCCCGAACAGTAAACCATCACCAACTCCAGATCTGTTGACTGGGTGTGAGTTTTTGATTGGTTCAGATGCTCCGTCCATCACCACCCCCTTTTGTACCACTTTGTTCGCCATAAGTTGGCAGGGTATGCTCAGACGTGAGTCCCTTGCTCACTTTGCCACTGGATTCAAGGAAGCCTGGCTGAAGACGGTCCTCGGAAGCTTGTTTCCGGTCCAGGGAAGGCATGGCTTGGCAGTTCGGGCTGGACTGTTCCCATGAGGCACAGGGTCAGACTGATTTGCATATAGCCATGTCTGAACTGGGGTGGCAGTGGGCTAAAGAACGGTGATGGATTAAACCCAGATCTGTTGACTGGGTGTGAGTGTTTGATTGGTTCAGATGCTCCGTCCCCATCACCACCCCCTTTTGTACCAACATCCTGGAACAGCTATAAGGACATGGTTCCAAAAGCTGCAGACAGGCTCAGCTCATGCTAGAGCACCACCTCACACATAACCAAGCACTCTGCCTTCAGGATTGTTAAGGCCTGCCATAGGAGTTACTTATAGGTGTATATGTGTCCAGATATAAGGTTAGACATAGGTATACTATATCTAAGCAAGGGGTGATTACACGACCTTGCCCAAGCTGAGTGATTAGCCTGTGCTGTCAGTTTGGATGGCCAGCCAGGGGTGGCAAAAGATATGCTGCAGCCCCTGGTAGGCCTTGGGTGCACCTATGCCCTGGGTACCTATGGTACACTATACAGGGACTCATAAGAGTGACCCAAATCCCAATTGGTGATGTACCTAAAGTACATGGTGTGAAATTTAGAGAGAGAACAGCAGGGCTGTGGGTCTGATCAGCAGGCCCACAGCCACATTAAGTCGAAAACCAGTGAAGCAAAAAATGGGGTGACCATAGGATAGCAGACCCTACTCTCCTACACCATCTGCCTGAAAAGGACCCTGCCTGCTGCCGCCACCTGACATGCCACATTGAGAGGAGCAGGGACCAGGTGCTCACATGACCCCTTCTTTTACCAACAACCTGTGGGAGCAGCCATCTCAGTTAGGGCCCTCTGACCTCCATGTACCCTAATATTCATAGGCAGAAAAGTTTGCCCCAAAAGAAATTAACAACAAGGAAAAATGTTATTATAAAGTGGTATTTGCTTACCTAATTGGGCACATACAGGCTGGAGTTTAAGATAGCTGAGGGGGTTAAGCACTTACGTGGGGTGAAAAATTGAAGGTGTTCTAAAGTACTATTACCTGAGAAGAAGTAAAGATATCATATTGGTGGTGTGGCCTTTGCACCCAGGGTATAATGTGGGCTAGAGTCTCACTAGCCTCATCCTCCTCCATCTCATGGTCCTCTGTCTTCCCTTCTCCCTCTCTGTCCTTCTCCTGGTCCTTCTACTCACCCCCTGCTGGTTCCTCCTTCATCTTCCTCCTGAACCTGATCCTCGGCCCTGATCCAGTTCTGGTAGCCCTTGTAGGACTGGACAGTTCCCTGGTCCCCTTCTTCCTTCTGCTCCTCTGAGTCATACTTCTTCTGGTCATGGTTTGTGTCTCAAAGGTCTGGGTCTATCTCGCCCAGGGCCTCCTGTTCATGGTTCTCTGGCTTTTGCTTGTCCTAGTTCTTTTGGTCGTCTCGAAGGTCCGGGTCTATCTAGCCCAGTTCCTCCTGTTCATGATCCACTGACTTCTCCTTGTCCTGGTCCTTTTGGTTGTCTTGAAGACCCTGCTCTATCTAGCACAGATCCTCCTTTTCATGGTCCTCTGGCTTCTGCCTGTCCTGGTCCTTTAGGTCTGTCTGGTTTTGAATCTCATGATCCCAGTCTTCATGGCCATGGTACTCCTGCCCTAGATCTTCCAGGTCCTGCTCTTAGGGTTGTGATCCTCCTCCTGGTCCTGGTCCTTCGGACTATGATCCTCCTCCAGGTCCTGCTCTTAGGGTTGTGATCCTCCTCCTGGTCCTGGTCCTTCGGACTATAATCCTCCTCCAGGTCCTGGTCCTTAGGGTTGTGATCCTCCTCCTGGTCCTGGTTCTTAGGGTTGTGATCCTCCTCCAGGTCCTGGTCCTTAGGGTTGTGATCCTCCTCCTGGTCCTTGTCCTTAGGGTTGTGATCCTCCTCCAGGTCCTGGTCCTTAGGGTTGTGATCCTCCTCCTGGTCCTTGTTCTTAGGGTTGTGATCCTCCTCCTGGTCCTGGTCCTTCGGACTATGATCCTCCTCCAGGTCCTGGTCCTTAGGGTTTTGATCCTCTTCCTGGTCCTGGTCCTTAGGGTTGTGATCCTCCTCCTGGTCCTGGTCCTTCGGACTATGATCCTCCTCCAGGTCCTGGTCCTTAGGGTTTTGATCCTCTTCCTGGTCCTTAGGGTTGTGATCCTCCTCCTGGTCCTTTGGACTATGATCCTCCTCCAGGTTCTGGTCCTTAGGGTTGTGATCCTCCTCCTGGTCCTTAGGGTTGTGATCCTCCTCCTGCTGGTGGTCTTTGGGCTGTGATCCTCTTGGTCCTGGGCCTTTGGGTTGTGATCCTTCTCCTGGTCTTTGGGTTGTCATCCTCCTCCTGGTCCTGGTCCTTAGGGTTGTGATCCTCCTCCTGATCTTTGGCCTGTGATCCTCCTCCAGGTCCTGGTCCTTTGGACTATGATCCTCCTCCAGGTTCTGGTCCTTAGGGTTGTGATCCTCCTCCTGGTCCTGGTCTTTGGGTTGTGATACTCCTCCTGGTGGTGGTCTTTGGGTTGTGATCCTCCTCCTGGTCCTGGTCCTTTGGGTTGTGATCCTCCTCCTGGTCTTTGGGTTGTGATCCTCCTCCTGGTCCTGGTCTTTGGGTTGTGATCCTCCTCCTGGTCTTTGGGATGTGATCCTCCCCCTGGTCCTGGTCTTTGGGTTGTGATCCTCCTCCTGGTCTTTGGCCTGTGATCCTACTCCTGGTCTTTGGGTTGTGAACCTGGTCCTGGTCCTTAGGGTTGTGATCCTCCTCCTGGTCCTGGTCCTTCGGACTATGATCCTCCTCCAGGTCCTGGTCCTTAGGGTTTTGTTTTGATCCTCTTCCTGGTCCTCTTCCTTAGGGTTGTGATCCTCCTCCTGGTCCTTTGGACTATTATCCTCCTCCAGGTTCTGGTCCTTAGGGTTGTGATCCTCCTCCTGGTCCTTAGGGTTGTGATCCTCCTCCTGGTGGTGGTCTTTGCGCTGTGATCCTCATGGTCCTGGTCCTTTGGGTTGTGATCCTCCTCCTGGTCCTTAGGGTTGTGATCCTCCTCCTGGTCCTGGTCTTTGGGTTGTGATCCTCCGCCAGGTCTTTGGGTTGTGATCCTCCTCCTGGTCGTGGTCCTTAGGGTTGTGATACTCCTCCTGGTCTTTGGGTTGTGATCCTCCTCCTGGTGGTGGTCTTTGGGTTGTGTTCCTCCTCCTGGTCCTGGTCCTTTGGGTTGTGATCCTCCTCCTGGTCTTTGGGTTGTGATCCTCCTCCTGGTCCTGCTCTTTGGGTTGTGATCCTCCTCCTGGTCCTGGTCTTTGGGATGTGATCCTCCTCCTGGTCTTTGGGATGTGATCCTCCTCCTGGTCCTGGTCTTTGGGTTGTGATCCTCCTCGTGGTCTTTGGCCTGTGATCTTCCTCCTGGCCCTGATCTTTGGGTTGTGATCCTCCTCCTGGTCCTTGTCTTTGGGTTGTGATCCTCCTCCTGATCTTTGGCCTGTGATCCTCCTCCAGGTCCTGGTCTTTGGGTTGTGATCCTACTCCTGGTCCTGGTCTTTGGGTTGTGATCCTCGTCCTGGTCCTTAGGGTTGTGATCCTCCTCTTCCTCCTGGTCTTTGGGTTGTGATCCTCCTCCTGGTCCTGGTCATTGGGTTGCGATCCTCCTCCTGGTCCTGGTCCTTAGGGTTTTAATCCTCCTCCTGGTGATGGTCTTTGGGATGTGATCCTCCTGGTCCTGGTCCTTTGGGTTGTGATCCTCCTCCTGGTCTTTGGGTTGTGATCCTCCTCCTGGTCTTTGGCCTGTGATCCTCCTCCTGGTCCTGGTCCTTAGGGTTGTGATCCTCCTCCTGGTCTTTGGGTTGTGATCCTTCTCCAGGTCCTGGTCTTTGGGTTGTGATCCTCCTCCTGGTCCTGGTCCTTAGGGTTGTGATCCTCCTCCTGGTCCCTGTCCTTAGGGTTGTGATCCTCCTCATGGTCCTGGTCTTTGGGTTATAATCCTCCTCCTGGTCTTTGGGTTGTGATCCTCCTCCTGGTCCTGGTCTTTGGGTTGCGATCCTCCTCCTGGTCTTTGGGTTGTGGTCTTTGGGTTGTGATCCTCCTCCTGGTCCTGGGGTTGTGATCCTCCTCCTGGTCTTTGGGTTTTGATCCTCCTCCTGGTCCTGGTCTTTGGGTTGTGATCCTCCTCCTGGTCCTGGTCTTTGGGTTATGATTCTCATCCTGGTCTTTGGGTTGTGATCTTTCTCCTGGTCCTGGTCCTGGTCCTTAGGGTTGTGATCCTCCTCCTGATCCTGGTCTTTGGGTTGGGATCCTCCGTATTTGGGTTGTGATACTCCTCCTGGTCCTGGTCTTTGGGTTGCAATACTCTTCCTGGTCTTTGAGCTGTGATCCTCCTCCTGGTCTTTGGGTTGTGATCCTCCTCCTGGTCCTGGTCCTTAGGGTTGTGATCCTCCTCCTGGTCTTTGGGTTGTGATCCTCCTCCTGGTGGTGGTCTTTGGGTTGTGATCCTCCTCCTGGTCCTGGTCCTTTGGGTTGTGATCCTTGTTAGAAAGGCGACCCCGGGGGAGGCAGAAGATGTCTGACTGACCACCCCTAGGTCCACCTCTCCGTCGAGAAGTAGCCGAGCGTTTACCGAGAGGCCTCCTGAACGAGGGTCCTCTCCTAGGATCGTACAGCAGAGTAATCACAACACTACAGATGGACACCACACAAGAGGTCAAGTTCTTAAGCTTTTATAGCTAGTAAAAAGGTTGCGGGTTTTTGGTAGTATGTACAAGCAGATCGAGGGATCTGTAAAGTCTCGTAAAGAGGGGTAAGGTAGCGGGACAGTCTTACTCTGGGTGGAGGACGGGATACCCTACGCACAGCTCTCAATCCTCGAGCCGGGGGGTTCCGAGAGGTCGAGCCGCGGCAGCGCCAGCAGGCTAACAGATGGTTCAGCAGGGTAGGCCGCGGCAGCGCCAGCAGGCTCTCGGAAGGTTCAGCAAGGTAGGCCGCGGCAGCGCCAGCAGGCTCTCAGATGTTTCAGCAAGGTAGGCCGCGGCAGCGCCAGCAGGCTCTCAGATGTTTCAGCAAGGTAGGCCGCGGCAGCGCCAGCAGGCTCTCGGATGGTTCAGCAAGGTAGGCCGCGGCAGCGCCAGCAGGCTCTCAGATGTTTCAGCAAGGTAGGCCGCGGCAGCGCCAGCAGGCTCTCAGATGTTTCAGCAAGGTAGGCCGCGGCAGCGCCAGCAGGCTCTCAGATGTTTCAGCAAGGTAGGCCGCGGCAGCGCCAGCAGGCTCTCGGATGGTTCAGCAAGGTAGGCCGCGGCAGCGCCAGCAGGCTCTCAGAAGGTCGTCGGGTTACGGATGAGTTCGTCTGGTGTCGGCCGTGACAGCGTCAGCAGGGCTTCCAGTCCAGGATACAACTGGCGTCCTACTCCGGGGCGGGCCCAGATATAGGACGGAGGTCCTTTGATGTCCGGACCCTCGCGCCTGGGGGCCAGAGGGGCCGAGATTGAGGTTCCGTAAAAATTATTACGATGTTCTGGGCATTACCGAATATGGACGAGTTTGGTATCTACGAACCGCAAATGACGAGTTCGGCAAGTGTGCGAATTTTCGCTACACTACCTGCCAGGGTTCGTCTAATATTACGTGTTCTTCATCTGAACCCTTGGGTTCCATTTTAGATACGGCATCCATTTTGTTTCTTGCCCTCACGTAGTCAGCGAGCAGGTAACTGTTCGCTTCTTGACCCTCTAGTTCCCAGCCTTGCGGAAGACGCATATTCCTTTCATGCGTCTTTATGGCCGGAGGAATGGTACAGTGAAGGCAGATGGCTCAGCTTGAGGGTAATCTGGTCGTGCCGGTCTATTATGACAGCCGTGCAGGCGATGGGATCCAGCTCTTTGATCCTAAGATCATGCTTCCGATATTACCCCCACACTCTTTTCTCTACACGTGTCTGACTTCCTTGCAGCTGCTCTTGTCTCTTCTTCTTTGTCATTTACAACTCTAATGGGTGTGCCTAATGGTGGGAAGATGTACTTTTACAGTTGGGAACCGGCATTGCTATTGTAATTATGTTCCGGGATTCTGAACACATGAAAGCGACCTCTTTGAAGTTTACTGTGAGAACCGAATTGTAATCTTTTGTCCACATGTTATGCAATGGCAACATTCTGTATAAAAGAGAGCGACCTACAAACGCAATTTGAAGCAGACTCTCAGAACCTACACACTGTTGTACTTCTTGTGACTTTTGCCTCCCTGCAGTAATAAACGCTGATCTTTGACGCCGAAGGAAGTTTCCCGTGTCTCTGTAATTTGTGCGCCGAAACAGGTATCCCATGAAGGTTATAGGTGTTGTTCCCTGGCACCGCTGGTACTGTTAAAAGTCCAGTCCTTCAGTTGGCGCCCAACGTGGGGCGACTTCAGCGGTACCGGTCCAAAGCCTGATGATCGTGAGGAACTTCGTGTGAAATCTCCGAGGGAAGGTGCACCCCGCTTCATCGATCCTGTTGTCGAAATAAGTGGCCCGAAGTTTTTCCCTGCGAAGATTCCCGCCTCCTGACGGCTGCGACGGACCGATGCCCTGACTGTCGACCTGTCTTCGACGCCCGGCGCAGACCTTACGTACAAGCGAGACGATAGACGGGCCTTCCTGGTGACGCCATTGAAGTTCTGAGTTAAGTATTTGTGGGTCGCTCCCAGTCCTTAGTGGTTGTTCTAGCTTTTTGAAAGCTTTGTTGTTAGCCTTTAAGGCTTTGTTGTAATAGCTCACCGAGCTTTGTAATAGCCTCCTCAGGCTTTGTGGTTAGCTCTCCGAGCTTTGTGGTAGCCTTAAGGCTTTGTTGTATTGCATGGTTCCATTGCATTTGTGGTTCTTAGTATTGGTTCTTAGTATTATTTGACAGTTGCAATTGCCAAAAACCGAGGGTTTTGACTTACACGAGGTTTTATTGCTTCGGTAATCCTTGAAGTTTGATACTAGGTTAGTGTGCACGATGCCTAGCCATAGTGGTTTGTTTCGTATTTTCCAATGTTGCGCAACGGATTCCCGGTTGGAGGACTCGTGTCCGATACCTCCAGTTGGAACTCCAATACATGATCTTTATAGTCGACATGGGGTGGGTCCTATAATATATAATGATTACTGGGTCCGCTATACAAAGAAAGACGGTGACCTTAGATGGCCACCACATGGAACTTTTGAACTTTCGATTTTAGACAATCTTGAGGCTAAATTATTTTTAAAGAAAGCTAGGCCAGCTATGTTTGATTCCTTTCGGATATGGCGTAAAGAGGCCAAGCAGAAAGAAATCAAACAACTTAAAAAGGATCAAAAACAAGGGTTCGTTCCGATAATGCAAACTATACGAGAATGTAAACAGGACAAAGAAGAAAAGGAAATGGAAATCTCTACTAGATTGCATCACATGAAAATAGATAAATGTTACCCGGTTTTACCGAATAATCTAGAAAAGAAAGAAGAAGATTTGAAGGAGGATTCCTTGTTATCATATTTGATGAAATCACCACCTCCTTATGTACAGGGTGCTACTGCTCCTGTAGCTGCTCCTGTTATTCCTCCTGTAGTTCCCCTTGTTGCTCCAGTGGCTGCGGGCCAGCCCGTTGTTAACCCTACGTTTGTTTCACCACCTGTCCTTGTTCCTACTGCTCCTGTACCTGTACCTTCGCAGACTGTTGTTTCTGCTACTCCAACTATCTTGTCAGTTCCTACTATGCCTTCTTTCACCTCCAGTGTTGTTGCCCCTGTTTTTCTTTCCCCTTCTGTTCGTAAGCGTGTTCCTAACTCTGTTGCTACCCTTTATTCACCTCTTTCTGGTCCGTTATTTTCGTCTGATTCATCTGAAACTCCTCAGAGACGGAGTCAGATCCCTAGTGGTAGGGAGAAAGAGACATTAATAACCATGGCACATAGGTGGATAAGACATCCTGCTAATTACACTCCTCGTGTGGTCTTTGATACATTTTCTCAGTTTAATGAGCCTACGCAGAGATTCGTGTTTGAGGAGATGTGTAACTTTTTGAGGGAAGAATGGTATAATGATGATGTAGATAATGTACCGTCCGACATAATTGAACTTCAGAGTCACTTTTCCAACGGTATGATCATAGGTGAAGATGTACGACGTGCCGTGGAACGCTTATTAGCGTTTAGATCCACAGCACATTCTCGGGTGTCCTCAGATGATACCACCGAGAATTGGAAAGCGGTTCCTGGTCAATATCCCATGAGAGAGGTTCCGCCACTGTGGGTGCCTGGTGATCCTAATGCAAACCCTGTGGTCCTACCGCATTTTCGAAGGGTATGGATACATCTTCCATGGAAACGATCGGAAGTTTTGCAAGTGAAGCAATCCTTACCCGATCCGCGTAAAAATCCGGCTGGTTATTATAAGGAATTATCACAACTGGTGGAAGCTTCTATTATGAACCTTGCCGACATCGACATGTTGTTTGGCAATGTTGTACCGCAACCAGTTTGGGCCAAAATTCGTCAAGCCAACCACGCAGTTGAATTAGGGGGTGATTGGGCTGCACTGCTAGCGGCTGATGCATTACAAGTTGGTGGGGCTAAACCCGACCAGCTAATCTTAGACTTGCCGCAGAAAATCATTAACCTCATGAAAACTCTCATGCCAGCGATGAAGGTGAACTGGGATAAGTTATCAGCTTGTAAGCAAAAGAAAGACGAGAGTGTCTCGGATTTCTTTACAAGGTTTGAGGAAGCGTTTGTCGACCACAGCGGCCAGGACATGGGCGCTGAGGGAGGCCAGCGGTTATTTGTTGATAAATTTGTATCGAATTTGTTGCCTGAGTTAAGCAACAAATTGAAGAATTCGGAGAGTGCGTGGGCAGTTTCAACCCCTGCGCAAATACTAGCAACGGCCCAGTATTATGAGAATAGGGAAAAGGAAGAAAGTGATCGTGTAGAAAAGAAAACGAAGGAGCTAAAAACGAAGGTTTTGTTACAGCAAGCATACCCTCCACGATCAAACCAAACTGATTCACAACAGCAGTATCGACCACGAGCACAACCCGATAGGATGCAGCCGCGCTCTGACAACTTTGATTATAGATCTTCACTTGGGTATAATCAGTGCGCATATTGTAAGAAAGAGGGACACCTAAAATATGATTGTCTTGCCTTACGGGACCGCCTAAATGGTGTGTCAGCACGAGGAAATCGTGGTAGTGGTCCCCAACAGGCATCACGAGGTAGAGGTCGTGGTTCATCCCACAATCAGAGTGATCGTTATCAAAATCAATCAGATGCAAATAATTGTTTCGACCAGCGAAATGCGGGGTCAGTTCGATCTGCACAGTATAATGTGGATGATTATTACGTAGAGCATGAGACTGTTGTAAATGACCATTACTAGGACAGCCAACGACAAAGAGAGGGAGTAGTGTCAGTTCCGGTCGATCAGAGTGGGCCTTACGTTGCAGTGGCTACATCGGGTGTAGTTGAGCCTTTTCTGTTAGACACTGGTGCGACGAAAAGTTCCATCATGCATTCGAAACTCCCTGGCGCACCTTTGTCTGGCTTAACGAACGTTTCCGTAGGATTCTCTGGCGCCCCTGTTAGTAACCCAGTCTCTAGTCCTTTGCCTCTTATGATTGGACCTTGTGAGCTAACGGCTCCACTGATTCTATCTACAGGTTGTGGTGAGAATCTTTTGGGCCTGGATTTGTTGAAACGACTATATGCAACATTGTATTGTTCCCCCGAAGGAGTGGAGCTTACATTGGGACGGAGAGTGATCTCTCCCATGTATTTGTCGGTCGATAAATTCCCACCGGAATTGAGTTCCCTCCCTGCGTCCCTATGGGCCAAGGGCCCAACGATGTGGGCCTGTTGGACATTCCACCCTATGTGATTCAATTGAAACCAAATGCGCGATTACCACGTTTACCTCAATATCGTATTTCTCTTGAGGGCGAACGAGCGCTGTTAGCAATCGTTCATGATCTCATTGGAAAAGGTGTTGTTGAAGAAACTCGTGGAAACGTGTGTAACAGCCCTGTATTGCCAATTCTGAAACGAACTGACCCAACTAAACCTCCTGTGTATCGTTTCGTTATAGATTTGAGAGAGGTAAATAAAATAGTGGTTCCACAATTTCCTGTGGTTCCTGACATTACGGCCTTACTAACAATGATTCCGGCATCTGCCTCCTGGTTCACGGTGATCGATCTAAAGAATGCCTTCTTTAGTATTCCGATTGCCGAGGAAAGCAGAGACCTATTCGGATTCTCATTAGGTGGTCGCAGTTTTAGGCTAAAACGCGCTCCACAGGGCTACTGTGAGAGTCCGTCAATCTACAGCCAAGCACTTAAAGGTCAGCTTGATGCCTTTGTTTTACCAACGGGTGCAGCTTTGATTCAATACGTTGATGATCTTTTAGTGGCAGCTGATACAGAACCTATTTGCAAAACAGCTACGGTATCTTTGTTACACTATCTACATGACTTACACCACAAGGTATCGCCTTCAAAGCTACAGTATTGTTGTCAAGAAGTTACCTATTTAGGTCACTTATTGTCAAGAGAAGGGAGAAGGTTGACCCCAGAGAGAATTGCAGCGATTACCCGAATGACTGTGCCAAAAACCCAGAGAGATGTTCGCGCCTTTTTAGGTATTACGTCCTATTGCAGACAATGGATTCCAAATTTTTCATTGTTGGCGAAACCATTGATAGCCCTTACGTGCAAGGATGTTTCATCCCCATTGCCTTGGACTGAAGAGTGTCAGAGAAGTTTTTCTGAATTACGTAATGCGTTGTGTTCAGCTCCTGTGTTGGGTACTCCTGACTACAGTAAGCCGTTTACACTATACGTTCACGAGAGGGATGGTTGTGCGTTGAGTGTTCTGACACAACCTTTTGGCGGCAAACAACGCCCATGTGCCTATTTTTCTTCGACTTTAGACCCAGTAGCAAGGGCCTTGCCGAGTTGTTTAAGGTCTACAGCGGCAGCTGCGGCGTCCATTCGACAGTCCGCAGGTCTAGTCATGGATAATATGCTTACAGTAATGGTTCCACATGCAGTTGACACTCTATTGAATCGAACGAAAACTCAACATCTGACAAGCGCAAGATTGTCTGGATATGAGTTGACGTTGCTGGCCAGTCACATACGGATAAAACGATGTAATGTGTTGAATCCAGCAACATTGCTGCCGATCGACACAGAGTCAAGTGGTGAAGCAGTACATGACTGCTATCTCAGAACTGAAGAGGAAACTAAGGGTCGTATTGACCTAAAAGATACTCCATTGACAGATCCCGATGGTACTTTGTATGTGGATGGTTCCTGTTTTAAGTTGCCGAACGGTGATGTGACAACTGCGTATGCTGTAGTAACATTGAGAACGATTGTGGAAAGCGCAAGATTAAGTCAGAATTCGGCTCAGGCTGCCGAGTTAATCGCATTGACAAGAGCATGTGTGTTGTCTAAAGATAAACGGGTGAATGTGTTTACAGATAGCCAGTATGCGTTTGGTGTGGCACATAGTTTTGGACGACTGTGGAGAGAGAGAGGATTCCTTACGTCGCATGGCACGAAGATTCAACATGGTCAGCTTGTAAATGATCTTTTAGATGCACTCACATTGCCTAAACAAGTGGCCATAGTCAAATGTAGCGCACATCAGAAAGTAACAGATGATGTGGGTCGTGGAAATGCGTTTGCGGATGAAACGGCTAAAGAGACGGCTAAAGATTTGACGAACAGAATGTATGTTACGAGCTCAGTGAGATGGCCAACAGAGACTGGTATGTGTGAAGACACATTTGAAAGTGTGAAAGGAATACAGAATGAAGCCACTGAGACAGAGAGGACTAAATGGAGAGAGAGCACGGGAAGATTGGATGAGAATGGATGTTGGGTTGATTTATCAGAGAAGCAGAGATGGATGTTACCGGATGCGTATGTGCTCGCTGTTGTTACAATGGCTCATGGTATGGCGCACATCAACACTAAAGGCATATGCAAGTTGTTGTCTCATGTATGGAAGAATGATGGGATTACTAAGTGTGCCGAGAGAGTGGTCAAGAATTGTATGGTGTGTTTGATGCACAATCCTGGTAAGGGCACTCCCACTCCACCTGGCCATTTTGCCCCTCCTACATACCCTTTCGAAGTCATCCAGTTGGACTTTATCCACATGGACCGATGTAATAACTTGAAGTATGTGTTGGTTGTGGTGTGTGCATTCTCTAGGTGGATTGAGGCCTACCCCCTTAAGGATAATACGGCTTTATCCACGGCAAAAATCTTGCTCAAAGAATATTTTCCTCGTTACGGAATGCCTCGGGTCGTATGGTCGGACAACGGAAGTGAGTTTGTTGGGAGTGTGATGAAGAGTGTGTGTCGCGGTTTAGGGATAGTACAAAAATTTCATAGTGCAAACCATCCACAATCAGCAGGCTTGGTGGAGGGATATAATGGCACTCTAAAACTGAAATTGGCTAAAATTCAGGCAACAACTGGTTTATCATGGCCCGACGCTTTGCCTCTAGCTCTCCTGTCGACCAGGGCGACTGTACACTCTCGAGTAGGGCTCAGCCCATATGAGATTGTGTTCGGTCGTCCTGCCAATGTATGGGGAGTCCCAAGACCTAAGGAATTTGATAGAATTGAATACCCTATGTTGATCGATTATCTCTATGATCTGACTGCTAAATTGAGTTTGATTCACCAACAGGTCTTTGAGGCTCTGCCGTCACAAACAGAGGGTCCTGGTCATCGGCTCCAACCAGGAGACTGGATCCTCGTCAGAAACTATGGACGAAAACGAAACCTTGAACCAAGATTTGTGGGCCCGTTTCAGGTACAGCTGGCTACGAGGACGGCGGTTCGACTACACGGACGTCGGAACTGGGTACATGCTACCCACACGAAAAGAGTCCCGCTTCCTCTGCCGTCGGACACCTGGACGAGAAGAGGTCTTTCTTCATCTGAGACCGACACTCCGCAACGTTTCGTTCCATTCAGCGAAGCTCGGCTTGTATCTGACACCGTTGTTGATTCCCCTCAAACAATTTCCTCCACGTCAACCTTGGAAAATTTGACTGTTGAACAATCACCTGAACAATTGAACACTCCTTTGCCGTCCAATCCACTGTTTGAAGATCAGACTCACCCTGGAACTAGCCGATATTTTCTTCGTCCACGAACAAGCCACAAATAAAAAGATTTTTTTTTGTTTCTAGGTTCTACATTGCTCTGAAAACAGTGGACATTATATATATATTGTGTATCTTTTTCTTTTTCGTACAGCCAAGAACATTATCTAGCTAGAACCTACCATCCAGGTTGACCGTAAGGCCGTGCGGGTACTTCCTTCTGTTTAGCAGCTATCGACACAAGGTTGATTTCTATGATCAATTTCTGGGAATTCCTGGGAATTGATAACCGCTACTCAGAACGAAGTGCGTCAAGAACGTCGCGGACGGTCGTTAGGGGATGGAATCATCATTGTCTGAGCTGTCGAAAAGAGAAGAAATGTTGGCGCAAAGATCTACATTGCATAAAATATTTCATACAAAATGGTTTTTCTTACAGGTGGTCATACTATTCCTGACTATATCTATGTTACTGGTAGGGGGAGTATATTATGGGTCCCAATTCTTATTGTCTTCTGCTACATCTACTCTCCCATCTCGTGATCTATATTTCGTTTCTACTGTCTCTCCACATTCCTTTTATCTTCTGCCTCAACACGAACAAGTCAGACGTGCGGAATTCAGAAACAACTCTTTTATACAACTCCTGCATCAGCATCAGTTAGTGGTAAACACTACCAATTGTTGGGTGTGTGGGTTAATGCCACATACTATGGATAAAGGTATTCCGTACCTAGTTCTGCCTTATAGTGCACAAGGGTCAGCTCGAGCATTACAAACTATGTTCCGTAACGCACTAGATTCCTACCCCCATCGAGAACCACGGTCAGCAAACTCTGGTCCTGGTCCGTACCACAAGACTCTGGCGAGAGCTATTGCAGACTTAGATAGAGATATTTTTGACGCATCGCTCATCCCAGAGGAAGAGGTGCGAGCATATAAGGAACTAAGTGAGGCTGAGTACAGCTTATCAGTGAGTGAGAGGCAGCTTAAAAGCTCGCCACCAATATGGATTGTACCTCACCTTGGTAATTTCTGCTTGAAAAATCTTCGTCGAAATCCGAGAGCTCAGTTTGGGGAGAGTGCTTGTACCGAGACGTATGTCTTACCGACGCTCTCTTCTCCTGTCTTCCTGCCTGCCAAGGGTACCTACTTTGTATGTTATGATCGAGCCTATACGTGGTTACCTCATGACTTCTCGGGTACCTGCTATATTGCGAATCTTTTGCCTCCCACTTTCACTATGGCCTCTGATTATTACAGAAATAGAATTGTGAGAGGTGTGGTTAGCAAAGAAGATACTTCCGGACAAGAAGCGGGAGACTTCTTTAAGGGTTTCCTACCGTTCTGGGGACCGATGGTTAATAGCAGGAACTTGAGGCAGTTAACTCGTGTAGTAGAATCAACTGCCAACATAACTGCAAATGCCCTTGGTAATTTGACAGCCGAACTCCAGGCGGATAGACTAATGACGTTGCAGAACCGTATGGTTCTAGATATCGTTCTAGCAGATAGAGGTGGGGTTTGTAAAGTCATCCATTCGAGCTGCTGCGTATTCATACCTGATAACGCTCCAACGGTTTATCAAGCCATCTCTAAGTTGCACAAAATTTCGGAGTCCATACACGTGGACGAAGGAAATTGGACGCTTCTGGGATGGTTTTGGGGTCTGATATCAACTTGGGGTTGGAAGATTCTGATGATCATAGGGGTTGTTGTGACATTTCTGTTCTCATGTTGTCTTTGTGTGCAATGTGGTCCTGCCTTATGTGGCCTTTGTGCTACGACGTGTATAAGACAGCCCGTTGTCACCAAAGAGGCATTGAAGGATAGAATAATGTATCAACAACATCTGGATGATCTGATGAGTATCGAAATCGATTATGATTCCGACTAGTGCTTGCCTACATGAGGGCAAAAGGACCGTCTGAGGTTCCGTAAAAATTATTACGATGTTCTGGGCATTACCGAATATGGACGAGTTTGGTATCTACGAACCGCAAATGACGAGTTCGGCAAGTGTGCGAATTTTCGCTACACTACCTGCCAGGGTTCGTCTAATATTACGTGTTCTTCATCTGAACCCTTGGGTTCCATTTTAGATACGGCATCCATTTTGTTTCTTGCCCTCACGTAGTCAGCGAGCAGGTAACTGTTCGCTTCTTGACCCTCTAGTTCCCAGCCTTGCGGAAGACGCATATTCCTTTCATGCGTCTTTATGGCCGGAGGAATGGTACAGTGAAGGCAGATGGCTCAGCTTGAGGGTAATCTGGTCGTGCCGGTCTATTATGACAGCCGTGCAGGCGATGGGATCCAGCTCTTTGATCCTAAGATCATGCTTCCGATATTACCCCCACACTCTTTTCTCTACACGTGTCTGACTTCCTTGCAGCTGCTCTTGTCTCTTCTTCTTTGTCATTTACAACTCTAATGGGTGTGCCTAATGGTGGGAAGATGTACTTTTACAGTTGGGAACCGGCATTGCTATTGTAATTATGTTCCGGGATTCTGAACACATGAAAGCGACCTCTTTGAAGTTTACTGTGAGAACCGAATTGTAATCTTTTGTCCACATGTTATGCAATGGCAACATTCTGTATAAAAGAGAGCGACCTACAAACGCAATTTGAAGCAGACTCTCAGAACCTACACACTGTTGTACTTCTTGTGACTTTTGCCTCCCTGCAGTAATAAACGCTGATCTTTGACGCCGAAGGAAGTTTCCCGTGTCTCTGTAATTTGTGCGCCGAAACAGGTATCCCATGAAGGTTATAGGTGTTGTTCCCTGGCACCGCTGGTACTGTTAAAAGTCCAGTCCTTCAAGATGATGGTGTCCAGACACCCAGCAGGGGGGTGGAGCCAGCGCTCAGGGAGGCCGGAGGGCGATCGATACCGGGCGTCCGGGGACGGCTAGAGGGCCATCGAAACTCCTCTCCCTCCGGATCTGTCGAGTGGCCACTCGACCACCTGGGTGGATCTTGGTGCCTCGATGTCTGGGCTTCGCTGGGGCCGAGGCCACGCGGTCGTGACGTGGTGGGCCCAAGATGGAGTCGGGCCCGGCCTCGTGCTTAGGTCGTGAGGGGCCTACGCTGGGGCCAGGCTGATGATGGGGGTCCGGGATGGTAGCCGGATCGGTGGTGTTGGGGCGTGCAGGGTCGGGCAGAATGGGCCGCCCGAGGTCCGGAGGAGGGCTGATGTCGTCCGGGGCCCGCCATGCGGGAGGGGTAGGACCACACCATGAGGCCGGGTCCAACAATCCTCCTCCTGGTCTTTGGGTTGTGATCCTCCTCCTGGTCCTGGTCTTTGGGATGTGATTCTCCTCCTGGTCTTTGGGTTGTGATCCTCCTCCTGGTCCTGGTCTTTGGGTTGTGATCCTCCTCCTGGTCTTTGGCCTGTGATCTTCCTCCTGGTCCTGGTCTTTGGGTTGTGATCCTCCTCCTGGTCCTGGTCTTTGGGTTGTGATCCTTCTCCTGATCTTTGGCCTGTGATCCTCCTCCAGGTCCTTGTCTTTGGGTTGTGATCCTACTCCTGGTCCTGGTCTTTGGGTTGTGATCCTCGTCCTGGTCCTTAGGGTTGTGATCCTCCTCTTCCTCCTGGTCTTTGGGTTGTGATCCTCCTCCTGGTCCTGGTCATTGGGTTGCGATCGTCCTCCTGCTCCTGGTCCTTAGGGTTTTGATCCTCCTCCTGGTGATGGTCTTTGGGCTGTGATCCTCCTGGTCCTGGTCCTTTGGGTTGTGATCCTGGTCCTGGTCCTTTGGGTTGTGATCCTCCTCCTGGTCTTTGGGTTGTGATCCTCCTCCTGGTCCTGGTCCTTTGGGTTGTGATCCTCCTCCTGGTCTTTGGCCTGTGATCCTCCTCCTGGTCCTGGTCCTTAGGGTTGTGATCCTCCTCCTGGTCTTTGGGTTGTGATCCTTCTCCAGGTCCTGGTCTTTGGGTTGTGATCCTCCTCCTGGTCCTGGTCCTTAGGGTTGTGATCCTCCTCCTGGTCCCGGTCCTTAGCGTTGTGATTCTCCTCCTGGTGCTGGTCTTTGGGTTGTGATCCTCCTCCTGGTCTTTGGGTTGTGATCCTCCTCCTGGTCCTGGTCTTTGGGTTGCGATCCTCCTCCTGGTCTTTGGGCTGTGATCCTCCTCCTGGTCTTTGGGTTGTGATCCTCCTCCTGGTCCTGGGGTTGTGATCCTCCTCCTGGTCTTTGGGTTTTGATCCTCCTCCTGGTCCTGGTCTTTGGGTTGTGATCCTCCTCCTGGTCCTGGTCTTTGGGTTATGATCCTCATCCTGGTCTTTGGGTTGTGATCTTTCTCCTGGTCCTGGTCCTGGTCCTTAGGGTTGTGATCCTCCTCCTGGTCCTGGTCTTTGGGTTGGGATCCTCCGTATTTGGGTTGTGATGCTCCTCCTGGTCCTGGTCTTTGGGTTGCGATACTCCTCCTGGTCTTTGAGCTGTGATCCTCCTCCTGGTCTTTGGGTTGTGATCCTCCTCCTGGTCCTGGCCTTTGGGTTGTGATCCTCCTCCAGGTCCTGGTCCTTAGGGTTGTGAGCCTCCTCCTGGTCCTGGTCATGGGCTATGATCCTCCTGGTCCTGGTCCTTTGGGTTGTGATCTTCGTCCTGGTCTTTGGGTTGTGATCCTCCTCCTGGTCCTTGTCTTTGGGCTGTGATCCTCCTCCTGGTCTTTGGGTTGTGATCCTTGTGAGAAATTGGCCGGTATATGATGTTCACTATTCTAGTGAGCACCTTGCACCAGTCCAAACAACCCTTATGGTGATGGTTGTCAAGTCAACCTTATAGACCAGCTATCCTAGTGGTAGCATGGACGAAGCAGTCTTAGGCTAAACTCAAGAGGGCATTTGAAGCCAGCTGTTTTACCATATGTAACCCCTTTAATACCAAGTGAAAGGACACCACACAGGTTATATTTAAAATATATATGTATTTATTACTCAGCACAACCCTCTGAACTCTTTATGAGGTCAGAGGCATAAGCACATAACAAGATACTTAATTATCATATAATAAGTTGCACAAAATACAGTAGAGTCCTGGGGCACGTAAAACCATATACTAAAATAGAGGTATAAGGACCACGTCACGAACAAAGGATAGGCCTAGAACCTAGGGAATCGCTGGGGCTACGCTGTACTACCAAGAGTTAGGAAGCAGGAGACCCACGGGAGGCGTGTGCAGTGTCTTAACACACACACGCGAGTTACCATAGAGTTAGAATGGGAACAAAAGAATTGGAAACTAGTTCTTTTAGGGCACTTCCGGATGGACTAGGATAAAGCTACTTAAAACTTAGACACTAGGATAGTCAATACCCACAGGAGCACCGAAGTACTCATGTTACCTCACCCACAGGAAGCGGGTGCATAGGTGTCAAAGTGTGTCGGGTTTCGTCGCTGAATCCTATGGAGCCTTGAAGAAAGATGCTGCAGGCGACCAGGGGAGAAGTGTCCGGTTGGATCCAAGGGCGGATCGAGGATGAAGAGTACCTGAAAGCAGTGGGGACAGAGTCTGGGTCACTAGCCAGTGACCAGGAAGGAACCAGGCGATGTAGCGAAGCAATCAGGTGATGTTGTGAAGCTTGACTCTGCAGCCACGTGGACCAGGAGGTGTCGACGACAACCAGAAGCTGGATGCAGACTGTCCCACAAAGGCTCTCGCTGTTGGCGGTGTTGGCTTCCGGATCGGAGTCAACAGGTCTTGGCAAATATAACCCACGCAGGAATCAAAGATGGCTTTTAGATCAGGCCAGCAAGGTCTGATGGGCTTCTCCTTTTCAGGGAAACAGGGGCCAGTCTGGAGCAACCAGACCAGTAGTGTAAATTTAAAAGTTCATCGTCACAGAAGCCACTAGCCAACGGGCAAGTGACCGGACAGATGCGTCAAGCAGGAAAATGCAGAAGGGCCCCACGTGGCACTCATGGAGTGTGGAGGGCTGATCTTCGGTGCAGATGATGCTTGGGGCTGGGGCTTCTCAATCCCCAATGCACAATTTTGAGGGTGCCTCAGAAGTTGCACAGAAAGCAATTCGCTGGCTGTCCAAGATGCCCGGTCCCACGTCTCTCGTCACCCCCACAGGTCTCAGCTTTGCTGTTGCTGTGGATCGAGCTATTGGAAGTCTGGAAGTCCGGGTCTTGTAAGGCTCTTTGCTTGGGCTCCGGCGGTAGCATCGACAAAGCAAACTGTTGATTGCTTGATGGTTAAACAACAAAAAAAACTTGAAGGTCTCGAAGGGCTGAGTAAGACAAGTCTACCACAAATGAACTACAAAAAATCAACCACCACATTATGGTGAGGCACAATCAGGTACTTATATAAGTCCTATCAGCCCACCCATGTGGCGGAACTTCGTCATTTAGGACATCTTGAACCAGGTCTGTGTGTCCAAGCCCTGGTGTATCGGCTTTGTTTCACTAGGCCGTAGTTCAGAAATTGAATGTGTCCTCACCACAAGTGGTGTTGATGTAGTGCAGTGCAAGAAACAAAACGATGTAGAGGTGATTTAAAATGACAGTCGAGGTGAAGAAAAAGTTTTAATGGTATTCACCTGGGCGTCAGATTAAAAACAGTGTAGTACCAGTGTGAAAAAATCACTGTACAGTATGCTTGGAAAGTATTACGGCCAACATGTTTCTGCCGTATGGTGACGATTCACCGGCATTCTTCAGGGCCAAGCTGACAAAATTAGCTACTGCAAAATACACCATAAGAGGTGTCAAGAAATCAAAAAGTGATATCTACAGATACATTTTGACTCAGAAATCTTGGTGTGGTCATGTAAGACCACCCTACCGTGTCCTCGTTATTGATTTGTATGTCGAGGAGTCCTTTCCTGTGAGAAATAAAAAAAAAAAGAAAAAGACTAATTCATGACATTAGTGACAACCCATGTTCATGTAATCACATAAGATGTGTGTTCATTGTGGTAGAAAACATAACTCAGCGTGCCAGTCATGCTCCTGATGGCTACAATGTTGTGCTAGCGCACTAGTGGTCGTATACAGTTAATCTGTCAATAATAGGTAGATGACTTCTTAAAACACTTACCCAGCTCTGTGTGGGAAGGTAGCCTCACCTCAAGCGGCAACAGCTCGGATTATGAGGCCCCGCTCTAAATATATGAATAAAGATAATTTCAGTGGAGCGATAATTATCATATTCAATCATATGGTATATGTTATTTAAAGGAAACTCGGTTGTTAAATTATCCCAATAGCGACCCCCGCGAGGGTAACCAAAGTGGGGGGCACACTCAACGCTCTGGCCTCTGTGACCTATCCTCTGGTCATTGTAACGGTGTTTAAATACAACTATACTGCATAAGTCTTGTATATTACCCATGTGGCTGATATATTCAGCCACCACTAGTGGGTAATGAAACTCGATAGTCCCTCATAAACTTGTAGTTACTGGTGGTACCTGGAGGGAGATCTCTGACGCCACCTAATGATGGCACTTGATGTTTGGGGCGTTTAAATGGCGTTTAGAGGCAGAAATTAGTCCTACCGTATGGACGCTTACTTCAAAAACAAAGCAACAGCGGCGTTTACAGCAAAGCTCTTACCTATCCGTCGGTACCTCGCGGCGTGATCCTGCGCCGAAAGGGAGGCACCGACGGAAGGCGGGGCAGATGTAATTATATCGCCCCTGATTGGTTGTTAGGAAAGTGATTCCCCACACCTGTTTGAAAGGTACGACTACGTGGCAACGTAACCCATTGTTGTGATGGTAATGCGCATGCGCGCCGTTACATCCACATCATCCCTGACGGGAATAGTGTTGCAGCCTCGCGGTTGCGCGCTGGATACATTCAGCGTCGATACATTCTTGTCCCGGGCTAGCATCGTCGCAAAAATGTGACTAGGGTGTATACATTCAGTTTGGACAGCACTACAACCGAACTGGTATTTGTTGATGTTAGTCACTCACTCTTGGGCACTGCTTGCATCAAGAGGTTGTATACCCAGTGTATCAATCTTCCCTGTATGTTCAGTAGGATTATCAAGGCTGTGCAACCTATGTTGCGCTGTCTCATCAAGTGTTAGGTCACACTGGATGGAGACTGGTTGACAAAGGTCATCCAGAGAGTGTTACATGGCAAGTGTACACATCAGATTGAGACCCAGGGAATGTTGCAAGCAGTGCCCATCATTATGTAAACTCAAGAGTGAGCGACACTAGGATTATGGGGGTCCTTAACCATTACTGTATCAAATATTGATTTACTGCTAATTACACATTCGTTATGAAAAGTGAGGACATATTTATCTATTAAATCACCTTCATATGTAACCAGACCCCAATTCTAGAGATCTTAAGGGGAAGGTATTCGGACCACGTAGGTTCCCCATTTTGCACTATAGATCATATGAGTGCCAAACAATGTGAATTCAATTTTGATAGTAAGGGGTTTCATAAGAGCTTATCAAATCTACTTGGCGCGCACTCTTTTATGCACCGAGGTCTACAAAACGCTCAAAGTGTCTATAGGCGGTTGTACACTTTCTGCGCCTGCGTCAGTCGTGGGTTACGCATTAGGAAGTGTTTTCAACTGCTAAGAGTGAGTGACTAACATCAACAAATACCAGTTCGGTTGTAGTGCTGTCCAAACTGAATGTATACACCCTAGTCACATTTTTGCGACGATGCTAGCCCGGGACAAGAATGTATCGACGCTGAATGTATCCAGCGCGCAACCGCGAGGCTGCAACACTATTCCCGTCAGGGATGATGTGGATGTAACGGCGCGCATGCGCATTACCATCACAACAATGGGTTACGTTGCCACGTAGTCGTACCTTTCAAACAGGTGTGGGGAATCACTTTCCTAACAACCAATCAGGGGCGATATAATTACATCTGCCCCGCCTTCCGTCGGTGCCTCCCTTTCGGCGCAGGATCACGCCGCGAGGTACCGACGGATAGGTAAGAGCTTTGCTGTAAACGCCGCTGTTGCTTTGTTTTTGAAGTAAGCGTCCATACGGTAGGACTAATTTCTGCCTCTAAACGCCATTTAAACGCCCCAAACATCAAGTGCCATCATTAGGTGGCGTCAGAGATCTCCCTCCAGGTACCACCAGTAACTACAAGTTTATGAGGGACTATCGAGTTTCATTACCCACTAGTGGTGGCTGAATATATCAGCCACATGGGTAATATACAATACTTATGCAGTATAGTTGTATTTAAACACCGTTACAATGACCAGAGGATAGGTCACAGAGGCCAGAGCGTTGAGTGTGCCCCCCACTTTGGTTACCCTCGCGGGGGTCGCTATTGGGATAATTTAACAACCGAGTTTCCTTTAAATAACATATACCATATGATTGAATATGATAATTATCGCTCCACTGAAATTATCTTTATTCATATGTTTAGAGCGGGGCCTCATAATCCGAGCTGTTGTGGAAAAGTAAATTTTGCCATGTGATATGTGCCTACGTGTTCCCCATCCTATGTTATATGTGCATGATTAATATGCATATGTATCCCCCTATGATCGATTAAAGACGCAATTATAGTTGTGTCCAACTCTAGTATGCCAGTTTCCAGTTCTCGTGAAAGCAACAAGTATTAGGCCCATGTTACCACGATTTACAGTGTACACGTTAATTCATTGAATTGTCCCCGTTTCTAGGCCTCAAAAGGGCCCGGACGCCAGATTCAAGCTCCAGTCTTCTGAACCCGCTCCGAGGAGCGATACAGCCCCCACCTGCATCCCTGACCCTTCACTTATTTCCTGCCTCGCGGTGCCCGGCCCGGCCTGTCTCTGCCTGCCTGTCTGCCAAGAGTATGTTATGCTTCTAGTTATCAGTCCAGCCTCTCGTCTCTGCATTCCTAAGCTACTGAACTACATCAACAGTTCCAGCCATGGTCTAGTCTTTCTGTCTCCATGTAAGAGAAATACTGTATTAATATTCGTAGAATATTCCTAGCACACGCATAACACAAAGAATAAATGCATGCACCAGTCTTAGAGTCAAGTAGCCTCTGCCCTGATAACTTTTAGTTTCTATCAACATGTACTCCAAACACAAGATACCAGATATGCCATAGGTACATGTCGTCCTGACACCGTAGACTTTAGTCTCCTCTTCTAGTGCAGAAGTCATAGCCCCCAGTTCTCCCTGGTAACACGTCATTGCCCGTTTGCGCGCACCACTAGGTTAAAGGTCCCAGCTGCTCTCAGGCAGCCCCCTCCATGTTTCCGCCCACTCATGACATTTCTGTGACGTTTCATACCACATGTCTATGTATACGCCCTGTACACGCCTTCTTGTTACACCCATCTTGTCCTTATCTTTCGCGACTGCTACGAGTTACGCCTACTGCTACGCCTACTGTATTGAATGTAATGTAATTGTTTTAGTATATATATACTGTGTACTGTTACTGAAAGCCCCCATGCCATTCCCATTCCCTGGCAGCTGCCATCCATTCCATTTCCGTGCAGGCTATCCCGTTCCTGTCCCTTCCCTTATGCCTGATTAAAGCCTGTTAGAATCAGATACCTCGAATCCTGTCTCTTATTTATTGAGCTATCTGTTTTATTCAATGTATTCAAAAATAGTACCGGTAATTAATTATTTATTTACCACATAATGGCGCCCGAATAGGAACTTGCCCTTTCCCCACGCGCCGGCGAAGCCACGCAGGCCCCCTGACCCTCTGCAGCCGTGACGGAACTATACCGTGCACGTGCAGATATTTCTGCTTCAAGTATCCCTCAGGCCCACGGAGGAGACGGAGGTTGCAGTCCAGCATCCAGACGAGGCGGTGAGGAATGCGGCGAGTCCCGACCAGAGCCCAAGCCGAGAGTACAAGGTCCGAGGTATCCGGAGGCCCACCTGTAACTGAAGTCCGAAGTTCGTAGTCCGACGTCGTAGCAGTCCAGTCGTAGCAGTCCAGTCCAGTCCGAGGCCTTCCGTTCTTGCTGCCCGGTGAGTACCGTTGCTGGGGTAGTATCTAGACAGGGTCAATTAATTTGTCTCTGGTCCGTTGGGTTTGGGTACACAGATCCAGTCCGAAGTATTCACCTAGGTGGATACGGGTCCGACGTGTCTTTATGGGACCGGTATGTTCTGTACTGTTTTAGCAGTGCATCCAGTAATTCTAGTAAGTCTGTTCTCGAGAAATTCATGTGTTCTGTTTTCAATGTACCAGGTAATATTCTGTTCGAACTGTTATTAATGTTATTTAATGTGTTTTCAATGTCGTGGTATGAGTGATTTGTTTTGCTATTCATTACTGTGTTTAGCGTGTATTGTATTGTGTTTGGATTGAAGTCTAGAATGCCTCTGTTTTCCAAGTTACGCCAGATAGGAACCCGGAAAGGGTTACTCGAAGAATCAGTTCCTGTCCCGCCTAGGGACAGTCCAGGACATTTTATGTATCATAAGCATGGCTTAAGTGCCATATTGTATTTAGATTTATGGGTCGACTATACCAAGGATCTAGAAGAGAAATATAGATGGCCTGTATCAGGTACATGGGATGCCGAGTGCATCATGCGAGTAGAAGAAGCATTATGGAAAAAGAAAGCCAGACAGTCCCAGAAAGATGCCATCGAGTTATGGCGTAAAGAATCTCATAGAAGAACCGAAAAAGAATTCAGAAAAACAGAATTAAGTAGGGAATCCGCAGAAAAAGCCCAAGAAAGGGAATTAATCGAAGAAGGTGAACGAGTTAGAGCAGAACAGTCAGACAGACAGAGGAATGCCCTTATTAAGGGTATGTATCCTCTTCTTGCCGAGGGCTTGCCGAAGGCAACCCCGGAAGCATCCAGTAATTTTCCGCCACCATTAGTCCCGACTAAGCTACGTCATAAACCGACCGCAGCTGAAATTTTTCTTTCGTCCTATTTGGACGATACAGTTCCAGAATATACAAATCCCATTCCGCCTGCTCCCGTTAATAATGTAATTCCTGTTCCTCCAGTTGCTGGTTCCGTGGGTTCAGTTCATGTTACAGCACCCGTTACAGCACCCCCGGCCCAGCCCACAGTACATGTACCCGTTTCGTCAGTCACTCTAGCAGCACGTACAGTACACACCGACGATTCTAGTTTAGGAGCCGCGCGGGGAGATTCTCCTGGTACCCCGCCTCAACACAGACGTATGACGCTACATGAACTAGCGTTACAGCGTACGCCAAAAGTGAATACATACGTAGATATCAAGCGAGCACTTACCGAATGTCGTTATGATCCAGTTTCAGGCGAAGGTCATATGGTCATATATTCATTACGTTTAAGACGGGTGACCGACTATTTGGACACCCTGCCCGATATGAGAGAACATCTAGACAGAATATATCGTTTTATCCGTACAGGAGCAAATCCAGAAAGTGTTCACGAAGCCATGGTTCAAAGAAAAGTCGAGACTCAGCTCATGATTTTAAAGTTTCTAATTAACTGTTTAATTAGAGAGCAAGATTGTCCGGAAAAAGATCAAGAAGAAATGAAAGTCCTGACCAGGTGGAGTGACAATATAGCCGAGGGAAAACACAAGACACAGAATTGTATAGACGCTATGTACAGGAAAATACGTAAGGAAATTCTAGACATACACGAAAAAGAGAAAGCAAGGAAAATAGCCGAGAAAGAGAATGACTCTTCAAGTGAAGAGGTAGACAGCGAGAATCCCGACAGAATAGCGTATGTAGGTAGAACAAGACTTTCCGACAGACATTCACGTCCAGATTACAAGAAAAGTTTTCCTCCTCCAGCACCAGAACAGTGTTCTCTTGAGCAAGTATTCCAAGCTACCGATTACATTCTGAAATCACGAATAGGTTATAGTGAGCTCAGTACAATGCATGAACAAGAACTAGCTCGATCAGCAGTCCGGTGGACTACTGATTCTACCACGTTTCCAGATGAAATCGTGGCACAAATGTTCCTGAAACTGCCCCCAGCCGAGCAGCGACTGGTGGGTATGTATATGATCCAGCACCTCATTACACTGTATGAGGTTCAGCATTCTGATCCAGGTCCACTACATGATGTACTAAACGAGTTACTCCAGTACAGATGGAAAGGTCTAGGTACCGATTTAATTAATGTCATTCTAGAACAACGCCACAAATACCGAACTTTTCTGAATCCGCATTTTGTTCCCGTTCCACCCCCAGTAAGGAAGTCATTCTACATAGATAGACAGAATCCGTTACGAGAAGTACATCCAGTTAGGACAACGGGGGGTGCTCTAGAACGAGTATTTGTTTACACCCCCATCACAAAAATGGAACTTTTGGAGATGAAAAAGTTAATTCCCTTTCATGATAAAGATCCAGCAGGGTTCCACCGTGAATTAAAGGACATGCTCCGTATGGGAGAATACACGTATCCTGATATCATTAAAATGTTAAAGGTCCTGTTGCCTGCGGGCATATATGAAAAAACTCAAGGAAAAAGAATGGGAGGTGGGAGAGAAAAAGATAGATTGGACAGCTCTAGAAGCTGAAGATAATACACGAGCACCAGGTACCGGTCTTGGGGATAAAGCTAAAGAATTGCCCGAGTTATTAATACAAGTCTTGCCAAGATTACTAGCCACGAAAAAGGAAGACTGGGATGCCATCTCAGCCTGTAAACAGAAACAAGATGAAGATACTAGTGATTTTTATGCTAGATTTGAGAAATGTTTTATTATTAATAGTGGTCTGAAAACAAGTAGTGAATCGTACCCTCATCTTTTTGTTACCAAACTAGTCGAGAATTCAAGTCCACAAGTTAAAAATCGAGTCCTGAAAGTCGAAAGTACTTGGCAAGCTAATACTCCGTCACAGATGCTCCAGATGCTCCAGTATCACCAGAACAGAATCAGGGAAGAGCAGGAACATGAAAGAAGACGTATGAAAGACACGAAAATGAAAGTATTAGTTGCACAATCTGTTCCACAAGACAGTCAGAAGAGGGGTCCGAATCAAGCCAGTCATCCTGCAGCTCCCGTTAAAGGGACATGCAATTACTGTAAACAGCCAGGTCATTTTATAAACGAGTGTGCAGTTCTGAAACACAACATAGCTACTGGTAAGACTAAAGAAAGACCACGTCCGCCTAGACAAGAACAAGTTTTACAGACTTCCCAGCCACCGCAGAACGCACAACAGACAGTTACAGTACCGCAGCCTATCGCTGCAACACAGCATGTTACACAGCAGATGTACCAGTATGCACAGTCAGAGTATCCAGATTATCAACCATATTCATGAAACAGCCTAGAGAGGGAGGTTGGCTTGCCTCTCATCGAGATTCCTGTAGATCAAGAGGGTCCCTATGTACATAGTCAAGTATTAGGGAAAGACAGAAAGTTTCTGATTGATACAGGGGCAAGTAGGACTACCATCAGTCATGACGAGGTTCCAGGGGCTCCGCTCTCAGGCTCAAGAAATGTTTCCCTTGGATTTTCAGGAAAGCCTATTGTTAATGAAATATCGAAACCAGTTACTCTAGAAGTTGGTCCATTGTCCCGAACTACAGATTTGTTACTCACGAAGTCTTGTCCAGAAAATGTATTAGGCATTAAGACACTGAAAGAATTAGGTGCCATAATTTGTTGCTCCCCAGAGGGAGTAAGACTGTTCCTGCGAGATTTTAAAGGTCATTATGTATTACGTGATTTTGATCCAAGATTATTGAATGTACCACAGCATTTATGGGCGCAAGGTCCAACTGATGTAGGTTGTATGCATATCACACCCCATCGTGTGACTCTAAAGCAAGGTGTTGTATTACCACGAATCAGACAGTACAAATTGCCACCTGAGGCTGTAGCAGCCTTATCCAAAATTATTAACGAACTTATTGCTCAAGGAGTGGTTGTAGAAACTGACTCCAATGTATGTAATTCTCCTATCATTCCAGTCTTCAAACGTACTGATCCAAATGCACCTCCAGTTTATCGATTAGTGATTGACCTTCGAGAACTTAATAAGTGTATCATACCGCAGTACCCAGTAGTCCCTGATATTTCATCACTCTTGACAGCCATTGATTCTGAAGCCACATTCTTTTCAGTTATCGATCTCAAGAACGCATTCTTTAGTGTCCCTATTCATCCAGGCAGCCAGTTCCTTTTCGGTTTCTGTTTAAATGGAAGAAGCTATAAATTTACACGAGCACCTCAAGGTTTCACAGAAAGTCCTAGCATTTACAGTCAAGCACTTAAAAGACAACTAGACAATATTCACATGCCAACTGACACTGCCCTACTCCAGTATGTCGATGATCTGTTAATTACAGCCCGTTCTGAACGTGACTGCGAGCATGCGTCACTTACAGTCCTGTATTTTCTGGCCGAGATGGGGCACAAGGTGTCCCCTTCCAAATTGCAATTCTGTGTCCAGCAAGTGGTATACTTGGGACACTTACTGTCCAAGAGGGGTAGGCAGTTGACACCTGACCGTATCCAGTTAATAGCACATCTTCCACAGCCCAAGACTCAGAAGGAGGTACGAGCTTTTATCGGCCTCACTTCTTACTGTAGACAATGGATTCCTCAGTATGCATATCTAGCCAAACCACTGATACAGTTAACGACACAGGAGGCAGCCGTATCGACTGTCCTCCCTTGGACCCAGGAACATACACTTGTTTTTAATGAATTAAAGAAAGCTTTATGCCAAGCACCTGTTCTAGCAACACCGAACTACAGTAAGTCTTTTACACTTTTTGTCACAGAACGTGATGGTACTGCATTATCTGTTCTTACACAAGATCAAGCAGGACAACACAAGCCTTGTGCTTATTTTTCTAGCACATTAGATCCAGTAGCCCAGGCTCTGCCTGCGTGCCTCAAGTCAGTTGCAGCCACAGCTCTAGCTATCAGACAAAGTGATTCCATAGTGTTAGGACACTCCCTGACAGTACAAGTTCCACACTCCGTGGAGGTTCTTTTAAACCGAACACAGACTCAGCACTTGACAATTGCACGTTTAACAGGATATGAACTGACACTGTTTCAGCCACACATAGAAATCCGACGCTGCAGCATTCTAAATCCAGCTACACTGTTACCGTCAGTTACTTCAAATCCTGCCACACATGACTGTGTGGAAGTTGTTAACATCATGACAAAACCAAGACAAGACTTGACAGATATTGCATTACCTGATCCCGACCTGACACTTTATGTGGATGGTTCATGTATGAGAACAAGTACAGGAGAACTAGTAGCCGCGTATGCAGTGACTACAGACACTGAAGTTATAGAAACACACCGTATTGATACCCTGTCTGCTCAAGCAGCAGAGCTAGTTGCTCTGACCCAAGCCTGCATACGTGCCAAGAACCTGAAAGTTAACATATATACAGATTCACGTTATGCATTCGGAGTCGTACACGACTTTGGAATGCTCTGGCAAGAGAGAGGTTTCATGACTTCTCATGGAACTAAGATTCAGCATGGTCTCCTCATTCAAGCCCTGTTAGATGCAATACATTTGCCGACAGCTATTGCCATTATGAAGTGCAAGGCACATACGAAAGTTACTGACATCATTTCCCAGGGTAACGACCTGGCAGATCGAACAGCCAAGCTTACAGCTCAGACTCCAGACATTCCAGTTAACACGACACCGACACTCATTCCAGATCAGACTACTTGTATGACAGTTAAGGACCCTACACAAGATGTAATAGATATACAGTCACATGCCACTCCAGATGAAATCAAGAAATGATCCGAACAAGGAGGGGTCCAGACAGATCAGGGATGGTTGACGAAGGGAAAAGCCACATGGTTTCTCCCCGACTCAATGGTTCAAGTCATTATTAATACCGCACATAGTCCAGTACACCTAGGAGAAAAGGCCATGTTAGACAGTATCCAGAACATATGGTTCAACAAGCATTTACGAGCAGCAGCCAAACAGAAAGTGCGTACCTGTATGATATGTTGTCAGTTCAATCCAGGTAAAAGTGTCCCGGTGGAACAAGGTGGATTCCAACCTCCTGACCACCCTTTTGAAGTCCTCCAAATGGATTATATTCAGATGGAGAGATGTCGAGGTTTCAAGTATGTCCTCGTAGTTGTATGTGCTTTGTCCAGATGGACAGAAGCGTATCCAGTTCCAGATTACACAGCCGCGACCACTGCCAGGCAGTTGGTTCGTGAGTATTTTCCCCGCTATGGTTTACCAAGGGTCGTGTATTCAGACAACGGCCAGCCATTCTCATCTGAACTCATGAAACAAGTATCCCTTCTGTTAGGGTACCAGTGGAAGTTCCACTGTGTACGGCACCCCGAAGCAGCTGGTCTAGTTGAGAGACATAATCAGACATTGAAAATCCGCATTGCAAAAGTATGTACAGAAAAAGGTGTAGATTGGTTGGTAGCACTGCCAGTTGCCCTTTTTTATATGAGAATGGTTGCACACTCTAGATCAGGTCTGTCCCCGTACGAGGTCGTATTCGGCCGTCCTCCTAATATGTGGGGTACACCTATGCCCGAAAGATTACAGACGTTTCCAGTAATATGCTGACAGATTACCTAGCTTCCTTGATGTCTGCCCTACACTCTTGTCGTTCACAGGTTGCCGCTGTTTTTCCAGACAACACTGAGGTGAAACCGCATGAAGTCGTTCCGGGGGATTTCGTCCTGGTGCGCAATTTTGATCGTTCAAGTCCGTTGGAGCCCCGTTGGAAGGAGCCCCAGCTGGTGTTATTAACAACAAGGACCGCCGTCAAGCTCGAGGGACGCAAAGGCTGGGTGCATACCAGCCATATCAAGAAATTCCATGGATTGCGACAAAAGACATTTATCAAAGACTGCCCTATTCTTAAGGACTGCCCAAAGACAGACTCTGAATTCAAACTTCCCCTGTTAGAGAAAACTCCGCAGCAGGAGTATAAAGTAAAACTCCGGTCTAGTAAAATAAGTCAGCCAGTTTAATTGTCTAAGTCCCTCTCGGGTGAAACGGTTAGACAGGTTCCTGACATGTATGAGATAGACCCACATAGTGAGAGAGTTAGTCAAAACTCTAAAAGATGTATTATCGTTCTATTCTTTTTATTGTTTTTGAGTCTTATGGTTACCTGCATAAGTTATGCTTTTCATTTATGTTTTCTTATTTTACATGTACATATGTTTCCTAATGTTACAGTAGAGCACACATTTAGTGACCTGCCTCCTCACGAGTTATCCTATCGTCTTGCTATGCGTAATAACACATTTATCAGAATGTTACACTATTCACACCAGACCAGCAATGCCACTAATTGTTGGGTGTGTGGTCGACTCCCCCCTTTCCAGACACCGAAGGGAGTTCTGCCACTCTTTCCTCATCCGTTTTCACATAATGGCTCGCGTGGAGCATGGTCCACGTTAACGTCATCCTCCACTGATATGTCCCTTCTGAATCGAACATGTTTCCCAGACAAGCAAGGTCTTTCCCATAGAACAGGGTTAGATCTAGAAAATGAAGTATATGATTTAGGTAATTATTCCTCGAATTTCATGGTCTTGAATGTCCAGTCCAATACTACCCCAGAATTACCTGCTATTTCAGTACTACCAGTTAAAGGCGAATTATGTGTCAGAAAGAATGGTTCCGCACATGTAGGACATAGTGATTGTACTACTGTGGTCGAGTATAGTGACAGTGGGAAATCTATTTTCAAAGCCTCATGTCATTCTTATTTTGTTTGTGGTCAGACCGCATATGTTCGTCTGCCCCTCGATTGGGATGGAACATGTTACATTGCCTTCCTACTGCCACCAGTTTTTCTAGCCCCATCCGATTATCACAGAAACACACATCTAGTACACGTTAGACATAGAAGGGAGATCGAGCCCCCAATTGTCGATCAAACTGAAACTACTCTAGAACAATATCAAGACTTCAATAAAGGTTTCTTTTTCTTTATAGGCCCTGTCCAGAATAGTAAGTTAATACATAGGTTAACCAGAACCCTTGAAGCAGTAGTGAATGAGACTACTTCCGCTCTAGGTAACTTAACCGAAGAGCAATCTGCCATTAGATTTGTCGTGCTCCAAAATCGTCTCGTTCTTGACGTCATACTGGCCGATAGAGGAGGAGCTTGTAGAGTCATCGGATCTAGTTGCTGCATTTTCATTCCTAATAACGCGCCGTCTGTTTATTCAGCTATAACCAGACTTCATAAAATTGCCCATCAGTTACACCAAGATCCAGGCACCTGGACATGGTCCGGTTGGCTCTGGAGTATCATATCTGCCTGGGGATGGAAAGTATTGTCATTCCTAGGTATAGCAGTAATGATCATATTCAGTTGCTGCCTCTGTTTACAATGTGGCCCTGCGATTTGCGGCTTGTGTGCTACATCCTGTATTCCTAGTCCTAAATCCCGTTCCAAAACAATTCGAGACGAGCAAATGATGCTATATGAACAGATAGATGGTATCATGAATATTGATGTTTCCTGATGGAAACGTAGGGCACAAGGAGGGAATGTGGAAAAGTAAATTTTGCCATGTTATATGTGCCTACGTGTTCCCCATCCTATGTTATATGTGCATGATTAATATGCATATGTATCCCCCTATGATCGATTAAAGACGCAATTATAGTTGTGTCCAACTCTAGTATGCCAGTTTCCAGTTCTCGTGAAAGCAACAAGTATTAGGCCCATGTTACCACGATTTACAGTGTACACGTTAATTCATTGAATTGTCCCCGTTTCTAGGCCTCAAAAGGGCCCGGACGCCAGATTCAAGCTCCAGTCTTCTGAACCCGCTCCGAGGAGCGATACAGACCCCACCTGCATCCCTGACCCTTCACTTATTTCCTGCCTCGCGGTGCCCGGCCCGGCCTGGCTCTGCCTGCCTGTCTGCCAAGAGTATGTTATGCTTCTAGTTATCAGTCCAGCCTCCTCGTCTCTGCATTCCTAAGCTACTGAACTACATCAACAGTTCCAGCCATGGTCTAGTCTTTCTGTCTCCATGTAAGAGAAATACTGTATTAATATTCGTAGAATATTCCTAGCACACGCATAACACAAAGAATAAATGCATGCACCAGTCTTAGAGTCAAGTAGCCTCTGCCCTGATAACTTTTAGTTTCTATCCACATGTACTCCAAACACAAGATACCAGATATGCCATAGGTACATGTCGTCCTGACACCGTAGACTTTAGTCTCCTCTTCTAGTGCAGAAGTCATAGCCCCCAGTTCTCCCTGGTAACACGTCATTGCCCGTTTGCGCGCACCACTAGGTTAAAGGTCCCAGCTGCTCTCAGGCAGCCCCCTCCATGTTTCCGCCCACTCATGACATTTCTGTGACGTTTCATACTGTCGTGTATTCCTATAGGTTCTGAATCGATCCCCCTATTCCTGACCCTATTCTGGTTAAACTAACTATCAAGTTAACTAACAGTCCGCCCATGAGGCAAGACAAGCCCCCATGATGCAGATACCGTTATCTGACGCAGTCACACTACGGCACAGGAACGTGTTATCTGATTAGGTCATAACGCTTGAGATCTAATTAGACAAGCGACATTCCTCCAGCCCCTGATAAGGCATACGACGTTCTCATAACAAATCAAACCTATGACAACCTGGATAATCCGTGCGGCCATTGTTTTGATTTCACAGAGAACTTTAGTAAAGAATGTGCTAACGAGCAAGTCGTATGACATCTTTATTGACGTATCTATGTCCATCCTTACGTCAATCTCGGCACCTTTAAGGTATAAATATTGCCGATCTTGCCCTATGCAAACACACGCGTGGTGACAAGACGGAGCAGCCATACTTGCCGAAGCCGAGAGCAGAAGCAGACCCCGCTGGCAGCAGCCCCGCCTTCCTGACGCGCTGAGAGACGCGCTGCTATCTCAAACCGAGAGACCCAGCACCGGCGCTTTCGGGCAGCCCTCGCAGGCAGCCTGGAATATCGAGAGCAGAGAAAGAGATACCATTCCTCATTCATCCTAACTTCCAGGTACAGAACTGAATAACCCCTCATAGAGAATTCTTTAGTTATTCACTTGGCAAAAACAAACTTAACTTAAACTGTAACTTTCTATTCCCGCCCACGCATTAGACTTAGGTCAGGTACACGGGGTAGGCGTATTTAGAAACACCAGTTGAGTACGTTTAGCCAAATGTATATGTGTATGTAAATATATTTTAATCATTTTAAACATCATATGGCTCAGAAACCATATCAATGTTTTTACAGTATTATTTTATACTATTGCTTTTAATGTATGCACTTTACTTAACTATAAGTATTGCAATAATATCGAAGGAGCAACATGAAAAGGGGTGTTCCCTAAATATCTAGAGAGCAAAACATCTAATCATACATTCAGCTCAACCCACAGCAACACCAACAAGAAGGATGTTTATTCAGAAAATACTTTTTTATTATTCATTTTTTTCATTATAGATTTCATGGAGCATTGATTTCATTTAGTCAGTAAAACAATATATATCATTAGAGTTTTTTTGTACAGACAAACAGTATAAAAGCTAGGACACGCAAAACATAATTTCGAAAAATTCGACTCTCGAGATTGACTCTTGATTAGGGGAGAGCAAAGTTGTCATGTTCTATGGTTGTCAGAAACTAAATCCCTTCTTGTCTAATCAGGGGAGTTAATTCCTTCCTTGAACATTCGAGAAAGTTTCTAGCGAACTCTGAGCTTAGCTGGCAAACCCAAAAATTAAGTCTAGTATCGACAGTAGTAGACCTAGTTAACGTCTGGCCTAGGCCTTTACTGCTGTAGGTACTATTCCAATGCGCAGAGCCTATTGGGAAAATAGGAGCTACACTACATGGCGCCCAACGCGTTTGGAAAGGGCGATAAAACTAACGTAAGACATTTAGAGTAACTCAGTCGTGCTTTCTCACTCAGACCTCTTTTCCCAAAAACTCCAAAGACGTCTGGAGTGGGTGAAAGGTTATATCCTCCAAAACCTCGCAGGAGGGAACTCCTATGTATGGTTCTTGGTCAAGTCAACGTTGAAGGATAAACAGTTCCAAAATATTGTGCATCTAATCTTTGTTCCATAAAGAAACCTGATCTGCAAATAGACATAATACCATCCTGTCTGTAAAATGGGAGACAGTGATGAAGAAAGAGAGGCAGTTAGATTAGCAACTGAACTCGCAGATGCTGATGCTACCATGCAAGCAGCAGACCCGAATATAACACTCATTCCGGTCATTAAAAAGAGATCTATAACCTTAAAACTTATAGAAAATGGACTGACACCTAGAGGTGGCACAGTCATATTCGTAATTGAGGCACACGAATATCGGCAGACAGAGGTATACTATTCATGGATACATTTTCCGGCAGCAAATGCTGTAACAAAGTACTTCCACTATTACAAAGTAGAGGAACCTCCTGAAACGTACACTCCTTTCGAGGAGGTGGAAGTACCACTCAAATTCCAAGAGCATTTGCTCTTATTTGATGGCGCCCTAATACATAACAATCACATTACAAGGCTCGGTCCTTTAGGAAGACCAGGAGCAACGTGGCCGGTCTTAGCCGGATACACACCACATCCAGACATCGAAAGAATGCCTGCAGCAGAGCTGTTAATACAGCTAAAACAACTACTAAAAATTCATAGACAATTAGTTCAGTATGTAATGCGGACTTCAACAATTCAGCCAGCGATTAAACTTCCACAGCTGACCCCTCACCAGGGGAACACAAATAAAATTACACCACAGAACATCCAATCCTGCCTAGGTAAAGTTCCAGCTAAACGGGAACAGATACCATTCTGGTTGGCACAGAAAATTACCCAAATAGAGGCGGTGTTTCCTGACACCACCCCATTAGAAAAACACAGGATTCTGACTATATGTCTCCCAATGGGAATCGCACCACACATTGAGGACTGTGACACTTGGGGTACAGTCTTTGCTTCCATCTACACAAAAACGCACGGTGTTCCATCCATTTCGGTAATACCAGATGTGCTAAAACAAATTCAAGATGAATACGGTCCAGAACCTGCTTTAACCCTTGGTATGAAATTACTAAAAGACTTCAAGCAGGTCTCGGCTATATTATTAGCCAACATAAAAGGTGAAGCAGCAAACGTGGCGATCCGCCAGAGGTTAAAAGAGACAGATATAGCAGACCAACCAGCTGAAATTGCCAGAATCATAGAAAAATCCTATGAAGAACTAGGCAGAGATAGTCTAGGTGGAATACCTGTGGAAAATTAGTACGCTTCGGTGAACATTATCTGCGCCATCTTGCCCCTTCCCCTAATGCCACACTTTTGTCGTGCGCGCACGCCATTTTTTTAAGATGCCCCGATCAGAACGAACCCTTTCGCATGCCGCTGGCCCCCGACATAGCCCTTCGCCTTCACTAAGCCTGCGCGCTGACCACCCCCCCCCCCCCCCGCTTGCACCTGCCTTGAGTCGTAAACCCCTCTTCGGCGCTGCTCTGCCCCAGGCCCTCATCCTGTTCCCAGCGCGACACCTCCCCGCCTCCCTTTCATGATCTCCGGCCCTTAGATGCAAACCCCCCTTTTTTTCCTGTGTGCCCGTTTTGTCTTCCCCGTTCCCAGGCCGACACCCAGCTCTGCCGATACCATTCCTTGCCCCTCCCCGTACAATAGGAAGCTTCCCCCATCAAAGGATCCCCGGGTTGATCAAAGCCCCCACTCCATGAGATCCGATCAAACCCCCCACATTCCGTGAATCGGCGGAATATCCAGCTGCGTGATACTCATCACCTGTTATGACTAGGGTGGGGATTTCAACTGTAAATGTGTGTGGGAACGGGCCCCAAAGGGGGATTCCGGGTATGTCTTTCCGTATATCAAAGCTTTGTCACATGTATGTAAACTGTAATAAAAACCATAAACACTGTATATAAGGGGCCAGGCCTCAAACGTAAGTTAGAGCACCTCAGAACGTTACCTTCTGTCCGTTTCGTTGTGTTCTCCTCCGGAGAGAATAAAAAAACCTTGTTTCCTGCTTTCCAGTCTCCAGCGCCTGCCTCTTCATTTGATTAAATAACTAGAGGGTCACAGAGGCAATACTGCCGGGCAAATATCGATTGTCCCCGACCCGAATAAGGTTTTTACAATTGGCGTCCCAAGCGTGGGGCCCATCAGCGACTCGTGGATCCAGTGGGAGAGGTCCCGACGACAGAGTGAACGACTGCAACGATCGGGAGAGCTCTTGCCCAATAGACCCTCGTCTGGCAGCCGATCATCCGAACTTCACTAGTTCCGAACAGACCTCTCTCGAGTGATCCACGGTCCTGACTGGGAACCATCAGGAGTGCCGCGAGGATAACGGAGAAGAGAGGACGATCGGGCGCTGGATTCGGAAGACAGGAAACTGTCCATGCGGTCCGGGTAAGGTCGTGTTACCACGACAAGTTGCGAAAATTTGCTTGATTGTTTGTTTGTTTAAAAAATACTAGTATTGCTCTTTTTTGTTTATTTTGGAGATTCACTGTCTGCAAACGGAGAAACAACAGGCTCTCTCTCTTTGTAAGCAGTGGAGGATAGGTAGGGCAGCAACCGTGCTTATTTTTTCTCCCCCACTCAATAATTGCTTGAAACTGAACTGTTGTTCGCAAAACTATTGTTTCCTGGAGATTCCCTGTCTGCAAACAGGGAAGAGACCACCCTTTTTGCAGATAGTGAAAAGGGTAGGTAACGCAGATCTTTGCGGACCTACTCATTCTCCCCATTGTTATTTATTGGTCGTTTGGTTTTTATATATATTTTTTTTGATCCATGAGGTATTCACTGCCTGCAAACAACGTTGAATAGAAATATTCTGTACGGTCTTTGCACCTAGTGATAAGATAGGCAGTGCTGACTTTTTAGTCCCTCGTTACGAGCCGTCATGTCTGTCTTCTCCCCACTGATAAATAGCCTGTTTAGCCCGGACCGCGTATTAGAGGTGGACCATATAGCTCCACTAGAAGGCACCCCTAATAAGGACATGTTCATAAACTATGGATTAGTCACCATAGCCTATAATAAATTGTGGCACAAGTATACCGAAGAGAGTCAAGACAAACAGTGGCCACTGGCAGGATCCTTTGACCTTGATAAAATAGAAACGTTAGAAATAGCCCTTCGAAATAATAAGACAACGCCAATTATGCTCGACAGTCTCGGTATGTGGCGCAGAGAGGCTACGAAACGACAGAGAAAAGACGAGGACAAACCAAGTAGAGAAATATACCGACAGGACAACCCCAGGACACCGCTACCCACAACTTATCCCCCGACACTATGCAAAGGACGACCAGACTTAGGGTCAGACCAATGCGCTTTTTGTAGGTATGTCGGACACTGGAAAGCCCAATGCCCGACTCTACTGAGCGTGAGTAAAGGCAAAGGGCCGACAGGAACGATAGACCGGCAGTACGGGAAAAAGCGCGAGACAAAGAAGAACCCGACTTACATAGACAGACCAGACAGAACCACCACGTTTGATTATGCCCGATGGCACAGATTTCGCCAGGAAAATCTCAGCGGCATGCTCAAGTTCTCCTAGGTCGGGCAATGTCAAGGCGGGAACCCAGCCTCGTTTCAAATTCACAGACAGAAAGAGATAATTATGACCAATAACTGTTTTATATTCGTCTTGGGTCTTTGTATGTCGTACTTGTACTGTCCCCCGTCTGAGTTTGTGTGTATGTGATGTACAAATCTGCGTCATCCCTCTACACGTGTTTCCGTGTTACTCGACCTCTGTTAGCAGAAACTTAGCATAAAAGCAACCTGGAAAGAAAGAAATGGTAAAACAAAATCCGTAGACCATTAATGAACTTGAACTTTTAATTTAACACAACAAACAAGGAATAATAACGATAAACTGTAGAAAATGAAAGTCAAACAGAACATTCGCCCCCCCCCCCCATTCTGGAACCTTCCAAAGTAGGGCAGGGTTACGGCTACGCCCAACCAACGGCAACCCATATAAGGCGAGCCCGGCCGCCAACTCTTGGTCAGGAAATCTTAACGTATGGGGGAGCCGGAGGAGAGGCAGGAGCCCGCAGCCTGGGCATTTGCAGGTAGTCCCGCCACATGTCTCCTTGGCCGGCCGCAACGGGCCTGGAAAGACTAAGGTAGTCCCGCCACATGTCCAGAGGAGAACGAGGCACCTCTTCCTTTTCTCTTCCGTCACAGCCGCAGCAGTCCTGGACGGCGGGATGTCCTGCACGTACCTCCACAACAACTTGTCCAAGTTGGGCTGGGAGGGAGAGGCGACGCGGACGAGCCTCTCCCACCTCCACCGATAGGAGGTTTCCCAGCCCCCGGCCCGACGCCGAACACCCCCAGTCAGGCGATGGTGCCAATACTTCCACAGCACCGAACACACCATGGTGGCACCCCAGTACTTGCGCAGCACCGAACGTACAATGGTGGCACCCCAGTACTTGCGCAGCACCGAACGTACAATGGTGGCACTTGGGGAACACCGGATGCGGAGAGGCCTTCATGCGGGGCGATGAAAAGGAGCGGCATGGAGTACACTGGGAGAAGGAGACGATGCGAACGAGTCTCCCTTGCCCCCAGGTGGGGGCATCACAGCCGCACCCCAGCCGAACGTCCCGCTCTCACAAAACAGAGACCTCTTCCTTTCACTCCGAAGGGTCTCTTCCACTCTTGAAAACTCGACGGGAGTGGCCCCTGTAGGGCCTCAAAATGGCGTCTGGGTCCGCTGGAAGGTGGGCCCCGGCCGCTAGAGTAACTTTGATCAGCAATATGACTCGAACATTTGCCCCCGGGAGCACGAGCCCCCATCTCCGACAGCATCTCCGCAGCCTTGAAGATCATACAAAGGTCCCCGGCGGAACCTTCGGCCTTTGCAGGTTTCCGGTAAGGGACGGCTGCCTTGAGCGCCAACGAAACAAACATGACATTGCCACTCCTTCTGTTAGCATGAATTCTAGAACCGCCGAAAAGGACTCTGGTCCAAACTGCCAGTAATGGGAAACATTTCCCCTGATGCTGCTTCCGGACTGAGCCGGCCCCGCCCAAAATGGCGCTGGTATCAATCGGAACTTACGAACACCTCGTGGTGTTCCTTCGCACTAATATAAACTTGATGTTCTGAGATTTTATATGATCCTTTGTACACTTGGCTAGAAAAGACAAGGAGAACTCACTCGAGGAACAGTATGAAAGGATCCCCGTTACAAATGTTGATTACAAATGTACAATGTATTATATTTTTATAACTGATGTAAACCTCATTTACGACGCTCACGTACGGTATGCATATAGGAAATCTGATTACCACTATTATGATTATGCTTCTAAATTATGAAAATAAATGCCCCCGAACCCCCAACCAATTAATAGACGTTTTAGTTACTTACAAATGAACGAGTAAAACTTTCCGATGTTTTTATTGCTGCAAGCGAAACCCCCACTGTATGCACTTTAGCCATTGCCACGACCGGCCAAATACGACCGCACCCTCATAATCCATATGCTGAAATGATTTTGCAAAATAAAGTCTTTGAAACTATGGACGGGTATTGCATGCTTTATTTTAAAAAAAAATGTGGGATCGGTGGGAAAGTTTTTTTCTGTGCACCCTACTCTGCTCTCTCTTTAAGGTTAAAGGAAGATGGTTACCCAGCCCTGGAGGACGGATCGGATCAACAACACGACACTCCGCCTTCAAAGTACGCAACTGACCCATGAACTCTCGCGTAGAGGAAGACCTTGACTTCCAAGGATGGGTAAAAAGAACGGTGTAAATGAGGGAATGTAAAAGAAGGAAGAAATAAAATAATGTAAATATTATAAAGTACAACGTTCCAAAGTATCAGGGACCCAAGAACCGAAGAACTTTAGAACGCCACGGCGTTGAAAGAGGTTTAAGGATCCCGATAGTGAGATATATCCTTTGACTAGATACCTCGCACTAGGCACCTCTGGTTTCCTTTTTTACGTTTCCCCGCACACGACCTATATGGACACACTACCCCCCCTCGACTCCAGAAACCATATCCCCGGGGACCCTGCCCCAAGGAGGAAAGACGAGTAAGAGGTAAGTAAAGGACTTCTGAATCCATGTATTGAATGCGCGCGAATGCTGTCTCCCCCACCCCCCTTTTTTTCCTCCCTCTGCAGGTTACATCAGAGATTACAGCCAAGGTGTGGCGAAGATCTGAAACCTTGCCATGTCTAACACACGAAACGGACTAGCACCGCAAGGTGGCGTCTAAGCATGCCTGCAGACTACTCACGTACCGAACAAACCCGAAAAATTAGCACAACCCTGATAAAAAGTGATCACCCTTAAACCAGACCGGACGAATGAACCCATGTCACGTATGATGCGAAACTACGAGAGAATGTGTGTGTGTGTGACTGAGGCGTTGACCCAACTGGTCGAAGGACCGAGAATGCGAGAAAGTGCGACAGAATGGTACCTCCTTTTTTCTTCTTTCCTTTTCTCAAAGCACGTCCCCTCTACCCTGTCTAATGCTCAAACTGCATGATTACAAGATTCTAACACAGACCCGTGAATGCCCTTTACTGTGTAATGCACTAAATAGCCTTTCTTGAATACACTGCCACCCTCTCTGTTGCACGTGTACTATTTAGCCTGCCGTTGCACTCTCTCTCTCTCTCTCTCTCTCTCTCTCTCTCTCTCTCTCTCTCTCTCTCTCTCTCTCTCTCTCTCTCTCTCTCTCTCTCTCTCTCTCTCTCTCTCTCTCTCTCTCTCTCTCTCTCTCTCTCTCTCTATTTTTGCACTCCCGCTCTTCCGAGTGGTTAGCCCCGAAATTGGCAGACTGCCACCCCTAGCACACCACCTAATTGGCTTCAAATACCGTCAGTATTTGCACAAAAACTTGCCTTTAATACAATCACCCTGAGGCCGCGTCATTACCTCTCCTTTTCCGCTAGAAGTCAATGAACCGAGGTTGGGCCGTAAGGGAAAGGACAGGTAAGACGACAGAGGTTCCCTAATCTGACCCGAAATCAGGGAAATACATGTCAACGGCTCCTATGGTATAAAACAAGGACCTCAGAATACGCGACCCTCCCCTCCCCGAATTGTCGCAATACCCAAAACCGGAAAAATGATCACCCCTGTTACCTCCCCTGTATCAGCCGCCCAAAAACTGGAATTATGAAACTACCCCCCATTTCCGGTTGTGAGAGATGGGTCGATTTATGCCCTTACCACCAGTTTCCCATGTCCCTGGTTGTTTCCCATAAACCCCTGTCCTTCCTAATTAAGTAATCGGGCTGTAAAAGGTTACGTAGGACCCAGAATGATGTTTTACAAGGTTAACAGACTAGTCCAAGGTAAAGAAATCATCAAACTGAACCCCGCAGTAGTTGCAAAGCAGGATGCACCGATAGAAAGGAAATATTTAGCCATGTTCGTCTCTCAGCAAAATACCTGTGTAGTACCATGTTGACGACTCACTGTACCCTTTTGTAAATGTAAAACTCTAGAGAACGGCATATCTTCGCCGGATTTGTCTCACAAGGGTGGGTTACCATCAGATGAACTGTCATGCCTGTAATAAATAATTATGAAGGAAAGTCATAGTAAATCCAACAGAACCCGTCACCGGTCATTCATATGCCAGTTGTGAACACTAAAATAACGGGCATTTTTCATTCTTTGCCTGGAGCTGGGAGAGAAATAGACCTTTTTGACTATCTTCATCTGCAAATTCACTAAAGACTGTCTTTTCAAACTTGTTTAAGGGTACTGCCGTTGGAGGAGAGAAGGACCGGATGTGGGAGCACGAGGCCTGACTGCAGACTAAGGAACACTTGCGACATTAGCCAGGGCGAGACCACGACAGAAAAGAGCTGCAGGACGAGGCACTGTTTTCGACAACATGAGAAGAAAGGGTCGACCTGATGCCCCTGCTCGATATCCAGTGTCTTTCGACAAGTCCCCGCTCTCTGAATTCGGTCACACGCCCGCCTACTTGAAGTCTCTCGTTCCCCTAGTTTGTTCCTACTTTGGCCTTGCTCCATCCCCCCTTTTTCCTCTGACCTACCCTATGGACTGTTTTGTACTCTCTTCTTCCATCCGAACTTTCTGACAATCACCTCAAAGGCCACAGGGCGAAAAGGACCTTTTTCGACCGGAAACGCGAGGAAAGGGTCGTGCCCTGCAACGCAGAACTTAGAACAGAGCTGGACTTGTAGCTCCACCGCCGGTGCTCAACAGCGCCAACGAAACACCACAAAGAACAATGAGAACTCGTAAACTTCGAACATTTGACATCCTCAATCACCGTTTCTGCTATGCCTCATTTCTCTCCCAGCCGCCATTGTATTGATCCTTGCTCCAATCCGAATCTGAAATATGTAATAACCTGCCAGTTCGCGTTATGATATGTACTTGCTGCTCTCGCTGCAGAACCGTTTTCTTGTATTTCATTCCTATGACTTTCCTGCTAAAACAAATTGATCAAAGTTTATCAAATAGGCTCACCTCCTAAAAAAAAACTAGAAATGTTAAAATGTATTGTTTACAACTCTTTTCCTCTAGGGTTCCTACCGTTTTCTTTCTCATGCTCACCACAGTAGAACCGAATAGAAAATGAACCAGCAAGATGTCTTGAATATGTTAAAGGGAGGACTGTGGAAAATTAGTACGCTTTGGTGAACATTATCTGCGCCATCTTGCCCCTTCCCCTAATGCCACACTTTTGTCGTGCGCGCCCGCCATTTTTTTAAGATGCCCCGATCAGAACGAACCCTTTCGCATGCCGCTGGCCCCCGACATAGCCCTTCGCCTTCACTAAGCCTGCGCGCTGACCACCCCCCCCCCCCCGCTTGCACCTGCCTTGAGTCGTAAACCCCTCTTCGGCGCTGCTCTGCCCCAGGCCCTCATCCTGTTCCCAGCGCGACACCTCCCCGCCTCCCTTTCATGATCTCCGGCCCTTAGATGCAAACCCCCCTTTTTTTCCTGTGTGCCCGTTTTGTCTTCCCCGTTCCCAGGCCGACACCCAGCTCTGCCGATACCATTCCTTGCCCCTCCCCGTACAATAGGAAGCTTCCCCCATCAAAGGATCCCCGGGTTGATCAAAGCCCCCACATTCCGTGAATCGGCGGAATATCCAGCTGCGTGATACTCATCACCTGTTATGACTAGGGTGGGGATTTCAACTGTAAATGTGTGTGGGAACGGGCCCCAAAGGGGGATTCCGGGTATGTCTTTCCGTATATCAAAGCTTTGTCACATGTATGTAAACTGTAATAAAAACCATAAACACTGTATATAAGGGGCCAGGCCTCAAACGTAAGTTAGAGCACCTCAGAACGTTACCTTCTGTCCGTTTCGTTGTGTTCTCCTCCGGAGAGAATAAAAAAACCTTGTTTCCTGCTTTCCAGTCTCCAGCGCCTGCCTCTTCATTTGATTAAATAACTAGAGGGTCACAGAGGCAATACTGCCGGGCAAATATCGATTGTCCCCGACCCGAATAAGGTTTTTACATACCAGTAAAACCGCAACTGACTACAAGTCCAGAAAAAATATTTTTTAATAATAATAATTCACCAAAAAAGAACTGGGATGGAAACAAACAATCCAATCCTAAAGAAAAGAAATTCCAGTCCCGAGGAAGGTCTCCTAGGCGAAGAGAGAAATCTCCAAACCAAAGACAAAGGTCACCGCAGAGTGACCCCTCTGGGAATAGATATAACCTTAGAAATAGGGATAATATTAAAAAACCTGATAGATATCAAGACATTGATACACGTCCCTCTCAATCTTTTCAGAATTCCTCGCAGAAATCGGAAAGAAGAGGACGATCAGAAGAGCACGCCAAGTCCAAAGACAAGGAACCTGCTCAGCTAAAAAAGAAATTACAATTTCCAAAAAAGAAGGTAGCCAGTATCAAGGTAGTTAAAAATGCCGAGAATACTGAGGACACAACTGAAAAACGGAGAATGGGCTCAGACAATGCTAGACAGCGCAGCAGAGGGGAGCATAGCTCGCAAAGTCCTTATGAATCATCTGGAGACAGTGGACACGAATGAATACCTTCAAGTGGAAACTGCAGACACCAGAGTTAGCAAGCCCCACAAGATATACGAGATAACATTACGTATAGAGGGAGATAAGACTAGGAAAATTAGGGGACTATTTTGGGATAACCTCTCAAAGGGTTATGACATCCTTCTAGCTGAAAAAGACTGGCCACCAGAGTTTGTCAGGGAGTGCCCTCATGGCGAAGAAGTAATTATGCCTGCCTTCTCGAATCAAATACCGATTCATAAAAAATACACACTTGCTAGAAAGTGGGCAGTGGCCTTAGCACCTGCTTTATATAAAAATCATGTAGGATGGGATGAGGACTCCCCTCCTCACAAAATCCAGTTAAAATCACAACCTACTGCACAAAGGCAGTACCCAATTAAGCAAGAAGCTAAAAAACAGGTAAATGAAATACTAGATCAGCTAGAATACCAGGGGGTGATTGAAACTTGCACCTCACAAATGAACAATCCTTTGTTTCCGGTCTCCAAACCAGACAATTCATATCGTCTAGTTTTGGATTACCGACACCTTAACACATGTTGCAAAACCTTTGCAGTGCAAAACTCACACAGTGCTGCACTAATGAATAACATAGTGCGCAAAAAATACAAAACAACCTTGGACATCTCCAATGGATTCTTTTGTCAAAACATAGCACCAGAGAGCAGATCTTTAACTGCATTCTCAGTAAATGGCACTCAAAAGCAATTCTGTCGGTTAGCCCAGGGGTACAAGAACAGCCCGGGGGTATTCTCAGCGAGAGTAACAGAATTACTACAACTATATGATGATGAAGCATTATCTTATGTCGATGACATTTACTTAACAGATGATGACTTGGAGACTCACTTGAAAAGGGTGAACACCATAATACTTGGGTTCGCTGCAGAGGGTTACAAATTCAACTTCAAAAAGTCCAGAATTGCCCATCTGACAGTCCTATTCTTAGGATATGAGTTATCAAGTGAAGGCAAAAGCCTGGCAGACAATTTCCTAGAGAAATGTGCCGTAATCCAAGCTCCTAAAACACTAAAAAACCTACAGTCAATTCTAGGCTTCCTAAATTTCGGAAGAACATACATTGCAAATTACGCAGAAAGGGTCAAACCCCTTTATGATCTAATTAAACCAGACTTTAAAAGATCCAATTGGGCTCAAACACACACAGAAATTTTGAGATCCTTACAAACAGACATGCTAATTAAAACAAAATTAGAAACACGTGATAACACACGCAACCTTGTGATCCGAGTCATCCCAGGGAGATGCGGATTCACATACCTGACCTCTAATGAGGGAGAAAAGGTACCAATTGCATTTAAATCACACTTGTACACAGAAGCTGAACAGAAATTCAGTAATACAGAAAAAATCATTCGTGCAGTTCAAACCGCAATAGCTAGAGAAAAAGAGATAGCTGACGGCAGACATATCACAGTCAGAACAGCAGAATCAGCCTTTGAGGCACTAACACCGTGTAATTTACCAACAACAACATTGAATCCGGAATGGATACAATGGGTGAATTCAATCACAACGGACAAAGTATACTACTACTTTGATCCAGAACTAGAAGAATTAAAAAATCTAAAATATGAAAAGACGTATCCTCTGCCAATCGACATTCTTCCTCTACGACATTACGCCTGTGTAATCTATACAGACGGACATGCTCAACCCTCCGTTTGGGGAGAACAAGCATACAACCCCACATGTGAGATTACAAAAGAAGTGTGGCGCGGAGGTAAACTAAGACCTCTATTAACAAAATCACACTCAGTAGAAACTAATTCAGGACAACAAACTGAAATAATAGCTTTGAAAATGGCGCTAGATAATGCGGATCGCGAATTCCCGACACTTATAGTGTCAGATTCATATTACTGCGTCAAAGCATATAACAAGGATTTGCAGACATGGATTCAGAACGGTTACAAAGATGACACAGATGCACCAATAAAGCAGAAACTGCTCTGGGAACAAATAGCTCTTTTGCAAAAAGAACTACCAAAGACTCACGTGACACACTCACTGAGTCATCAGCGTGATGGCGTTCACGTTGTGGGGAATTCATTGGCTGAAGCAGCCGCAGCGGCAGCCACTAAACCGGCTCCCGTAGATCGAAAAAAGCGTACATTAAAATACATTGACGGTGAAACAATGCTGGCGGTGAAAACGTCATCAAAAGACGACTGCTCAGCGTTACCGATCAACTATCCACTCAATTATACATACATAATCGATGCAAACTCCGTCCCTTTTGCTCGAATCCCTGGAGTGGGGGATAGAGTGATTCCAAACATGGACAGGAGAAACTTGTTAATCGCAGACGCACACATGGGCGAGGGTCTCAGACACCTTAAATTAAAAGATTCTCTGGAAGAATTACAATCACGGTACTGGTGGCCAGGCATGAGCCTGCACTACACCATGTTTGTAAAAAACTGCCCAAACTGCAACAGAGATCGCAGTGGGGAGAGAAGCAGTTTAATACCTCGTCGTATCAAGGCAGATAATATTACCAGCAAAAAGAATGGCTTGCGATTAACATATACAGGCTAGTTTCCACTTATAATGTAGATCACCAGCACTCGGCTGACGTCCGGACTATTATACAAGATTTGCGAGTCTAATTGGCATATACGCTAAGAGCATGTTACGTTTGACCATTGTTTTCACTCAGGCATACCAGCCTGGGGGGAAACATGGCCAAATGAGCACAGCCCAGCGGGAATCTTCTCACTTCCTTCCTGAGGGTACGGGATGATGTAAAGAAAAAACCAAGGCAGAAAGCAATCTATAATAGAAAGGATATTAGGTTCGGGAGCTGGGTGGGTCAAACATCTAATAAGTGTCCAACGTAGTCTAAATAACTTGCCAAGAAATTCTCTGAAGGGATTCAGTCCGTACGAATTATTATTCGGAACTAGGATGTTGATCTCTGACCTTGATAGTCAGACTTCAGTGGTAATAGAAAAAACCTTTGATGTCAAAGACCGTTTGGCTATTTTGCAGGACTTAAACAAAACAAGAAAAGACCTGAGCAACATACAGTTGAAACAACAGCCAACAACCACTGAAGAATCACCACCTGTCCCAGCAAGACCTGTCTGGATTCCAAAAGTCGGGGATCTAGTCAGGGAAAAGATCGCGGTAAAGAAGGAATTTGGGCCTTCTTACAGAAAAGCAGTTCCTGTCTTGTCTGTCAACGGGACAAGATCAGTTGTACTACCGCCACTTGCTGGTAAAAAGGAGAACCGAGTTGTATCCATCGACCTGGTAAAACCACAACATGTGGCCGATAACAAACAGTAGGCCAAGTGGACTCCCAATAAGTAGCAGAACACCAAGGTTTGCTACCAGCACAGAGGTCCTAACAAAAAGGCTCATCACATTCGAAACGCCTAAAGAAGAACAAGAAGGACTATGCAACAATGCAATAGAACTCAGACCTCTTAAAACCCAAATAAAGACATTTAGCAGAGACACACCAATCTACAATGAAGTGCCGAGTGACAATGCAAAAAACAAAAATCCTGAACCAATTGGAACAATTGACAGAACTGCATCCGGTTACTTCATCAACTTCGATGATTCCTCTGACGGCTTCAGTGAATCAAAGACACAGCCATCATCAAAATCCTTTAAAGACAAAGCTAAGGAACTTTTGAAACAACTGAAAGAAACATATCTGGTTTCTCCATGGATTGAATTTTGGGTGGGTTTTGGTGCATTTATCCTCATACTTTGGCTCATCATGGTATTTACTTTGGGACGCTTCATTGAGGGAAAATATGCTAAAATGGACACAGCAAGTCAGAACATCAACTTGGTCCTCAAACCACACACATCTTCACACGTCAAGAAAAGAGAACTTTCTTCAGAACTTTCTTCAGCCAACTTCACAGCCAATCCTATACCTGGTGGGGTAGCCTGGGACAACACTGACTATGAAATTTATGGTCCGGTCGAGATCCTGAAATATCCACACCAAATCAAGATCTCCTTGAGTGACTTTGCAAAACCAAACTCATTTGCTGATGATTGGGACTTCGAAAGTATTAACAACATGATGTCTGACTTAGTAATGTCTGCTAAATTTACAAAACATGATTATTTGCAAGGTTCTACAAATTATGATAGTATGTATTGCTATAACCATTATGGTAACCATTTTTTGCATAAATCTGCACAACCTAGAAATGTTTTAAATTATAATCAATGGGAACATTGTGCTACACCTCCAAAAGGGAGCTCTAGAACCGTGTATGACAAATATTCATATTTTTCAGGTTTTAACACAAGTAATGCTGAAACATTTTATTTTAAATTGTCAAACAAGACAGGGATGAAAACCATGATAACCAACACAAAATTGATATATTCAGATTCATTCTTTGAAAAAATGAATACTTTTGGATTTGATTATTGGGACAAAAATGTTGATTTGAAAAGTGTTTGGGGTACAAAAGAATGGCAAGTACAGGGTTTAGAAGCTTTGTTTAGAGCCTGCATGATCCCAGAACAAATGATATTTTTAAATGACACTGTTCAACAAACCACCTGTCTTGGTTTTGCCAAAATCAAAGATTTAAATAAACCGTCTATTCCAAAGCCAACAATGTTTAGCAATAGCTCTGATACAGATGAAGAGATAGACGTAAACCATATACTAAACCAAAACAGAACACATCCTGATTGGAAACAATGGTTGATCTGGCCCACAGATACAAATAACTGTCAAGATAGATTCCTGAATAAAACACAGGGTTTCAAAATGACCAGGCCAGACCCTAGATATCCCCAAAGACATCACCCAGGGATAATAACAACCTACAGTGTGGGCAAATTATGCCTTCAATGGCTACAAACTTCCACACTGCCTGAAATTAAGCAACACCTAACTTTACTTACTGATGATGCTGACTTGCGTGATTTCATAATGGGACCACGCAAACAGCGTCAAAAGCGTTTCATAACAGCCTCTGTATATGCAGCATACAATGAGGCCTGGAAGGTTACTCAAATTGAAACAGCAGAAAGAATACGGGAAATTGACCGTATTAATTTGGAAAAATCACTTTCTGTAGTGGACAATGGGTTAATGACTCTGTCCTCCAGAATTTTTTCATTGGACAGCATTGTGTCTTCAGCAATCGATATATTATCGCAAGACTTACTGTTATTACAACATGGTCAGTCACAATTGCGTTCTATTGTACAGCTTGGCTGGACGTTACAAAATCTGCGTTCAGGCTATGTGCCTTGGCGTTTAATCAACACAACGTCACTATTCCAAATCTTTAACCTTACTGATAGACAAATCGGTATGGCGCAAAAGGGTGCTGATTATACAATCTTGAGCATTGAAAAACTAGAAAGATTACCGTTGACAATGTCAGAACGACCTGTCAGTGAATGGATAATCCACGGAATCATAAATATTCCAATCTCAACCTTCAGGTTTCAATACTGCCAAAAATATATACAGGCTGGCATGTACGAGAAATTGGGAAAAGGGTACCTTAAAACAACTTGGAACCTGCCCTATTCACATGCATGTGTCAGTAATAAAGGACAGAAAGTGTTTCTTAGTGGCAACAATTGTGCTATGTCACTAAGCGGCACGCTTCTGTGTAACGGTATTAGTTTGCACGGAGCCTGTGAAGGGAATTCATACAACCTTTCATGTCACCAGCAAGGCGCACCTGCAACTGAAATAGAACCATTCTTTCAAAGACTCTATAATGGGAGTTACATTCTTATTGTAGACCGCAGATGTTGTAGTCTTATGCCCGGGACTCCTTATCTAGTCACTACGACGGCGACGGTCAAGTGCTGTGGACGTTCTTTATTCCCCAGCTCCTTTCCAGACAGGGAGGCAAGGGCATGGCCCAGTTTGAAAATTACTTCTATTCGAATAGATACTTTAAGCAGAATGAAAACAGTGCTTCTTCAGACGCCTACAAGGCTCACGTCATCAAAAGAAACGTATGATCTACAAGTCGCAAGGACGACTGCAGAGATACATACATTATTATCAACTAATTCCCCCGTACATTTCGCGGAAATCCTGAGCGAAATCTTAAATATTTCTGATACCAATGGGATCTCAGGGGTATTTAAGAAAGTATTTTCGATGGCATTAACACCATTCAAAGCCATACTGGGTATTTTTCCAGATTTCGTCCATTCGATTTTTGGCGGACTTCCCCTGATCCTGGGACTAATTGCAGGAATCCTATTCCTAGTCCTTATTTTTCGTTATGGCAACCCATGTCACAGATCAAACTCTCGCGACAATGGAAGATACGATCCTAGCCATTGGATACCGGGACCGGATATCAAAAATCCTGGGACTCTCCCGGCTTAGAGACCTAAACATGACTTGGTTTCTATCATTTCGACCAATGTGGCAAAGGTGTGTTTTACCTGTACTAAGGTGTCTGCTATGCGGAGAAGAATGCGTGTTAGACACCTGTCTGACGCTACAATCGGATGCGCCAGTGGATGCAGATACACTGTTGGTTCCTACCAAGGTTCACGCTTTGTGCTGCCCTCAAAGGCTGCCAATCCTGATGACGGCATTCCTGGAATCTTCACCACTACGATTGAAGAGTGGTGAAGTTCAAGATGAAAGCAGCATCGAACAGGTACGACCTTCTGTCAGCAATGCGAATCAGAATGCCAATGGAGGCAATCATGCGCATGAATGCATGGTTACACCTATTTCCGACTTAGTGGAACTTTCCCATGAAGCTGTTGACAGTTTTTTCGAAAGCCTTAATGATATGATGTTCTCTCCAGAACAGAAATAGAGACTTTTGAGTAAGCTCGCACACGGCGTTCCCTGAATTCGGCCTTCAACTTTAAAAATAAAGTCACATGAACAATTTTTCCCACCAGTTCACGGACAGCAATTTTTTAGTAGCCTCAAATTATTTTTTACAAAATTTTCGGGACACTTATCTTCTGCTTAAAGTAAGAAACTATTCCTAGAGAACTAAGATTTCTATTTTTAGATACTTTATAAAATTTAGTTGCCCGCTGGGATGTTCACAAATATTTTATCATGTGATGAAATGGTCTCGAACTTCCTTTCTGTATAGCTATATTAAGAGCCATTTCATGTGTATTTCTCAAATACCAAATTAAGCAATAATGCATACAAATGCGTGTTTACTTTTGCATTTCATTCATAGCTTAAGTGCATACAAAATATATGACTGCAATTTTTCAGTATATTTGAAAATTTCAAAATGCATTTATGTATTTTGGGGTGGTAAGGTATACACTATTCTCTATAGTATGTTGTACTATGTTATACTATGCATAGATTAGTAAATATGTCCATAGTTAGCGTGGAGTGGGTGTCGTGTATTCCTATAGGTTCTGAATCGATCCCCCTATTCCTGACCCTATTCTGGTTAAACTAACTATCAAGTTAACTAACAGTCAGCCCATGAGGCAAGACAAGGCCCCATGATGCAGATACCGTTATCTGACGCAGTCACACTACGGCACAGGAACGTGTTATCTGATTAGGTCATAACGCTTGAGATCTAATTAGACAAGCGACATTCCTCCAGCCCCTGATAAGGCATATGACGTTCTCATAACAAATCAAACCTATGACAACCTGGATAATCCGTGCGGCCATTGTTTTGATTTCACAGAGAACTTTAGTAAAGAATGTGCTAACGAGCAAGTCGTATGACATCTTTATTGACGTATCTTTGTCCATCCTTACGTCAATCTCGGCACCTTTAAGGTATAAATATTGCCGATCTTGCCCTATGCAAACACACGCGTGGTGACAAGACGGAGCAGCCATACTTGCCGAAGCCGAGAGCAGAAGCAGACCCCGCTGGCAGCAGCCCCGCCTTCCTGACGCGCTGAGAGACGCGCTGCTATCTCAAACCGAGAGACCCAGCACCGGCGCTTTCGGGCAGCCCTCGCAGGCAGCCTGGAATATCGAGAGCAGAGAAAGAGATACCATTCCTCATTCATCCTAACTTCCAGGTACAGAACTGAATAACCCCTCACAGAGAATTCTTTAGTTATTCACTTGGCAAAAACAAACTTAACTTAAACTGTAACTTTCTATTCCCGCCCACGCATTAGACTTAGGTCAGGTACACGGGGTAGGCGTATTTAGAAACACCAGTTGAGTACGTTTAGCCAAATGTATATGTGTATGTAAATATATTTTAATCATTTTAAACATCATATGGCTCAGAAACCATATCAATGTTTTTACAGTATTATTTTATACTATTGCTTTTAATGTATGCACTTTACTTAACTATAAGTATTGCAATAATATCGATCCATTTCTCTTGTACGAGAAAAGAGACTGATCAATAAATAACATCTTTTATTGAACACGCCCGTCTCTTCCTTTTCTCTACATTCTGATGAGACTAAGAATGCACGTACTGACTGAGTAAAATAATTGCCTTGTGCTCACACGACTCTCGAGTTTGACTCTTGATTAGGGGAGAGCAAAGTTGTCATGTTCTATGGTTGTCAGAAACTAAATCCCTTCTTGTCTAATCAGGGGAGTTAATTCCTTCCTTGAACATTCGAGAAAGTTTCTAGCGAACTCTGAGCTTAGCTGGCAAACCCAAAAATTAAGTCTAGTATCGACAGTAGTAGACCTAGTTAACGTCTGGCCTAGGCCTTTTCTGCTGTAGGTACTATTCCAATGCGCAGAGCCTATTGGGAAAATAGGAGCTACACTACAATACCACATGTCTATGTATACGCCCTGTACACACCTTCTTGTTACACCCATCTTGTCCTTATCTTTCGCGACTGCTACGAGTTACGCCTACTGCTACGCCTACTGTATTGAATGTAATGTAATTGTTTTAGTATATATATACTGTGTACTGTTACTGAAAGCCCCCATGCCATTCCCATTCCCTGGCAGCTGCCATCCATTCCATTTCCGTGCAGGCTATCCCGTTCCTGTCCCTTCCCTTATGCCTGATTAAAGCCTGTTAGACTCAGATACCTCGAATCCTGTCTCTTATTTATTGAGCTATCTGTTTTATTCAATGTATTCAAAAATAGTACCGGTAATTAATTATTTATTTACCATTATTGAGGTGAGGCTACCTTCCCACACAGAGCTGGGTAAGTGTTTTAAGAAGTCATCTACCTATTATTGACAGATTAACTGTATACGACCACTAGTGCGCTAGCACAACATTGTAGCCATCAGGAGCATGACTGGCACGCTGAGTTATGTTTTCTACCACAATGAACACACATCTTATGTGATTACATGAACATGGGTTGTCACTAATGTCATGAATTAGTCTTTTTATTTTTTTTTATTTCTCACAGGAAAGGACTCCTCGACATACAAATCAATAACGAGAACACGGTAGGGTGGTCTTACATGACCACACCAAGATTTCTGAGTCAAAATGTATCTGTAGATATCACTTTTTGATTTCTTGACACCTCTTATGGTGTATTTTGCAGTAGCTAATTTTGTCAGCTTGGCCCTGAAGAATGCCGGTGAATCGTCACCATACGGCAGAAACATGTTGGCCTTAATACTTTCCAAGCATACTGTACAGTGATTTTTTCACACTGGTACTACACTGTTTTTAATCTGACGCCCAGGTGAATACCATTAAAACTTTTTCTTCACCTCGACTGTCATTTTAAATCACCACTACATTGTTTTGTTTCTTGCACTGCACTACATCAGCACCACTTTTGGTGAGGACACATTCAATTTCTGAACTACGGCCTAGTGAAACAAAGCCGATACACCAGGGCTTGGACACACAGACCTGGTTCAAGATGTCCTAAATGACGAAGTTCCGCCACATGGGTGGGCTGATAGGACTTATATAAGTACCTGATTGTGCCTCACCATAATGTGGTAGTTGATTTTTTGTAGTTCATTTGTGGTAGACTTGTCTTACTCAGCCCTTCGAGACCTTCAAGTTTTTTTGTTGTTTAAGTATAGTTCAGTAGGGGTATTAACTTGAATGGTCGGTAAATATAGTCCCTTTGACCCTCTTTTTCACAGTTGTTTTTCCCGATTGCTTGATGGTGCCTGCTTACACAGGGTGGTCACTCCTTGACCGCTAGGGAGATTCTTCAGTCTTCTATCTTCAGGTAGAACGTCGAAGGTCCAGAGTTTCGTTTCAAGTTTCAGTCAGGATAAAATCTAAAGTCTCTTGACTCAGCTCCTACCTTTATACCAATCTGAGGGGCTGGATTACCTACAAGGTCCCTCCTATGGGTGGGACCAGGGAAGGGGGTGGTTACACCCCTTTCCCTTTGTCCAGTTTCGTGCCAGAGCTGGGGCTGGAGTGCCCCAGCACCGGTTTGAACCGGACTATGCATGGGACAGCTTGTGTGCCCCAGGCAGTGTCTCATTTCATTCAGCCCTCCCTGCCCCAATACACTATGGCCTGTCTGGGGTGGTGCTAGCACCTCCCAAGACAGGAAACCCATTGTCCAAGCCTCCCTCGCTGGAAGGACTCCCAGCAGCAGGAGGTCAGACTTGTGTCTGTGGCAGCAGCATCCATTTTGTGATGCTGAGGCTCTGGTTAACTTTAACCGGGATTAGTCGGAACAACATGTGTTCTCCCTCTAGAAGGGTGGAATGATATCCCCGTCACCAGAACTGGCGAGGGGGTAGTATTCCAAAGCGTATGACACCTTACACGACATGTTTTGATAAAGCCAATTTAACCGCGAGGTTCATAATGCACTTAAGAGTATATGGTATGGCTATATCCTAGAACAGCTATAAAGACATGGTTCCGAAAGCTGCAGACAGGCTCAGTTCATGCTAGAGCCTCATCTCACATAAAACCAAGCACTCTGCCTCCAGGATTGTTAAGGCCTGCCATAGGAGTGACTTATAGGTGTATATGTGTTTAGATATAAGGGCAGTTGTAGGAATACTATATCTAAGGAAGGGGTGATTACCTTGCCCCAGCTGAGTGATCAGCCAGTTGTCAGTTTGGATGGCCAGCAGGGGTGGCATAAGATATGCTGCAGCCCATTGTAGGCCTTGGGTGCACCTATGCCCTGGGTACCTATGGTACACTGTACAGGGACTCATAAGAGTGACCCATTTCCCAATTGGTGATGTACCTAAAGTACATGGTATAAATTTAGAGAGAGAACAGCTGGGCTGTGGGTCTGATTAGCAGGCCCACAGCCACATTAAAGTCGAAAACCAGTGAAGCAAAAAGCAAAAAGTGGGGTGACCATAGGAAAGCAGACCCTACTCTCCTACATAACCCCCACCCCAAACGCAGGGACATTAGACTAACCTTGACCAGTTGTGTCTTCATGTTCTAAGTGGAAATACCTGGAGAGACCATCTGCATTACCATGGCCATGGTCAGTCCCTGGTCTGTGCTCCACTGTAAAGTCCATCCCCTGTAGGGAAATTGACCACCTGAGCAGTTTGAGATTTTCACCCTTCATCTGATTTAGCCACAAGAGGGGCTTATGGTCTGTCTGAATTTTGAAGTGAGTGCCAAACAAGTATGGCCTCAGCTTCTTCAGGGCCCAAACCACAGCAAAGGCCTCCCTCTCAATAGCTGACCAACGTTTCTCTCTGGGAGTCAGCCTTCTACTAATAAAAGCAATGGGTTGGTCTTGACCATCTACATTCAGTTATGAAAGTACAGCTCCCACCCCCAACTCGGAAGCATCTGTTTGGACAATTAACTCTTTGGAGTAGTCCGTAGTCTTCAGAATAGGTGCAGAGCACATGGCCTTCTTAAGGTCATCAAATGCCTTTTGACAGCTAACTGTTCACTGAACTTTCTTTGGCATCTTCTTTGAGGTCAAGTCATTAAGTGGTGTCGCAATGGACTCATAGTTCTTAACACACTTTCTGTAATAATCAGACCTGCCCAAGAAAGCTCTGGCCTGTGTCTGGGTGGTTGGAGGAGTCCAGTCCTTTATGGTCTGGATCTTGCTCTCCAGTGGTTGAACCTGACCCCCACCTACAAGGTGGCCCAGGTACACAACCTTACTCTGCCCTATCTGGCACTTTGTGGCCTTGATATTTAGGCCTGCCTTCTACAGGGCCAGTGAGGACTTGGTTCACCAACCTTTGGAAAGTGGCAGGTGCATTCTTCAAGCCAAAGGGCATCACCACAAATTGGTAATGACATCCCGGGGTTGAGAAAGCAGTTTTGGACATGGCATCCTCCGCTAACCTGATTTGCCAATAGCCTGCTGTCAAATCAAATGTGCTCAGAAACTTGACAGAAGCCAATCTATCAATGAGCTCATATGCTCTTGGAATTGGGTGAGCATCTGTCCTAGTGACAGCATTGAGACCTCTATAGTCCACACAGAACCTCATCTCTCTCTTATCATCTTGGGTGTGAGGTTTTGGCACAAGGACTACTGGGCTGGCCCAGGGGCTCTCTGAGGGCTCAATTACTCCCAGCTCCAACATTTTTTGTACCTCAGTCTTTATACAGTCCCTGACATGGTCAGGTTGCCTGTAGATTTTACTCTTCACAGGCAGACTGTCACCAGTGTCCATCACATGGGTGCACCAGTTAGTCTGACTAGGTGTCAAGGAAAACATATGTCTGAAGGACTGTAGAACTTGTCTGCAGTCCTGTTGCTGCTGGTCAGTGAGGCTGCTAGCTAAGGCCATACCATCAACTGAACCATCATCAGGGTTCTGAGTCAGCAGGTCTGGGAGAGGGTCACTCTCTTCCTCCTGCCCCTCATCTGTAGCCATGAGCAACCCCATTTCTGCCCTGTCAACATATGCTTTGAGTCTGTTGACATGGAGCACCCTGTGGGGGCTCCTGGGAGTTCCTAGGTCCACCAAGTAGGCGACCTCTCCCTTTTTCTCAACAATTGTGTGGGGTCCAGACCATTTGTCTTGGAGTGCTGCTGGGGCCACTGGCTCCAACACCCACACCTTCTGTCCTGGCTGGTACACGGTCAGCACAGCCTTTTGGTCATGCCAAGCTTTTTGAAGTTCTTGGATAGCCTCAAGGGTTTTAGAAGCCTTCGTCATATACTCCGCCATCCTGACGCGGAGACCAAGTATACAGTCCACTATGTCTTGTTTAGGCTTTTTGAGAGGTAACTCCCATCCTTCCTTCACCAGACATAGGGTTCCCCTTACAGGATGCCCAAACAAAAGTTCAAAAGGGCTGTAGCCAACCCCCTTTTGTGGGACCTCTCTGTAAGCAAACAGAAGGCAGGGTAGAAGGATGTCCCATCTTCGCCTAAGCGTTTCAGGTAAACCTTTGATCATACCCTTCAAGGTCTTGTTTAACCTTTCAACAAGGCCATTGCACTGTGGATGGTAGGGTGTAGTGAATTTGTAATTGTTGGACTTGGCCCTTCTGGCAGGTTCACCCCTGAACATTTTGCCTGGTATTATTAAATAATTATAGTGATATCTGGTCTTTGCGCACTTTGACACTGTGGCGCAGTGTAAAGTGTGTGCGCTCCCTGAGTGCGTGTGTGAGATTGGCCTGCCCTCTCATAGGAATGCATGGGTAATGTATGTGTCCCTGGTAGTTCCTGATGCGTGGGGTGTGCAGGCTCGAGTCTGGTATGTGCGGACTCGTGTGATTGAATGCTGCGCAATGATGCGTGCAGCGTGTTTGTGTCTAATATGGAAGTGCCACTTCTAGAAGTGTGCCTGTCTGTGCAGTGAGTGTGCTGGCGTGTGATTGGCTGGAGCTGGCTGGTGAGCCTGGCTCCAGGAGTCTGGATGGGTCTGCCCCGGTGGTGAGTGGAGAGATTAGCATGCTGATGTGAGGGAGTGGTGCACCTGGGACCTAAATAGGGCTGTGCTTTCCCCACACAATGCTGGCTCCGCCCCCTGTGGTGCGTCTAATGTCCCTAGCCTGGCCAGTGAAAGGAAAGGGTGGTTGAGCCCATCACAGTGCTCCAAAACCAGCTGCGACTGGTTTTTCCCCCACCCTGCACCCTGAGACAAAGGAGTTCACTATATAAAAAGGGTCTGTGTCCCCTTACAAAATGTTCTTGTTTCTGACTGGAATCTACCAGGGGCGTGCTGCTGCTGGGGCCCAGGGGAAGGCTTGCTCCCTGGGCCCTGCCCAGCCCCTGGATGCTGGTGGACGTCTTTCCCTGGAGGTGGATTATAGCGCCATGGGAGCAATGTCCTTTTTTTTCCCTAGGAGCACTCTCTGTTTTCTCCCCAGGAGCGTTAGGGCTGTGACCTGCGGAAGGGGCTCTGTGTTTGGGTTGCAGAGCACCCTCCTTGTTGCCCCTGGCATCCTGCCTAACTGGTCACATACTTAATATTGCTAGCGGGTGCCCGCCCCGCTTGATGGCTGCCCACTTTGTTTAAATTGCGTAGGTGCGACCCCGCGACTTTGCCCGTATGCCTATTTTTTTTATTACGGGTGCCCACGTCGCTCATTTATCTCTAGCGCGGGTGCTCACCCCGCTTCTATATTCATTATTACTGGTGAGGGAGCTTACCCCTTGTTTAGCACGAAAGAAAATCACTGCAGCGACCCGAGTCCCGATCCGGGCGGAAGTCAGGCTGCGAGGTGCCTGATGGCGGGCAGGACTTCCGGTTTTGAAAAGGAGATCCCGCGCACACCGCCGCTGCCGAGAGAGAAGCCAGCAAGGTACCACTTTGAAGGATCAATGGCGGTGGGGGCACGAGGCACATTATCGGTGCCTGCCCCCGCCGCATGTGGAACGTGGGAGCTGCACGAGCTCCGTTCCGACCGGAGGACCTGCACTGACCAGGCGAGGCCTAATACGCCACAGAGTGAGCCGGTAAGCAAGGGCTCGGGGGTGTCTCCCTTTTCGGCCTTGTGGAGAGGACCCGCCACTGTGGGCACTCCACCGAGAGGCTTCTTTGTGCTAAAAGGCCCAGAGGGGCCCATGCTGGCCGCACCTGCCCCCATTGTCGTTTTGTCATGGGCGGCCTCACCAGAGAGCGGGCCACCACCCCCCCCATATGTCACCCTGAGTATTTTTAAAAAGCCCGTGCAGGGCTCTGACAAAGGGGCAATATGATTCTTCGTGCCAATGCACCCACAGTACTTGGGGGCCCGGGCGGGCCCTCTATTTGGCGCCCAATGCTTTAGGAGCCAGTGTGCCCCCTGGGGGCAAATATATTTGTAGAGCCTGCGGGCATGTTTATTTTCAGAGCCAGAGGGCTCCAGTGGACAGTTGATTTCAGAGCCTAGATGGCTCACCTGCCCCGCAGCATGAGTCCTAGAGCCTAGAGGGCTCCAACCCTTGTGCAGTTTTGTCCCTGACGGCTAGCGAGAGCCCCTGTCGCAGTTTTGCCCCAGCTACCCAGCACTTAGTGGGCAGCTGCACCGTTTAGGTTCTTTCTCCTAAGGGACATGTACTTTGGACTTAGGAGTGAGTCGCACTCCTTCATCCCTACCCTGGCCTTCCCCAGCTGCGCAGCACTTAGTGCCAGCTGCAGCGTTTAGGCCCTGTTCTGTCCCTGTCCTCAGCTGCCCAGCAAGTAGTGGGCAGCTGCTACATTTAGGTTTTTGGCGCAGTGGCGCAACCTGGACTTTGTTGTGAGTTATGGGCTTCTTAGGGTGCTAGGAAATGTACTATGTGTTGTATGTTTTGCGCACCCCGTGTTCTGGTACCTCTGAATGTGTTTTTATGTATCATGTACAAAGTTGCTTTCCTTACACCGCTGAATGTATGTTTATGCATCATGTGCTTACTTCTCCTACACCGCTGAATGTTGTGAAGCATCACGTGTAATGTTCTCATGTTTATACCCCTAAATGTATAGTGATACTTAGGTGGTTGTTCTTCCTAGTACAGGTGTTGCTAGGGAGGTCCTGGTTCCCTGTCTGACATTCTCCTAAGGGGGTTAGGGTTGCGTAGGTGGTTCTTACCTCTTACCAGTGATTACTGGTTGTGTGCTACATGATTATTTGGTGTTTAACTATCTCCAAGGGCTTGACACTGAGCTTTCCCCCTGACCAGAGTCCCAGGACCAGTGGACTCTATTGTGCCTTCCCTAACAAATTGCTGGGACTTGTTTGATCTCCTTGGGCTGCTGGGGCCTCGCCTGAAGTGTGCCTCGCTCACTCCTCTGCAGCTCGTGCCTAGCCGCCCCCGCCAAGAGCCACACCGCTCCTTGTGAAGCCGTGCTCTGCTCCGCCTGGGCCGCCCGCATCCTGCACCTCGGCAGCTTGTGCCTGGGCAGCCCTCATGCCTTCAGCCGCGCCACTCTCCTCTGAGCCGCGTCCGCTTCGTTGGGCCGCCCGCACCCTGCCCCCCTCCTCCTCTGAGCCCACACCTTGGTCGCCCCAAGCAAACGCTTGTAGCGCGCGGGTTGCCACGCCCTCTCAGGCCTACTGAGGAGATCACTCGCATTATCCCATGCAACCAGAACGGAAGGTACGGTCCGTATCCGCCGCCTGTTATTATATGTTTTATGTTCTAAAAGTGCTTATTCCTGACAGTGGCCCATGTGGCGCTGTCCCATGTATATAATCCCCTGTAAATTCTGCCCGTGCCTCTGGCACATTGTAAAGTATGTGGTTATTATCTAATGTGTTTTAGTGTAATACAAAGGCTACTTTTATATATAATCTTGTGTGGAGTTTCCTTTGTGGTGGGCCTTGGGTGTTGTTGCTGGGGGTGCGTGCGCAAACACTTAACTCACATTGCCTCCGAGTTTAGCCTTACTGCTCGTGTCACGTTACCAAGGGGGTGAGCTGGGGTTATCTTGGCGTGTAACTCCCTTGCCCTGACGTGGGAATGGTGGTCTCTGACTGACTTTAGCGCAAGCCCTGGCCAGCCAGGGATCCCATTTCTAAAATTGGCTGGCAGCGGAAGGGATCCGGATTTGTGTTTGCGCTGTACCACAGTAGCAGCTGGCTGCACCACAAATCTCTGCATTTTAGATAAATCACATTTTGGGGATTATTGTTTTAAGTTTGCTAAAAATGTAATTTCTGTGGAAATGTGTTTCTTGTGCACTGTGAGTTAGGTGTCCCTAGATCGGGAGGATAGATCATCCCCCTAAGTGCAGTGTGTTTTCTGGATTCACCAGAAGGGTGGGATCCAGTGGTGGCAGCATAAATGTGTCCAGTGCATGTGTCCCCCGTACCTGTCTTGGAGTAATGGTACCTGTGTCACGTGTGGTCAGGTTGAGAAGTCAGGGGTGGTAGAAACTGCCTTACCAGTCTGGGGGGGGGGTGTGTGGATGAATGGTGTGAGTTCTCAGGATGGGGAGCTTGCTGAATAAATGGATATGTGTTGGATTTCATGGTTGGCCCTGAAGCTCAAGGGAGTTTCCCCTGCCCCTGTGCCATTGTGTTATTTGTTGGGGAGTGACCCTAAGGAAAGTTCTGGTCTTCCAGCCCGGTGGTGGAAGTGGCTCAGAGGAGCACAAGCCTGGTCTTCGTAGTCTGGGTGTTTTTTTTAGGAACACCAGGTGAGGGAGCCTAGCATGTCCGTATGGAGTGTCCTTTGAGGGGAATCTCCCAGTGTGGAGAGAACGTGGAGCGCCTGTAAGCAGGGCTCTAGTAGTTCTGTTGTCTGGCAGTACCGCTCCAGTTGGGAGGGTGCAGAAAGCAGTGAAGTCCATCACAGTGGTGATTGGTCTGCCCTGCATTTTGGCTGGAAGGGGGTTGTGTTGGACTTGGCCCTTCTGGCAGGTTCACCCCTGAACTTTTTGCCTGGTATTATTAAATAATTATAGTGATTTCTGGTCTTTGCGCACTTCGACACTGTGGCGCAGTGTAAAGTGCGTGCGCTCCCTGAGTGCATGTGTGAGATTGGCCTGCCCTCCCATAGGAATGCATGGGGAATGTATGTGTCCCTGGTAGTTCCTGATACGTGGGGTGTGCAGGCTCGAGTCTGGTATGTGGGGACTCGTGTGATTGAATGCTGCGCAATGATGTGTGCAGCGTGTTTGTGTCTAATATGGAAGTGCCACTTCTAGAAGTGTGCCTGTCTGTGCAGTGAGTATGCTGGCGTGTGATCGGCTGGAGCTGGCTGGTGAGCCTGGCTCCAGGAGTCTGGATGGGTCAGCCCCGGTGGTGAGTGGAGAGATTAGCATGCTGATGTGAGGGAGTGGTGCACCTGGGACCTATATAGGGCTGTGCTTTCCCCACATAATAATTGCTCCGCCCCCTGTGGTGCGTGTAATGTCCTAGACTGGCCAGTGAAAGGAAAGGGTGGTTGAGCCCATCACAGTGCTCCAAAACCAGCTGCGACTGGTTTTTCCCCCACCCTGCACCCTCCAGGCACAAATATGGTGACAATCACATAGAGATGCTACGACAAAGGAATTGACTGTATAAAAAGGGCTGTGTCCCCATATAAAATGTTCTTGTTTCTGACTGGAATCTACCAGGGGCGTGCTGCTGCTGGGGCCCAGGGGAAGGCTTGCCTCCCTTGGCCCTGCCCAGCCCCTGGATGCTGGAGGACTAGGAGCACTCTCTGTTTTCTCCCCAGGAGTGCTAGGGCTGTGACCTGCTGAAGGGGCGCTGTGTTTGGGTTGCAGAGCATCCCCCTTGTTGCCCCAGGTGCCTCCCTGGCAGCATTTCTAACTGGCCACATACTTAATATTGCTAGTGGGTGCCCGCCCCGCTTGATGGCTGCCCACTTTGTTTAAATTGCGCAGGTGCCACCCCGCGACTTTGCCCGTATGCCTATTTTTTTTTATTACGGGTGCCCACGTCGCTCATTTATCTCAAGCGCGGGTGCTCACCCCACTTCTATAGTCATTATTACTGGCGAGGGAGCCTACCCCTCGTTTATTGAGAAAGAAAATCACTGCGGCGACCCGAGTCCCGTTCCGGGCGGAAGTCAGGCTGCGAGGTGCCTGACGGCGGGCGGGACTTCCGGTTTTGAAAAGGAAGTCCAGCGCACGCCGCCCCCGCCGGGAGAGAAGCCAGCAAGGTGCCACTTTGAGGGATCAATGGCGGTGGGGGCACGAGGCACATTATCGGTGCCTGCCCCCGCCGCATGTGTACCGTGGGAGCTGCACGAGCTCCGTTCCGACCGGAGGACCTGCACTGACCAGGCGAGGCCTAAGACGCCACAGAGTGAGCCGGTAAGCATGGGCTCGGGGGTGTCTCCCTTTTCGGCCTTGTGGAGCGGACCCGCCGCTGTGGGCACTCCACCGAGGGGCTTCTTTGTGCTTAAAGGCCCAGAGGGGCCCATGCTGGCCGCACCTGCTCCCATTGTCGTTTTGTCTTGGGCGGCCTCGCCAGAGAGCGGGCCACCCCCCCCCATATGTCACACTGAGTATTTTTAAAAAGCCCGTGCAGGGCTCTGATAAAGGGGCAATAGGATTCTTTGCGCCAATGCACCCACCGTACTTGGGGGCCCGGGCGGGCCCTCTATTTGGCGCCCAATGCTTTAGGAGCCAGTGTGCCCCCTGGGGGCAAATATATTTGTAGAGCCTGCGGGCATGTTTATTTTCAGAGCCAGAGGGCTCCAGTGGACAGTTGATTTCAGAGCCTAGATGGCTCACCCGCCCCGCAGCATGAGTCCTAGAGCCTAGAGGGCTCCAACCCTAATGCAGTTTTGTCCCTGACGGCTAGCGAGAGCCCCTGTCGCAGTTTTGTCCCAGCGGCCCAGCACTTAGTGGGCAGCTGCACCGTTTCGGTTCTTTCTCCTAAGGGACATGTACTTTGGTCTTAGGAGTGAGTCGCACTCCTTCATCCCTACCCTGGCCTTCCCCAGCTGCGCAGCACTTAGTGCCAGCTGCAGCGTTTAGGCCCTGTTCTGTCCCTGTCCTCAGCTGCCCAGCAAGTAGTGGGCAGCTGCTACGTTTAGGTTTTTGGCGCACTGGCGCAACCTGTACTGTTGTGAGTTATGTGCTTCTTAGGGTGCTAGGAAATGTACTGTGTGTTGTATGTTTTGCGCACCCTGTGTTCTGGTACCTCTGAATGTGTTTTTATGCATCATGTACAAAGTTGCTTTCCTTACACCGCTGAATGTATGTTTATGCATCATGTGTTTTCTTCTCCTACACCACTGAATGTTGTGAAGCATCATGTGTAATGTTCTCATGTTTATACCCCTAAATGTATAGTGATACTTAGGTGGTTGTTCTTCCTATTACAGGTGTTGCTAGGGAGGTCCTGGTTCCCTGCGTGACATTCTCCTAAGGTGGTTAGGGTTGCATAGGTGGTTACCTCTTACCAGTGATTACTGGTTTTGTGCTACATGATTATTTGGTGTTTAACTATCTCCAAGGGCTTGATACTGAGCTTGCCCCCTGACCAGAGTCCCAGGACCAGTGGACTCTACTGTGCCTTCCCTGACAAATTGCGGGGACTTGTCTGATCTCCTTGGGCCACTGGGGCCTCGCCTGAAGTGTGCCTCGCTCACTCCCCTGCAGCTCGTGCCTAGCCGCCCCCTCCAAGAGCCGCACTGCTCCTTGTGAAGCCCTGCTCTGCTCCGCCTGGGCCGCCCGCATCCTGCACCTCGGCAGCTTGTGCCTGGGCCGCCCTCATGCCTCGAGCCACGCCGCTCTCCTCTGAGCCGCGTCCGCTTCGCTGGGCCGCCCGCACCCTGCCCCCCTCCTCCTCTGAGCCCACACCTTGGTCGCCCCAACCAAATGCTTGTAGCACGCGGGTCGCCACCGCCCTCTCAGGCCTACTGAGAAGATCACTCGCATCATCCCGTGTAACCAGAACGGAAGGTACGGTCCGTATCCGCCGCCTGTTATTATATGTTCTATGTTCTAAAAGTGCCTATTCCTGACAGGGGCCCATGTGGCCCTGTCCCATGTATATAATACCCTGTAAATTCTGCCCGTGCCTCTGGCACATTGTAAAGTATGTGGTTATTATATAATGTGTTTTGGTGTAATACAAAGGCTATTTTTATATATAACCTTGTGTGGAGTTTCCTTTGTAGTGGGCCTTGGGTGTTGTTGCTGGGGGTGCGTGCGCAAACACTTAACTCCCATTGCCTCCGATATTAGCCTTACTGCTCGTGTCACGTTACCAAGGGGGTGAGCAGGGGTTATCTTGGCGTGTAACTCCCTTGCCCTGAGGTGGGAATGGTGGTCTCTGACTGACTTTGGCGCAAGCCCTGGCCAGCCAGGGATCCCATTTCTAACAGTAATTTACACCACACTTCTTCCACATTGCAGTTAGATACCCTTACATGAAGTTTGCACCTCTATCTGAGACAACCTCCTTTGGAAAGCCCACTCTTGAGAAAACTCCCAGGAGGGCTCTTGCCACAACAGGTGCTGTTGTGGTCCTTATGGGAATAGCTTCTGGATACCTGGTGGCATGATCCACTACCACCAGAATAAACCTGTGCCCAGATGCTGTTTGGGGATCCATTGGTCCAACAATGTCAATCCCTACTCTTTCAAAGGGTACCCCCCCACAGGTAGTGGTATGAGGGGGCCTTTGTTATGCCACCTGATTTGCCGCTGGCTTGGCAGGTTACACAGGAGCAACAGAACTCCTTTGTATCTTCTGACATATGGGGCCAGTGAAAGTGAGGGACAAGCCTGTCCCAAGTCTTGATCTGGCCTAGATGTCCTGCTAAGGGAATATCATGGGCTAAGGTAAGAAGGAAACCCCTAAATGTCAGAGGTATAACCAACCTCCTGGAAGCACCAGGCTTGGTGTCTCTAGCCTCTGAATAAAGGAGACCATCATCCCAGTACACTTTGTGGGTACCTGTAGCATTCCCAGCAGCCTCAGAAGCAGCGTGCTGTCTGAGGGGCAGTCTAACTGAGCCTGCCTCAAGTCTGCCCTTGAAGGTCCCCCTGTCCCAAGAAACTCAACCTGGTCAGGTTCAAGCTCTTCCAGGACAGTTCCTTCAGGAGTCTCAGAATCAGCTTCCTGAGAAGGCTGATCCTCACTTGAGGTCAGGGGGAAGGCACTGCCTTAACCCTACTGCTCTTTCTCTTGGATGGCACTTGGTCCATAGTTTCAGGATCCAAGGTCTTTTCAGTTTGGCACTTTTTGGCCTGTGACCTGGTCACAGCAAGAACATGAGCTGATATGCTTAACATCTCTGCATGAGTCCTATACTCCACTTCTGACCATACTAAGGATTCAAGATCATTGCCCAAAAAACACTCCACAGGGAGATCTGCACTTACCACAACTATTTTGAGGCCAGTTACACCAAGGTTTCTTTTGGCCTTCTTTCTTTTTATTAGAGTTTTGGGACCCCCCTTCATTAGATTTTTGGGGGCCTGAAGAAGACTTCTGGTCTTTTGTTTTCTGATCCGCACCTTTTTGGTCTGCCTTTATCTGATCACCACCTTGGACCTGGTTTTTCTGCTTAACCCTGGTTCCGACCCATTTGTCTGCCTTCTTTCCCAATTCTTGGGGAGAGGTCAGATCTGAGTCAATCAGGTGTTGGTGCAGCAACTGGTTCTGACAATTGTTAAGTATTTGTTCTCTCATGATCAAATTATGCAATCCTGTATAGTCCTTAACTTTACTTCCCAGGAACCAGCTTCCCAGAGCCTTAGTGGCACAATCAACAAAATCAGTCCAGTCCTGAGTCTGTGTCTTATGGGTATCTCTGAACATCAACCTGTACTGTTCAGTGGTTAGGCCAACCCCATCAATCAGAGCACTCTTCAGGACAATGCAATTGTTAGCATCATCATGACTAACTGTGAGGAGTTTGTCTCTTCCTTTTTCTGAAAAGGAGAGCCACAAGATTGCTGCCCACTGATCTTGAGGGACCTGCTGTACCATGCAGGCCCTCTCCAAAGCAGTTATCCATTTGTGGATATCATCCCCAACTTTGTAGGGGGGCACAATCTTACTCCGGTGTCTATTGTCATAGGACCTGTCTTTATCCTTAGGGATATTGCTGCCACCAGTGGACTCTAGTCCACTTAACTTTTGCTCTCTTGCAAGAGCACGTTTCTCCTTGGCTAGGGCAAGTTCTTCCCTCTCAATTCTCAGCTGGACTTCCCTCATCCTAGCCTGGTGTTCTCTCCTCTGAGAAGTCATCCCCTTCTGAGAACCCCCTGAAGCATTGGAGCGGAGAGATTCCCTGGAGTGGGATCTTTCCCTCCTATACCTCTGGCTACATCCAATTGTAGGCCTGAATGTGGCTGTCCCATTCTCAGACCCAAATAGGCTTAGGTTAGCCTGGCTAAGTCTCCTAACTTGAACCTGGCTGTCTACCTCTTCCCCAGAATCTTCCTCCTCCTCAACCTCATCTTCATCTATGACAGTAGGGTCAGGGGCATCTTCTGTTGAGGGCAGTACCTCATCTCCATTGATTGACAGACCTTTAGAGGCCTTAAGAGCATCATGTTCCTCCATGAGCTCAATCAGGTGTCTGAGGGTAGGGTGAGAACCCTGTTTTAACCTTCTACCAGTGCACAAGTGCCTTAGTTCTTGGAAGGTTATGGTATCATATCTGGAAGGTATCCTTAAAATACCTACCTCCACAGGGAGAGATCCACTTGGTTCTGCTCTCAGAGACATGATCTAGTGAGGTGTGGTGTGTGCACCTGCCTACACTAAGTGTTTCCTACTAAACCTCTCTAGGAGTTGTAGTCCGGGTGTGCTAAGCCCTTTGGTCTACAACAGCTACGTTCAGTAGAACTTAAGTATTATACGTCTTGTTATATGTACCTATGGTACCTAATGTGATCTTTCAAATGATATCTCAAAGATTACAATTGGTAAAACAACAGCAAGCTCTTATCCCAACTGCTGCACACCAATGTGAGAAGTTGGCCTGGTATATGATGTTCACTATTCTAGTGAGCACCTTGCACCAGTCCAAACAACCCTTATGGTGATGGTTGTAAAGTCAACCTTATAGACCAGCTATCCTAGTGGTAGCATGGACAAAGCAGTCTTAGGCTAAACTCAAGAGGGCATGTGAAGCCAGCTGTTTTATCTGTTTTACCATATGCAACCCCTTTAATACCAAGTGAAAGGACACCACACAGGTTATATATAAAATATATATGTATTTATTACTCAGAACAACCCTCTGAACTCTTTATGAGGTCAGAGGCATAAGCACATAACAAAATACTTAATTATCATACAATAAGTTGCACAAAATACAGTAGAGCCCTAGGGGCACGTAAAACCATATACTAAAATAGTGGTATAAGGACCACGTCATGAACAAAGGATAGGCCTAGGTCCTAGGTAATCGCTGGGGCTACGCTGTACTACCAAGAGATAGGAAGCAGGAGACCCACGGGAGGCGTGTGCAGTGTCTTAACACACACGCGAGTTACGATCAAGTTAGAATGGGAACAAAAGAATTGGAAACTAGTTCTTTTAGGGCACTTCCGGATGGACTAGGATAAAGCTACTTAAAACTTAGACACTAGGATAGTCAATACCCACAGGAGCACCGAAGTACTCACGTTACCTCACCCACAGGAAGCGGGTGCATAGGTGTCAAAGTGTGTCGGGTTTCGTCGCTGAATCCTATGGAGCCTTGAAGAAAGATGCTGCAGGCGACCAGGGGAGAAGTGTCCAGTTGGATCCAAGGGCGGATCGAGGATGAAGAGTACCTGAAAGCAGTGGGGAAATGTTGGACCCGGCCTCATGGCGTGGTCCTACTCCTTCCGCCTGGCGAGCCCAGAACGACATCGGCCCTCCACCCAGCATCGGGCAGCCCTTTTGCCCGACACTGCACGCCCCAACATTGTTGGTCCGGCCACCATTCCGGACCCCCCACTACCGACCTGGCTCCATCGTGGGCCCCTCCCGATCTAAGCATGAGGCCGCGCCCGACTCCATCTTGGGCCCACCACGTCACGACCACGTGGCCTCTGCTCCGGCCCAGGCCCCAGCGAAGCCCAGACATCGAGGCACCAAGATCCACCCAGGTGGTCGAGTGGCCACTCGACAGATCCCGGAGAAAAGGGTGTTTCGATGGCCCTCCAGCCGTCCCCGGACGCCTGGTTTCGATCGCCCTCCGGCCTCCCTGGGCGCTGGCTCCACCCCCCTGCTGGGTGTCTGGACACCATCATCCCGGCCCTTCTGACCCCCAGGCGCGAGGGTCTGGACATCAAAGGACTCCAGTCCTATATCTGGGCCAGCCCTGGATTAGGACGTCAGTTGTATCCTGGACTGGAAGCCCTGCTGACGCTGTCACGGCCGACACCAGACTAACTCACCCCCGGTAACCTGAACCTTCTGAGAGCCTGCTGGCGCTGCCGCGGCCTACCTTGCTGAACCATGTGAGAGCCTGCTGGCGCTGCCGCGGCCTACCTTGCTGAACCATCGGAGAGCCTGCTGGCGCTGCCGCGGCCTACCTTGCTGAACCATCTGAGAGCCTGCTGGCGCTGCCGCGGCCTACCTTGCTGAACCATCTGAGAGCCTGCTGGCGCTGCCGCAGCCTACCTTGCTGAACCATCTGAGAGCCTGCTGGCGCTGCCGCGGCCTACCTTGCTGAACCATCTGAAAGCCGGCTGGCGCTGCCGCGGCTCGAACCCCTCGGAACCCCCCAGCTCGAGGATTGAGAGCTGTGCGTAGGGTATCCCTTCCTCCGCCCAGAGCTAGACTGTCCCGCTACCTACCCCCCTTTCCGAGACTTTACGGATCCTTCGATCCATCTGTATATACTGCCAAGAACCAGCAACCTTTATTACTTATAAAAGCTTAAGAACTTGATCTCCTGTGTGGTATCCGTTTGTAGTGTTGTGATTACTTGGCTGTACGATCCTCGGAGAGGGCCCTCATTCAGGAGGCCCCTCCGTAACGCTCGGCTACTTCTCGAAGGAGAGGTGGACCTAGGGGTGGTCAGTCAGACCTCTTCTGCCTCCCCCGGGGTCGCCTTTCTAACAGGACAGAGTCTGGGTCACTAGCCAGTGACCAGGAAGGAACCAGGAAGGAACCAGGCGATGTAGCGAAGCAATCTGGTGATGTTGTGAAGCTTGACTCTGCAGCCACGTGGACCAGGAGGTGTCGACGACAACCAGAAGCTGGATGCAGACTGTCCCACAAAGGTTCTCGCTGTTGGCGGTGTTGGCTTCCGGATCGGAGTCAACAGGTCTTGGCAAATGCAACCCACGCAGGAATCAAAGATGGCTTCTAGATCAGGCCAGCAAGGTCTGATGGGCTTCTCCTTTTCAGGGAAACAGGGGCCAGTCTGGAGCAACCAGACCAGTAGTGTAAATTTAAAGGTTCATCGTCACAGAAACCACTAGCCAACGGGCAAGTGACCAGACAGATGCGTCAAGCAGGAAAATGCAGAAGGGCCCCACGTGGCACTCATTGAGTGTGGAGGGCTGATCTTCGGTGCAGATGATGCTTGGGGCTGGGGCTTCTCAATCCCCAATGCACAACTTTGAGGGTGCCTCAGAAGTTGCACAGAAAGCAATTCGCTGGCTGTCCAAGATGCCCGGTCCCACGTCTCTCGTCACCTCCACAGGTCTCAGCTTTGCTGTGGCTGTGGATCGAGCTGTTGGAAGTCTGGAAGTCCGGGTCTTGTAAGGCTCTTTGCTTGGGCTCCGGCGGTAGCATCGACAAAGCAAAGTGTTGATTGCTTGATGGTGCCTGCTTACACAGGGTGGTCACTCCTTGACCGCTAGGGAGATTCTTCAGTCTTCTATCTTCAGGTAGAACGTCGAAGGTCCAGAGTTTCGTTTCAAGTTTCAGTCAGGATAAAATCTAAAGTCTCTTGACTCAGCTCCTACCTTTATACCAATCTGAGGGGCTGGATTACCTACAAGGTCCCTCCTATGGGTGGGACCAGGGAAGGGGGTGGTTACACCCCTTTCCCTTTGTCCAGTTTCGTGCCAGAGCTGGGGCTGGAGTGCCCCAGCACCGGTTTGAACCGGACTATGCATGGGACAGCTTGTGTGCCCCAGGCAGTGTCTCATTTCATTCAGCTCTCCCTGCCCCAATACACTATGGCCTGTCTGGGGTGGTGCTAGCACCTCCCAAGACAGGAAACCTATTGTCCAAGCCTCCCGCGCTGGAAGGACTCCCAGCAGCAGGAGGTCAGACTTGTGTCTGTGGCAGCAGCATCCATTTTGTGGTGCTGAGGCTCTGGTTGGCGCCACAAAATGGCTGTGGCACCTTCCCAGGCCTGGTCGCCCCCACGCTCCTATTGCCTCCTGCTACCGGCTGCTCCTGGTTCCTGATTTTCCCGCCGACTTCTTTCCCCTGCAGGCGCCCCAGACGCCCGACAGCCCGCACTCGATTTCCCGCCGCTGCCCCCCTGCGGCCCCGCCCCCCTGACAGCTGATTGGCTACCACGCTCCCGCCACCCAGGGGACCCTCCCTCCCGGCTCCCTTCTTATGACGCCCCCACGAACGCGCAGCGGGCGCGCCGATTGTGCGCCGAAGGCGCGCCAAAGGCTAGCCCATCTGCACCCGTCCGCGCCTGGACCACGCCCAGCGCCAGGACCCCTGGCCCCCACCGATGCAAGACGACCCGACGGACCTACGCCGCTGCCGTGCTCAACGCACTCAATGCCAGCCGGAACCCCGCCTGCTGCCGAGCCACCCCGAGACGCATCCACAGACCCTTCACCTGCAGAGCCTGCAAATTCACCTGCCTCCGAACCTGCACCGCACCCGCCAAGCCAAGCACCAGCAGCAACCACCTGAAGTGCATCCTGCTCAACACCCGCTCCGTCCACAGACACGCCGTGGAACTCTGGAACCTCCTCGACGCAACATCACCAGACATTGCCTTCCTCACGGAAACCTGGATGAACGTCTCCTCAGCCCCCGACATCGCCATCGCCATCCCGGACGGGTACAAGATCATCAGGAGGGACCGCGTCAACCAGACCGGAGGAGGCATCGCCATTGTCCACAGGAACACCATGCGCATCAAGACCGACTCCAACGACACCTTCGCCGCAGCCGAACATCTCCACTTCCAGATTCACGCCGACCCAAAGACGACCCTCAGAGCCACCCTCGTCTACAGACCCCCGGGACCACGCACACAATTCAGCGAAGACATCACAGACTTCCTCAGCCCGCACGCCCTCCCCTCCGCTGACTACATCCTCCTTGGAGACCTCAACTTCCACCTGGAGAACAACAAGGACCGCAACACCGCCGCCCTGCTGGACAACCTCGCCAACCTCGGACTCAAGCAACTGGTCAACACCCCCACCCACTACGCCGGCCACACGCTTGACCCCGTCTTCTCATCCAGCAAGCACATCACCTTCAGCCACTCCACCAGACTCCACTGGACCGACCACAGCTGCGTCCACTTCAGCTTCAGAAGAACCACGACCCACCACCACCCGCTTCAGGTTTCCCACAGAAGCTGGAGTAAGATCACCACCGACCAGCTCACCACCTCTCTCAGCCAGAACCCACCCGCCAGCGCAACGGACCCCAACGAAGCAGCCCGGAACTTCACGCAGTGGCTGACCGCCTGCGCCGACAACCTCCCACCACTGAAGAACCCTCCCAGCAGACCCAGAAGCAAGAAGGCATCCTGGTTCACCGACGAACTCAAGGACTCCAAGAAGACCTGCCGCACCCTCGAGAAAGCCTGGCTCCTTGACCGGACCACCGACAACATGACCACCCTCAAACACGCCACCCGCAAGCACCACCAGCTTATACGCACCACCAAGAAGAAATCCCTGAAGGAACGATTGAACAACAATGCCCACGACAGCAAGGATCTCTTCAGCATCGTCAAGGAGTTCTCCAACCCCAGCACCGGCAACAACAACATCACTCCGTCACAAGACCTCTGCGACTCCCTCGCCTCGTTCTTCCACCGCAAGATCGCCGACATCCACAACAGCTTCAGCGCACCATCCACGCACCCCACCGTCGAACCAACGCCCCCCACCACCACCCTCCGCACCTGGACCATGGTGACCACCGAGGACACAGCCCGCACAATGAACACCATCCACTCCGGATCACCGACCGACCCCTGCCCACACCACGTCTTCAACAAGGCCGACTCCACCATCGCACCCCAACTCCGGAACATCAACACCTCCTTCAACACCGCCACCTTCCCGGAGAGCTGGAAGCACGCCGAGCTCAGCGCCCTACTGAAGAAACCAACAGCGGACCCCACCGACCTCAAAAACTTCCGCCCCATCTCGCTCCTCCCTTTTCCTGCTAAAGTCATTGAGAAGATCGTCAACAGACAGCTTGCCGCCTTTCTCGAGACTGACGGATCCCTCGACCCCTCGCAGTCTGGTTTCCGAGCCAACCACAGCACTGAGACCGCCCTCATCGCAGCCACCGACGATATCCGAGCTCTGCTCGACAACGGGGAAACAGCGGCACTCATCCTCCTGGACCTCTCTGCAGCGTTCGACACCGTCTGCCACCGCACTCTAGTTCAACGCCTCAGCAACCTCGGCATCCAAGAGAAGGCACTGGAGTGGATCACCTCGTTCCTCGCCGGAAGAACACAGAGAGTCCGCCTCCCCCCGTTTCGATCCGAGGCTACCAAAGTCATCTGCGGCGTTCCGCAAGGATCTTCACTCAGCCCCACCCTCTTCAACGTCTACATGAGACCTCTTGCAGCCATCGCACGCCAACACAACCTCAACATCATCTCTTACGCCGACGACACCTAGCTGATCCTCTCCCTCACCAGAGACCCCGACACCGCCAGAACCTGCCTACACGAAGGAATGAACTACGTCGCCGAGTGGATGAAGAACAGCCGCCTGAAACTGAACTCAGACAAGATGGAAGTCCTTATCCTGGGACCATCGCCCTCCGCCTGGGATGACTCCTGGTGGCCCCCCGCCCTGGGCACCGCACCCAAGCCAACCGACCACGCACGCAACCTGGGCTTCATCCTGGACTCTTCCCTCTCGATGACCAGACAAGTCAACGCCGTCTCCTCATCGTGCTTCAACACCCTGCGTATGCTCCAAAAGATCTTCTGATGGATCCCGACCGAAACCAGGAAGACGGTCACCCAAGCACTCGTCACCAGCCGACTAGACTACGGAAACACCCTCTACGCCGGAACCACAGCCAAGCTACAGAAAAAGCTCCAATGCATCCAGAACGCCTCCGCCCGACTCATCCTGAACATCCCCCGACGCAGCCACATCTCCGGCCACCTGAAAGACCTGCACTGGCTCCCCGTCAACAAGAGGATCACGTTCTGGCTCCTCACCCACGCACACAAGTCTCTCCACGACCTGGGCCCCAAGTACCTCAACGAGCGCCTGACCTTCTACACGCCCACCCGCCAGCTATGGTCCACCAGCCTCGCCCTCGCCACCGTACCACAAATCCGAAGAGCCACCGCCGGAGGAAGATCCTTCTCCTACCTGGCTGCCAAGACATGGAACTCCCTCCCCATCCACCTTCGGCTGACCCAGGACCACCTCGCCTTCAGGAGACAACTCAAGACCTGGCTGTTCGAGCAGTAGCATACCCCTTCCCCCAAGCGCCCCGAGACCCTCCCGGGTGAGTAGCGCGCTATACAAGTGTTATGATTGATTGGTTAACTTTAACCAGGATTAGTAGGAACAACATGTCTTCTCCCTCTAGAAGGGTGGAATGCTACCCCCGCCACCAGAACTGGCAAAGGGGTAGTATTCCAAAGTGTATGACACCTTACACGACATGTTTTGATAAAGCCAAACCAGAGTTAGCATTTAATCGTGAGGTTCATAATGCACTTAAGAGTATATGGTATGGCTATATCCTAGAACAGCTATAAGCACACGGTTCCGAAAGCTGCAGACAGGCTCAGCTCATGCTAGAGCCTCATCTCACATAAAACCAAGTACTCTGCCTCCAGGATTGTTAAGGCCTGCCATAGGAGTGACTTATAGGTGTATATGTGTCTAGATATAAGGGCAGATATAGGAATACTATATCTAAGCAAGGGGTGATTACACGACCTTGCCCCAGCTGAGTGATCAGCCAGTTGTGTCAGTTTGGATGGCCAGCCAGGGATGGCATAAGATAAGCTGCAGCCCCTGGTAGGCCTTGGGTGCACCTATGCCCTGGGTACCTATGGTACACTGTACAGGGACTCATACGAGTGACCCATTTCCCAATTGGTGATGTACCTAAAGTACATGGTATAAAGTTAGAGAGAGAACAGCTGGGCTGTGGGTCTGATTAGCAGGCCCACAGCCACATTAAAGTCGAAAACCAGTGAAGCAAAAAGCAGTAAAGCAGACCCTACTCTGCTACAATCCTCCTCCTGGTCTTTGGGCTGTGATCCTACTCCAGGCCCTGGTCTTTGGGTTGTGATCCTCCTCCTGGTCCTGGTACTTAGGGTTGTGATCCTCCTGTTCCTGGTCCTTTGGGTTGTGATCCTCCTCCTGGTCTTTGGGTTGTGATCCTCCTCCTGGTCTTTGGGTTGTGATCCTCCTCCAGGTCCTGGTCTTTGGGTTGTGATCCTACTCCTGGTCCTGGTCCTTAGGGTTGTGATCCTCCTCCTGGTCCTGGTCCTTTGGGTTGTGATCCTCCTCCTGGTCTTTGGGTTGTGATTCTCCTCCTGGTCCTGGTCCTTAGGGTTGTGATTCTCCTCCTGGTCCTGGTCCTTTGGGTTGCGATCCTCCTCCTGGTCTTTGGGTTGTGATCCTCCTCCTGGTCTTTGGGTTGTGATCCTTCTCCAGGTCCTGGTCTTTGGGTTGTGATCCTCCTCCTGGTCCTTAGGGTTGTGATCCTCCTCCTGGTCCCGGTCCTTAGAGTTGTGATTCTCCTCCTGGTCCTGGTCTTTGGGTTGTGATCCTCCTCCTCCTGGTCTTGAGGTTGTGATCCTCCTCCTGGTCCTGGTCATTAGGGTTGTGATCCTCCTCCTGGTCTTTGGGTTGTGATCTTCCTCCAGGTCCTGGTCTTTGGGTTGTGATCCTGGTTGTGGTCCTTAGGGTTATGATCCTCCTCTTGGTCCTGGTCTTTGGGTTGTGATCCTCCTCCTGGTCTTGAGGTTGTGATCCTCCTCCAGGTCCTGGTCTTTGGGTTGTGATCCTCCTCCTGGTCCTAGTCCTTAGGATTGTGATCCTCCTCCTGGTCCTGGTCCTGGTCCTTAGGGTTGTCCTCCTGGTCCTGGTCATTATTGTTGTGATCCTACTCCTGGTCCTGGTCCTTAGGGTTGTGATCCTCCTCCTGGTCCTGGTCTTTGGGTTTTGATCCTCCTCCTGGTCTTGAGGTTGTGATCCTCCTCCTGGTCCTGGTCCTTAGGGTTGTGATGCTCCTCCAGGTCCTGGTCTTTGGTTTGTGATCCTCCTGGTCCTGGTCTTTGGTTTGTGATCCTCCTGGTCCTGGTCTTTGGGTTGCGATCCTCCTCCTGGTTCTCCTTCTGATCTCCACCTCTGATTCTTCATCCTTTTGGTGTGGTTGTGTACCTGGCCCTCCTAGTCTCTGTCCTCTTCTTGTTCCTGATGCTTCTTCTGGTCCTCTTAGTCTTCATCATCCTGATGGAAGGTCAGCAGATCCTGGTCCTCAAGGTCCTGGTCCTCCCGGCACCCCTGGTCCTTTTGTTGTTGTTCTTCTGGTGCTTCTCGTCTTCTTGGCTTTGAGCCTCTCAGTCCACATGACCCTGATACTCACGACCCCGGTCCTGGTTCTCTTGGCTTCATCCTACTCCTTCCTGCGTCCTCCTGCTGGCCCTGGTCCTGATGGTGATCCTGGTCCTCCTCCATCTCTCCTCCGATCTTCCCCTACATCAGGTGGGTACCAGCTCCAGATGATTTTTTATGAGGTTCTTCAGATTTTATAGAACTGGGATGTAACATGGCAGACAGAAAAAAGAGGAATTGGAATATGCTCACAGAGATGAACAATGGACATACTGCTGTGGACAAACTGAGCAAGTCTCCGCTAGCAGTAAATTACATATTACGCACTTCAAATTCCTACATCGCCTGTATTACACCCCTGTAAAAATGCACAAAGACAAGTTGAGAGACACAGACCGCTGTGCACGCTGCAACAACCCAGAGGCTGACTTTCTGCACTTAGCCTGGGACTGTCCCGAAGTGTCAACATATTGGGATCAGGTGTACAACGCCCATGACCAGATGACGATGCTGACCCTAGAGCGCACTCCCCTGGTCGCCCTACTAGCATTCGCAAACCTTATAGCTAAACCGCACCACAGTTATCTCGCCATCGCCTTCCTATTGGCCAAGCGCCGTATTGCTTGTCGGTGGGGCAGAGGACGAGCACCCAAATTCAAAGACTGGCTCACTGATTTCATGTATAGTCAGGAGCAACTCACCAACTATGCAGAACTACTCCCTAGGGCCTCGTGCCCCAAAAACATATGGAACCCCTTACAATATTACCTTCTCACACACCCTTTGCATACGGATGAGGCAGACCCATAATATAGATATAGTAGTGGCACTGTCCCTTATCGTGGAGAAGTGTGGCTCAATGGTTAGAGCGGCAGACCCTGATGCAGAGGTCTAGCCCGGGACCAGGGTTCAATTCTCGCCTCGGCGGGTCTTGGGCTCAATTTCCCCGGACCTGATAATTCTCGCCTCGGTGCCTAGTCTAATCATGGGTCCCACTCTGTGACTCTGGGCACTAGCTTGATTAATCTCCACAACGGCCCCAACAGCCCTGGGATGCCTGGCTTCACCTTGGGAGTGCCCAGGAGTGGACATTTCACAGGGATAAAGCCAGGAAGGGTTCCACAGCGGTATGAGTAATACTGCCAGGAAACCGCTTGGTGGCAGTGCGCTCTACAAATGCTGGCATTTTGTTTTATTTTATTTATGATGCCCCAGGCCCCTGGGCGCATTTTATACCTTAGTTCCCCGCATCAATCTTCACCTCAGCATGGTTTGGCCTTGGGCCCGCTGGCTACATAGCAACATCACACTTAAGACACTTGACAACAGAGGGTGACGAATGCTTACGTCATTCAAGTAGAAATATCAAAAGGCTAGTGAATTTGACGTTTGAAAAGATATGAATATAAAATTGGACAATCAATGTATGTGTCATGAGACGCGACTGTGAGGAAAAGCAATGTGAATCTATATTTTTTTGATAATCACGTTTGCCAAATGTCTCAGGAACTGTGAATGTATTTTTTTATTAAAACAAAAAACCAATAAAAACACTTAAAAAAAAAAAAACTTTCTTCATCATCCTTTGTTCTTTTATGGAAAGTTTCCTGCTAACCTATCAACTGGGAGCCAAATAAAAGAGGTGGTCCGAAAACATTGATTTCCCATGTTAATTTCCATAGAAAACTTTGTTCTCTGAAACACAAAAAGTGACTGAACAGAAGTACATCAGATGCTGCCAGAAAGTTAGAAATTTACTCTGAAAGTGTGCTTTTAGTGATTTGTTGTAGATCAGTTCAGTAGTTTAGTAATGTTCAAGAAATTAGTGTTGAGTACAAAAGGTTGTGCACAGTGGGGGAATAGGCAACTACTGCAGGGTTGCGCGTATCGGCATCCCTCCCCGCTACGCTCAGCTGAATGCCATGCCAGTTGGGTACAGGCCCCGGGGTCTACCCGTCCCGCTGTGCAGCAGAGGCATTGGCTGTAGGTTGCCCGAGGGAGGTGCGATAATGCTACAGCTTGAATATGATAAAAAAAATTAAATTGACTGAAAAACAAAGGTTAATGTGATGGTATAGTTTGGTGTTAAAATGAGATAAAAGCTAAGGTTTAAAAAACAAAAAAATGAAATTCAGAAGTTCTAGCTTACTGAGCTAACCATAACTTGCACACCCACCCTGCATTACTTTTGACTTGAAATATTACTCACTCATGACATGTTAGCCCTGAAAAAGAAAAAAAGGGACGAGAATGTGTGTTGGGCGTTTGTGCACAGACGGGTGCAGGGCCACTGCATGATGGGGTGCAAGTTCTAGTTAGGTCAGAAAGCAATAACTTGTGAACTTCTGTGGGTTTTTTTGTTTCAAAAGTTCATTTTTTCATCTAATTTCAACACCTGACTACAATGTCATTTTAGCCTTTGTTTTTTCAGTGAATTTCTGTTTTCCTTCTAATGTAAATAAAGTTCTTCTCATACTTAACTATAACGTCACTTTTGTTTTGTTTAGTGAATTTCTCTTTTTCTAATGGAGGTTAAGTTGTTAGTATCTTACCTAACTATAACATCACTTTACCCTTTGTTTTTTTTTCCCAGTGAATATATATACCCATACACATACACAGGCGTGTACCATAGACCCAACCCTTGTGCACCTGGGAAATCTGTTCGTGTAAAAGGAAGGTAGATTTCCGGTGCATTTTCACATAGGTAGCAAGAGGTGGACAGAGCGCAGTATGACGCACACACCCTCATACAGGAAAGGAGTGTGCTGATACTCAGGGCTGGGCTGGGCTGGGACTGGGACTGTGATATGGAGATTGTGCAGGTGGGGCGCAATCACAGCGAAACGAGGACTGGCCGGCAGTGACGCATGAGCTGCCCAGGAGGAATGAGGGCTCGACCGCTGACTCAGCCTGTGCTCTTCTACAACGCTAGAAGTGGGAAAGGGGCAGAGCACCCTCTATGTGAAACCAGGGCTCCTAGTGGGAGAAAAAAAGTAGGGGAACTGTGGGTGGAGAATCGGAGGGTGGGAATAACCAGAGGATTGGATAACTGTGCGGAGTTAGAGGTGGTCCAGAATGCCCAAAACATTCCAATTCTTAGTATTTCTTTTTGTTATTTAATTCAACCAATGGATGCAAATGATTATTTAAGGGTTAATGAGTTGTTGACATTAAAATACATTCACAAAGTGGGATATATTTCAAATCATAGAATGTCTGAAATACACTTAAAAGTGGAATCAAAAGCCATTTGGTCCGAGCCATGGAGTTTCTGTCATCAGCACGTCTCCCTTTTTCCACAGTAGCAATTCAAACACGAATGGCAAAATATCCCAGTTTGCAAATGTTTTCTATATAATTATTAACAACACTACTGGGTTTTGGCTCCCAACAGTAAGGCCAAGCCTTTGAATACTAAATAACAACAAAAATTGCCAATACTGCGACCTACTTTTTCTGAGTTTTTTGCCTACCACTAATTGAGTTGAAACAAAAAGGGAGGTTGGACAAATCTTTGGTCCGATTAAATCAGGTATCTATTTATTCAACTTAATGCATATTTGAAGAACTTATTTTTCACTTTTTACATTTTTGTGATAGCGATCATCATACAATTAAAATATACAAAAATACAAAACCAGAAACCTCAATGACTTTTTTACATGTTAGCCTATGTGCTTTACAACCTTACATTCATGCCCACTCGACACATTCATCTAACACAACACAAATATTTACAATAGTTCAGATTTTTTATATACAAAACATTTCTTATTCGCCATAAAGGTAAGAATTCCAACTAGTTTTCTTTTTGAGCAGTTAATTCACAACACTTCTCTTTTGCAAGACTTTTATGGCTGACAAAAAGGGGGTCTACGCGTTTCAAACTCTAAGTGTTTATAGAGCTCTCATCAGGACCAAAAAAGAACAAGCTCCAGTGAGACTTGTTTGGACACCAGAAATTAATCTGTCGTACAATGATTTAGTATTGAGGTCTGGGTCTTTAAATTGGGCTTGCGGCGGATTTAGCGTGGTATCGTAGCGTTCGAGAGGCGATCTTGCCTAACTTGTATTGTTTGTCGAAGTCCCTTGTGTTCGTGCGCTCTTCTAGCACGTTCGGGACCGTTTATCTAGAAAACCGTCTGCCCAAAGAGCCTTGTGTTCACAGCGTCTCCACTAGACGCTGCGAACACAAGGATCTTTGGGCAGACGGTTTTGGGTGAATGTGTCAAGTGGGCATGAATGTAAGGTTGTTACCTGATTTAATCGGACCAAAGATTTGTCCAACCTCCCTTTTTGTTTCAACTCAATTAGTGGTAGGCAAAAAAGCTCAAAAAATGTATTTTCTATATAATTATGGCTCTGCAATATTTGCCACATAATACAACAACTGTTTCATAATCTGACAATCTTAACTAATACATTGTTTGTTGCTCAAAAGGATCAAAAGTTACAAAGAAAATGTGACTTATGATGCTGCGAAGTGGACGGCCCTTTGCAAAGATTGACTGATCACCTTTCTCACTGTTGCATTTGCATGTTACACTGGTGCTAATAATGCTAAATCTTTCCAGAGACTGTTAGCATGTAAAAAAAGTTCAAAAAAATAAAGTATCAGAAAATATACTGCATTACGCTGCAGCCTTTTTTTTGCTGCATAATTTAGTCAACACTGCAACATAATGTTGTCCTTCATTGCTGTATAATTACAGTGACCCCGAAGCAGGCAGCACATGTTAAAAGTGCTTGTGAATGAAGCAGAGAGACTGTGAAGTTTACAAACTTAGTTTGGTGTGCGTGCAAATTCTGCATTTCCGATTCCCTGGTGAGTTGCAGATACTACTGCTGAAACAAGGCATATGGAAGTATTGATGGGTGAGGCGGCCTGGCATCAAGGGCAGGGCCGACTTAATTGCAGGTGCAGCCATGTGCAACAATGCTTGTTGGTGCCCCCCAATGACTCCCACACTACCACCCTTTAACAGTGCCCCTCAAGTCTCCAGAACCACATTCTTGCTCAGTTGCATTTATTTTGATTTACAGCACCACTTATACCAGTGTAGGGTGTCAGAGCACTTTACATCACAAACATTACACAGAGACAATCAATTATACGTGTGCAAATCACTGTATAGAAAATGTTACATATGACCAAGGACTATAAGGTGTAGGAGTGACATGATCTCCATACTGGTAGGCAGTATAGTTCAATAGTTATTGGTCTAGAGAAACACAAACTCAGAATTTAAAACGTAATACCATGCTTGGGGTTGTCTTTAATAATCAGAATTTATTTTTATTCAAATTAACACTTTTTGCAACATTATAATAATCAAAGACTCGGGGGGAGAAACATAACGCTCTAATTTATACCTTGCAGTTTCCAAGTAGCTCTTTGATGACAGTTCATAGCTCACTGACTGTTCTATGTTAGGATTTCTACATAAACTGCAAGTAACAAAAGGATCTCTCCAACAAAAGCAGTAGCCCACTGACCTATTTACATTGTGATCTTTGTGTTTGCATGGTACATGTTCTTAGCAGCAGGCACATTAATCCTCTGTGCGACCTTTCCATGAGCCATAACTTCCACTAGACAAAACTCTGATCTCTAGGAAGAACATTAACCACCGGACTTATCATGATATTTTTATTGTTGCCGAAAATTGCTGGAGGCCATGAAGGAGGCAGCAAGTACTTTTAAAACCATAATTTACTTGCAAACACAACACCCCATCCAAAAGTCAGTGCCCGGTGCAGTCGCAACGCCCTAGAGCTGCCCTGTTCACGGGTCCTGTGACCTCAGCGACAGAGTCACTGTTGCTCTAGGGTGTGCTGCTTCATAGGGCTGCCCAAAAGACTGGCGGTGACCTTCAGTATGGATTGTTGTGGACAGGCCTTCAAGGTGAACCCACACTTGCCACCGCTAGGGTCCTCCTGCTGGTGCTAAGACACTAGGGCTTCTAAGGTCTAGCGGGCCTTCTACGGTCTAGCACGGAAATGTGCTCCCTCAGAGAGTGGTCTTGGGGACTGGTCATGAAGGCTGAACCTGGTTCACCAGTTCCAAATTCAGCAGCTCGGACTATAGTACCACATCCTCTCCCAGACTGAACACAATACTGCCCCACTGAGAGAATCTCGCACTGCCTTCCACCGCAAACCAATTGTGCTCCGCTATACACACTTGGATGTGACTCAATTCAAATTACGCACTAGACGAGCAATATGCTGCCTAAAAAAAATTAACAAAATCCTGGAAAAAGCAAACACACCTAGGGAATGCAAAATTAAGTAAGGCATGTGAAAAGTAAGCAGGAACAACATGGTTACCATAATGCTTTTACACTAATTTTTCAGAAATCAATGAGTGGTTTTGCCTGAAAAGTTAGGACATGACTACAGGGCCCGGAAGGGACTCGTTTCAATGTCCATTGCTTATCTACTTACAAAACGTAAGCAGTATGGTTTAAAAAGGCCACATTCGTGAATACAGAGCCATGGTATGCATTTTGTTTACCAGTCCACCCATCAATCGAGCATTGCAGTGCCTCCAAGATTGGTGTACTTCCCCACCCGGGAGAACAAAGCTGTTTAAACAAAGACAAGAAAACAAAAGTAGTGCTTCACTGGCAAATGCTGTAAAGTGCCACTAATTTGTATGGGTGTGAATAAAATCAATCTGGCCACTTTGCTTTATTTTCCTTATTTGTTTCTTTTTCATATTTTGAACCTTTTATTACAGAGGCTGCCATTTGGAATAGAAAAATGTCAGAAAAAGACCACATTTCCAGAAAAATTTCACAAGGGAACAAATAAACTGTTAGAAATGGGATCCCTGGCTGGCCAGGGCTTGCGCCAAAGTCAGTCAGAGACCATCACTCCCAAGTCAGGGCAAGGGAGTTACACGCCAAGATAACCCCTGCTCACCCTCTTGGTAATGTAGCACGAGCAGTAAGGCTAAACTCGGAGGCAATGTGAGTTATGTGTTTGCGCACGCACCCCAGCAACAACACCCAAGGCCCACCACAAAGGAAACTCCACACAAGGTTATGTATGAAAATAGACCTTGTATTACAACAAAACACATTAGAAAAAACACACACTTTACAATGTGCCAACAGGCACGGGCAGAATTTACAGGGGATATGTACAAGACAGGGCCACATGGACCACTGTCAGCAATCAGCACTTTTAGAACTAGCACTTAGAATATCACTTAGAACATAGAACATAGAGTGTAAAATCACTGTAGCAAAAAATAGCACACAACCAGTAACCACTGGTAACCAGGACCTCACTAGCACCACCTGTACTAGGAAAACAACCACCGAAGTATCACAATACCTGTAGGGGTACAAGCACATAACACATGATGCATAACATACATTCAGAGGTGTAAGAACATGGCACATGACGCAGTAAAACACATTCAGAGGTGCAGGGAAGGGAAACACATGATGCCTAAAAACATTCAGAGGTGTAGGAAAGAACACAATTGCGCAAAAATCACATTAGCCACAACCTGTGGCAGTCCCTAGGCCAGCTGGCCTCTTTGGGGCTAGGACGCCCTGTGTCCCAGTGTCGGGGGCCTAAACGTGGCAGCTGCCCATGAAGTGCTGGGCAGCTGGAAGTCTCCTCTGGGCTCCTAAAAGGAACAATAGCGCCAAAAACGATGTGGGAGCCTTGCTGGCTCTGAAACAACCAACTGGGCCTCAGGAGTGTTGGAGTCCCCCCCCTCTGGGGACTCGAAATGCAAAAATGCCCCCTGAGCCTAAATAGCAATGTGCCCCTTCGCTGGAGCCCCCCTCCTGGGGACTCGAAGCAACTATGGCCCCCAAGAGCCTCTCAGGGCTCTTCACAATGGAATGTCGCCTTTGGGAGCCTCGGGTCTCTAAGACCACTTGCCCCATCGTTGGAGCCTCTCTTAGGCTCGAGAGAAACAAGGACGCAATGGCCCCCAGAGCCTCTCTGGCTCTAATAAAACGGATTGCCCGCTGAGCCTCAACAGGCTCTACACACCGGAGGGGGGGGCGCGGGCACCGGCAATGTGCCCCGACGGCCCCCCTTTCTACTCTGCTGCACTCACCGGCTCTGGAAGGCTGCCGGTCGTCTCCTCCTTACCAGCGGCCACACGGGGCTTCAGGGCTCTCCTCTCTCTCGTCCTGCGGGGGGGGCGGGACTTCCGGGCCTGCTCCTGAGGCACTCCTAGGCTTCCCCAGACCAGGGGAAGCGGAAGGGCGACTCACCGGTCCCGCCCTCGTCCAGGCGTCTTGTTTTGTTTTGCCTGGCTTCCTGCCTCGGGTGGCCGCCAATGACAGCGCGGCCCCAAGCAGGGAGGCGGGCACTTCCGGGTGAAGTACTGGGTTTTTCAGAACCGGTACTGAACCGGTAACCCAGCGGTGCCAGGGACAACACCCTAAGACTTCGGGTTCTTCCTGTTTCAGACTACAGAAACACAGAGTCTTCTAGGTGAAGTCAAAGATCGATTTTATTGGCTGCAACCAAGTAACAGGTATCCTAGAAGTACAACACGGTGTATATTCTCAGGAGACTGCTCAATCTTACAAAGCCAGCCTTCTCTTTTTATACAAAATATTATGCTTCAGGCAAACATTCCTATTTTTACAGTTGACCATTCACATATTTTCACTACAAAGAAAAAGCAGAGTCATGATGACAATCCCACATTTCGTTCAGCCCATAATCAATTACCCGGCAAGGCCCAGTATTTTCATCAGATAGCGACGGACCCCCAATAAAAACGGGCACCTCCTCCTCGTAAAGCAGGTCATAAAGTAGGAAACAGGGACAGGTGTGTGCAAGATTAGGAGGGGTTTGTGTGCGATGAAAGGTTTATGGCATCTTGTGACTTGATGCTATCTCGACCGGCCACTGGGAGAGGAACTGCCCAAACAGGTTCTGCCCTGGGCAGTGGAATCAGCTTGCCCAGGTCGCAGAGAAGTCAGCAAAGGTGTACGTGTCCTTCAGAATCATGTTTGGCCTTAATCATTGGCCTATGTGAGGGCAACTCACAAAATGGCTGCCGTACACAAAATGGAACCCAAGGGTTCAGGACGAAAATGACGATTTCAGGGTGAAATCGTCACTCGAATAAGACGAAAATGCTTGTACATGGTGTACTAGCCATTCTCGGTCTTCTGATATCAAAATCGTCATGATACGATGATGTTTATAACATGGGTGCAGAATTTTAAAGTACTACAGACCCTCCTTTTGCCCTTACATAGGCAATAACCTACACTCATGCTAATCTGAGTCCAGGTCTATATTCCTAAAGTCATTGAGATGTTGCTGTAGCATCATCCTATTACTTAGCCCGTCCCTCGATACATGCTTCCTTACACATGATGTAGCACAGAGGCCACATATTGCAGGAGCACACTGTACGCACAGACAGAACAGGAAAAGAATGGCTAAGATCATCCCAATGACCATCAGAATTTTCCATCCCCAGGCGGATATCAGTTCCCAGAACCATCCCATTAACGACCAATCTCCTTTATCCACATGAATAGATTCGGAAATCTTATGTAGTTTGGAGATGGCCTGGTACACTGTTGGAGCATTATCTGGAATGAAAACACAGCAACTCGATTGGATCAATTTACATACCCCACCTCGGTCTGCAAGTATGACGTCTAACGCGACCCTGTTCTGAAGGGTCATAAGACGATCCGACTGGAGCTCAGCAGTCAAGTTACTAAGGGCACCGGCAGTTTCAACCACGGTGGATTCAACCACCCTTGTCAATTGCCTTATGTTCCTGCTGTTAACCATGGGTCCCCAGAACGGCAGAAAACCCCTTACGAAGTCTCCAAATTTTGTTCTGCAGTGTCCTCTTCACTGAAGATACCTCTAACTATCCTTGTCTTATGGTAATCTGCCGCCGCTGTGTAGGTGGGAGGCAGCAGGAACGAAACAAAACATGTGCCCGAAAAGTCAGGGGGCAACCATGTGTAGGCTCTATCGTGGCAGATGAAATAGGTACCCTTAGCTGCTAAGAACGGAGGGGAAGTCTGAGACGCAAAGACATATGTCTCAGTGCAGACACTCTTTCCTAACTGAGCTCGGGGATTCTTGCCAATACCTTGCAGACTTAAGTGATCCTGATGGGGTACAATCCAAATCGGGGAGGATCTCTTAGCTTGCTGTTTCTCACTCACAGTAGCTCCATATCCGGTCACGTTCCATCCTATGTATACTAGTGTCTCATCTCTAGGGATAGTTTCGTAGGAAATATCTTCCTTAATCATGTCTACTATACCCTTAACTAGAGCACTATTCTTAGTATTGTCTGTTACAGAACGTAGGGGGTAGACTTCATGTGCATAGATGAACATTGTTCTGTATGCCCACACAGAACCTTTGTGGCTGAAAGGCAGGACCAGATAAGGGATACCTTTATCCGTTGTGTGAGGCATAAGACCACACACCCAACAGTTAGTCGTGTTCATTACTAGTTGGTGTTGGTGCAAAAGCTGAACAAAGGAGTTATTAATAAACTCTAATCTCCTAGCGGATTCATGTTCAGGAAGAAGTTGAAAAGAATGTGAGGAAATAGTAGTAGGAGGAGGTATGGGCGATGAAGTGGGTGCGAATGTCACTCGAAAAGAGAATAAAACATATCCTATAAAAAACATCACAACACTGAACAACATAAAAATGCATAGTATCAAAAACCTTTTCTTGGTCATCATTCTGTAAATTGTAGTCTTAAAGTTCATTTGTTTGGCAGGTCTCTCCACCTTGAAAAACTCCATCCTCTCTAAAATGCTGCTCGCGATGGTAGGGTGTTCTATGCTAAGGAATGCTTCTGTCAGTCCAGGGCAACTCCCTTAGACCAACCAGAACTGTCGACCTAACGTCTTCAGCTGCACCCCAAAGACTTTGGGCAACCGCGACCCTACAGCGGAACCCGGATGGTGGTTCGAAAAACAAAAATAAAAAAGCTTCTCAGATGAGAGAGCTGCACTTTCAAAAATTTTTAGTAAAGAAAAGGAAAATGTATTTGTCCATAGTTCTCGGCCTCAGATTATAGCGTTGTTTCCCAGATACTGTCTGGTCTTTAAACAGGAGTTCAGGCTCTGTAGTGTCCAATCGGATTGACGGCGGCACAGCTTCTTGTAAAAGATTGTCACTTTCACGTTCAGAAATTGTTCCTTTTTTGCGTGCATCACTGAAAGGCAGAAAACGAGGCACAGTCTCAGTCTCAGAGTCAGCAACACCCTCCTGGACCCACCGGTTGTACGGCAGAGGCAAAGGGACCCTCTTGCAATGTACGCCGTGGATCCAGTGCTTCTTTCCTTCCACTCGAACAGCCGATCTCTTTGACAGAAGGACGAGGTGAGGGCCGGTCCACCGGGGCTGGTCGTTCTTCGCTCGCTGAATTTTTTTTACCAGCACCCAGGATCCAGGATTGATTGGGTGTCCTGGAGCTTCAGAGACCTGAGGCAGAGTATCGTGAACCTGTTGGTGTAAAACACGCAATTTAGCCGTCAATTCGTACAAATAGTCAAGCAGTACAGGGTGTTCGATTTCACTAAATTTGGTCGGCCTTGGCACTCCCATATGTTGGCCGGGCGGCCGAACGCGATTTTGTACGGGCTAAGCCCCACTCGCGAATGCACAGTCATTCTGGTTGATAGGAGTGCTAAAGGCAGAGCGTTTGGCCATTTAAGACCAGAGCTCGCTTGGATTTTGGCCGATTTCAGTTTTAATGTGCCATTGTAGCATTCTACTAGTCCAGCTGATTGGGGGTGATTTGCAGCGTGGAATTTCTGCTGGATGCCTAGCCCTTTGCATACTTTCTTCATCACTCGACCCACAAATTCACTCCCATTGTCACTCCAGACCATTCTCGGCATTCCAAACCTAGGGAAAAACTCTTTCACAAGGGCTTTAGCTGTGGATAAGGCAGTGTTGTCCTTCAGGGGGTATGCTTCTACCCATCTTGAAAAGGCGCAAACAACAACGAGTACGTATTTTAAATTGTTACACCTTTCCATGTGGATGAAATCTAGCTGCAAAGCCAAGAACGGATACGTAGGAGGCGCAAAATGACCAGCTGGAGTTGGGGTTCCCCTACCAGGATTGTATTTCAGACACACCGTACAATTCTTGACCACATTCTCTGCACACTTGGGAATCCCAGCATTTTGCCATACTGGAGCCAACAATTTACAAATCCCTTTCACACTGATGTGAGCCATTCCATGAGCCATTGTAACCACTGCAAGCACGTACGCATCGGGTAACAACCATCTCTGATGCTCTGACAATTCAACCCAACAACCATTTGCATCCATTTTACCCGTAGTTTCTCTCCACACACTCAACTCTTTCTCTGTAGCTTCAGCTTGAATAGACTTTACACTTTCTATCGTGTCTTCACACATTCCAACGTCACCAATCCATCTTGCTGGGCCCGCAACATACATTCGACTCATCACATCCCTTGCTGTTTCTTTTGCGACTTCGTCAGCAAATGCATTTCCACAACCAACATCATCAGTCACTTTCTTGTGTGCACTGCATTTTACAATCGCAACTTGCAATGGCAAAGTAAGTGATTCAAGGAGCTCATTCACCAATTGACCATGCTGTATCTTGGCTCCATGCGAAGTCAGAAATCCACGTTCTTTCCACAATCGTCTAAAACTGTGAGCCACACCAAATGCATACTGGTTGTCGGTATATATGTTCACTTTCATTCCTTTCGACAACACACACGCTCGTGTAAGGGCAATCAACTCTGCTGCTTGGGCTGAATTATGTGGGATACGTGCAGCTTTAACAATCGTATGCAAAGTCGTAACAGCATATGCCGCAGTCGTATCTCCATTCGGAAGCTTAAAGCATGAACCATCCACCCATAAGGTACCATCACACTTCACAAGAGGAGTGTCCTGAAGGTCTATTCTCCCTTTCGTTTCTTCTTCTATTCTGAGAAAACAATCATGCTATTCAGAAGAATCTAACTCTGTTTCAATCGGCAACAACGTAGCTGGGTTGAGCGTGTTGCATCTTTTTATGTGTACATGACTCGCTAACAATGTCAACTCGTAACCTGACAACCGAGCACTAGTTAAGTGCTGTGTCTTGGTTCTGTTTAACAACGTGTCCACTGCATGTTGAACCATCACAATCAATGTATTATTCATCACTAAACCAGCAGACTGTCGAATAGAAACAGCTGCTGCCGCTGTCGCTCTCAAGCAACTTGGCAACGCTTTAGCTACCGGGTCTAAGGTCGATGAAAAATACGCGCATGGACGCTGCCTGTTCCCAAACAACTGTGTCAACACTGACAATGCTCAACCTTCTTTCTCATGGACATACAATGTAAAGGGCTTACTGTAGTCGGGGGTACCCAACACAGGAGCCGAACATAATGCATTGCGCAATTCGGAAAAACTTTTCTGACACTCTTCAGACCACGGGAGGGGATTCGGTGTATCTTTACATGTTAATGCCACCAAAGGTTTGGCCAACAAAAAAAAATTTGGTATCCATTGTCTGCAGTAAGATGTAATGCCCAAGAAAGCACGCACTTCTCTCTGTGTCCTAGGCACACTCAATTTCGCTATTGCCTGAATTCTCTCTGGGTTCAGTTTCCTTCCCTCCTTCGATAAGAGATGACCTAAGTAGGTCACTTCTTGTCGACAATATTGCAATTTGGAAAGAGACACTTTGTGATGCAGATTAGACAAATGATGCAACAACGACAATGTTGGACCCGGCCTCATGGCGTGGTCCTACCCCTCCCGCATGGCGGGCCCAGGACGACATCAGCCCTCCTCCGGACCTCGGGCGGCCCCTTCGGCCCGACCCTGCACGCCCCAACACCACATCCGGCTACCATCCCGGATCCCCATCACCGGCCTGGCTCCAGCGTAGGCCCATCACGACCTACGCACGAGGCCGTGCCCGACTCCATCTTGGGTCCCCCACGTCACGACCACGTGGCCTCGGCCCAGGCCCCGGCCCCAGCGAAGCCCCGACATCGCGGCGCCAAGATCCACCCAGGTGGTCGAGTGGACACTCGCCAGATCCCGGAGGGAGAGGAGTTTCGATGGCCCTCCAGCCGTCCCCGGACGCCTGGTATCGATCGCCCTCCGGCCTCCCTGGGCGCTGGCTCCACCCCCCTGCTGGGTGTCTGGACACCATCACCCCGGCCCCTCTGACCCCCAGGCGAGAGGGTCCGGACATCAAAGGACCTCCGTCCTATATCTGGGCCAGCCCCGGAGTAGGACGCCAGTTGTATCCTGGACTGGAAGCCCTGCTGACGCTGTCACGGCCGACACCAGACAAACTCATCCTTCCTGTAACTCGACGTCCTTCTGAGAGCCTGCTGGCGCTGCCGCGGCCTACCTTGCTGAAACCATCTTGAGAGCCTGCTGGCGCTGCCACGGCCTACTGTGCTGAACCATCTGAGAGCCTGCTGGCGCTGCCGCGGCCTACCTCGCTGAGACCATCTTGAGAGCCTGCTGGCGCTGCCGCGGCCTACCTTGCTAAACCATCTGAGAGCCTGCTGGCGCTGCCGCGGCCTACTGTGCTGAACCATCTGAGAGCCTGCTGGCGCTGCCGCGGCCTACCTTGCTGAACCATCTAAGAGCCTGCTGGCGCTGCCGCGGCCTACCTCGCTGAACCACCTTGTAAGCCTGCTGGCGCTGCCGCGGCTCGAACCTCTCGGAACCCCCCCGGCTCGAGGATTGAGAGCTGTGCGCAGGGTATCCCTTCCTCCGCCCAGAAGCTAGACTGTCCTGCTACCTTACCCCCCTTTTCGAGACTTTACGGATCCCTCGATCCGCCTGTATATACTGCCAAGAACCCGCAACCTTTATTACGTATAAATGCTTGAGAACTTGACCTCCTGTGTGATGTCCGTTTGTAGTGTTGTGATTATTCTGCTGTACGATCCTATGAGATGGCCCTCATTCAGGAGGCCTCTCGGTAACGCTCGGCTACTTCTCGACGGAGAGGTGGACCTAGGGGTGGTCAGTCAGTCATCTTCTGCCTCCCCCGGGATCGCCTTTCTAACATTGGTGGCAAGTGCTGGGATCTGAGCACACGCAGATCGTACAGAGAGTAATTCACTCACTACCAAGAAAAACCCACTACGACCATGAGCACAGAATTCCAGAAAGAGAAAATGGAAGACTACAGTCACAAGGAGCTAAAGCAATTCTGCAAAGACCTAGGCATCGCTACCACTGGCTTAAGCACCAAAGAAGACTTTAAATCGGCCCTGCAGGCCTGGGTGGACGCCGGCGAGGCGCCACCCCCGAGTGAAGATAACCCGGGCCCGAACGGAGGCCCGGAGGCCGAGACGAACCCAGCGGGAGGGAGACCCGCAAACCCAGACACGGGCCTCTCCCACGAAGACGCCCGAGAACGAGAGAAGAACCGGCTCCACGAGTTAGATCTTGCTCGACTCAGACAAGAAGGAGAGATCCAACTGGCAGAAAGGAAGTTAGCCCTCGAGCAGCTACGGCTAGAAGGAGACCTAGAAGAAAGGCGAAGACAAAGAGACCTCGAGGAGAAAAAACTCATGCTCGAGCACGAGCGCGTCCTCAAAGAAAGGGAACTGAAAGCCAAGGCAAACGAGTCTGCCATCGCCGGGGGTAAGACCTCACCCCCGCCGGTGGACACGAAGGTGCACATACCCAAGGATGTCGTCAAAGAGTACTATAAGAACGACAACATCCAACAGTGGTTCAAAGCCTACGAGGTTGCCATGGCCGCCCATCGAGTACCCCTCAAGGACTGGGGCGCAGGCCTGTGGGGGAAGTTTATCAACGAAGGGAGGGATGCCCTGCTGGAGCTATCTGATACCGAGATGACCTCGTACGAGCACATGAAGACCGCCCTCCTCACTCGCTACGGGCTCACCCCCGAGATGTACCGGCAGCAATTCAGAGACTGCAAGAAAATCCCCGGTACCACGTGGGTGGAGTACGTGAACTTTTACAGCAGAGCCTTTGAGGGGTGGGTCAGAGGCTGCCAGGTCACCACCTTCCAGCAGTTGATCGACCTCATTCTATGGGAACATCTGTCCAATAATTGCTTCATCGAACTCCGGCAACACCTCCTCGACAGCAAACTGACTGAGCCACGAAAACTCGCTGTCGAGGCGGATAGATGGATGAGCACCCGAGTTCCCCGGAGTCCACTGGGAGACTACGGCTGGGGATCCCGGGGAACCACCGACCACGAGGCGGCGGAGTAGGCCCCCCGGACCCCCAGGGGTCCTCCCCTACCTCCACGTCGCCAGCCCTGGGCCAGAGAGGGGGCCCCCCAGCCAGACCGGGGCCCCGCCCGAACGCTACGTGCCACAGATGCCAGCGACTGGGTCATTATGCGAATGACCCTCTCTGCCCAATGAATCAGCGACCCGGCACCACCGGTCCCCCAACCCGCCAGATCGCAGCCGCTGCCCTGGGTGAAGAAAGGAGTGAGGAGGAGGACGACAACACCGAGCAAGCCGAGTGGGAGCCCGCAGCCATGACCTTGGCCTGCCTGGGTACTCACGACCTGATCCCCCGAGGCCCGATCCCTGGCAACACCCAGAAATACCGCCAGTGAGTCACCATCAATGGACGCCGGACCGAAGCCCTCCGTGACACTGGGGCCAGCGTGACAGCGGTCCGCTGCCATCTGGTGACCCCGGAACAGATCCTTCCTAACGTCCTGTGTCCAGTCCGGTCCGCAGATAATTCAGAGACTTTGTGCCAGATGGTCCGCATCCCCTTCGAGTGGGGGGGGGAGTGTCAGGCGTGCTGAAAGTGACTGTCCGCGACGATGCCCCCGTGGACTGCCTCCTTGGGAACGACCTAGAAAGTTCCCCCTGGGCTAGCTTCGAACGGAGAGAGCACCTGGGGATGCTAGGCCTTCCCGAGTGGGTCTGTGCGACCACCCGCTCCATGACCGCCCGAGCCTCCACCCCAGCGGGGGAAGCTCCCACCGAGGAGCCGGAGTGGCCTGCCCTTCCGCCGCCCGTCGTCCCCGAGGACGCCGACCCCGAACACGGCCCCCAAGGGCCCGACCAAGAAGATCTCACCGAGCTCGACAACCTCCCAGAACTTGCTCAATGGCGCCAAGAAGGTGGCCCCACCCGCGAACAGTTCCGGCAGGAGCAGAAAACCTGCCCCTCCCTCGAAGGGATTCGACAGCAAGCCGCTACCCAAGCAGCTGGAGACCCCGCGGGGTCCCACTGGATCTATTGGGACAACGACCTCCTCTACAGTGAGCAAAAGATTGCTGAACTATGGGCCGGCCGGGTACTGGTCGTCCCCCTCCGATTCAGAGACTTCCTCCTGAACTTAGCACATGATGTGCCCCTCGCCGGGCACCTGGGGCAGGACAAAACTTACAGCCGCCTGGTGACCCATTTCTTCTGGCCAAAAATGCGCACCGATGTGCATAACCACTGCAGGACCTGCCCGACCTGTCAAGCCAGCGGGAAGAGCGGGGGGAAAGTCAAAGCCCCGCTCCAGCTGTTCCCCGTGGTGACTACCCCCTTTGAGCGAGTGGGGATAGACATCGTAGGGCCCCTGGACCCTCGAACCTCACAGGGGCACCGCTTCATCCTCGTCCTGGTTGACCATGCTACCCGCTATCCCGAAGCCATTCCTCTCCGAACCATCACAGCCCCCGTGGTGGGCCGAGCCCTCATGAGCATCTTCTCCCGAGTCGGCTTCCCCCGAGAAGTCGTGAGTGATCGAGGCTCCAACTTTATCTCGAAGCATATGCGGTCCCTATGGCAACAGTGCGGGGTCGCCTATAAATTCACCACCCCGTATCATCCCCAAGGAAATGGACTAGTGGAACGATTTAACAGAACATTGAAGGGGATGATCAAGGGCTTAGAAGAACCACTCCGGCGCAAATGGGATGTCCTGCTACCTTGCCTCCTGTTCGCCTACCGAGAGGTACCCCAGAAGTCCCTGGGGTTCAGCCCCTTTGAACTCTTGTACGGACACCCGGTCCGAGGCCCCCTCAGCCTGGTCACGGAAGGCTGGGAGACCGCAGTTCGAGAGGCCCCACCTGATGTCTACCGGTACCTCCTGACCCTCCGCAATCAGACTCGGAAGTTCCGGGAACTCGCCAAGGCCAACCTGGAGGCTAGTCAGGAGGAGATGAAACGCTGGTATGACCAGAACGCCTCGTCCATCGAATTCGAGCCGGGCCAGCAGGTCTGGGTCATGTCCCCGGTCGAACCTTGTGCCCTCCAGGACAAATGGACGGGGCCCTTCAAAGTGGTGGAGCGCAAGAGCCCCGTCACCTATCTGGTGGACATGGAGTCCCCCCGGAACCCCCTCCGGGTTCTGCACGCTAACCGGCTCAAGCCACACTTTGCACGCACTGAACTGAGCCTGCTGCTAGCGACCGATGACGGAGCGGAGGACGACTCCGAACCCCTACCAGATCTCCTCCGCACCCCCGAGAAAGACGGCTCCATCGAAGGGGTCACGCTCTCCTCTTCCCTGACCCCAGAGCAGCAACAGGACTGCCGGAAGCTGCTGGGGCAGTTTGCGGATCTGTTTTCCCTCACTCCGGGGGTCACCCGGTGGTGTGTCCACGATGTAGACACAGGAGACAGCCCGCCTGTAAAACACCGAGCTTTTCGAGTGCCCGACCGGGTTCGGGCCTGCATCCAATCCGAAGTGGCCAAGATGTTAGCTCTGGGGGTAGTCGAACCCTCCAACAGTCCCTGGGCCAGTCCCGTTGTCCTGGTCCCTAAAGCCGCCACCCCCGGAGCAGCTCCGGAGCTCCGGTTCTGTGTTGACTACAGGGGACTGAATGCCGTCACCAGGACCGACGCCCATACCATCCCCAGGGCGGATGAATTGATCGATCGACTAGGGGCCGCCAAATATCCCAGCACCTTCGATCTCACGGCGGGGTATTGGCAGATTGGCCTCACTCCTGGTGCACAGGAGCGATCGGCCTTCTCGACACCAGATGGCCACTATCACTTCAAAGTGATGCCCTTCGGCATGAAGAACGCACCAGCAACCTTCCAGAGACTAGTGAACCAGGTGCTGGCCGGTCTAGAGGAGTACAGCGCCGCCTATCTCGATGACATTGCCGTGTACAGCCTCCACTGGGATGAGCACCTGACCCACCTCTGGACAGTCCTGACGGCCCTTCGGCGGGCCGGACTCACCATCAAAGCCAGTAAGTGCCAGATAGGCCAAGGGTCCGTGACCTATCTGGGACACCAAGTGGGGAGCGGCCAAGTGGCTCCCCTCCAACCAAAGATAGACACCATCCGGGCCTGGGAGCCCCCGGTCACCCAAACCGCCGTCCGCGCCTTCCTGGGGCTCACCGGATACTATCGGCGCTTTATAAAAGACTACGGGAGCATTGTGGGGCCCCTCACAGAACTGACCTCAAAGAAATTACCCCAGAAGGTGCACTGGACCCCTGCGTGCCAAACAACTTTTGAGACTTTAAAGACGGCCATGTGCACCGCCCCTGTGCTCCAGGCCCCCGACTACAGCAGGGAGTTTGTAGTCCAAACCGACGCCTCGGAGCACGGCATCGGGGCGGTCCTGTCCCAAGTTAACCCCGAAGGAATCGACCGGCCTGTGGCCTTCCTCAGCCGACGCCTCCTGGCCAGAGAACAGCGGTGGAGCACCATCGAGAGGGAAGCCTTTGCCGTGGTGTGGGCACTCAAGAAGCTCCGGCCCTACCTCTTCGGCACCCACTTCCGAGTCCAGACCGACCACCGGCCCCTGCGTTGGCTGATGCAGATGCGGGGAGAAAACCCGAAACTGCTGCGCTGGTCCATTTCTCTGCAGGGGATGAACTTCACTGTGGAGCATCGCCCCGGCAACGACCACGCCAATGCTGACGGCCTGTCCAGATTCTTCCGCCTCGGCGAGGAGAACCCCCAAGAAGATGGGTGACTCTCCCCTGCCTTCCGCTGGGGGGGACGCGTGTTGGACCCGGCCTCATGGCGTGGTCCTACCCCTCCCGCATGGTGGGCCCAGGACGACATCAGCCCTCCTCCGGACCTCGGGCGGCCCCTTCGGCCCGACCCTGCACGCCCCAACACCACAGATCCGGCTACCATCCCGGATCCCCATCACCGGCCTGGCTCCAGCGTAGGCCCATCATGACCTACGCACGAGGCCGTGCCCGACTCCATCTTGGGTCCCCCACGTCACGACCACGTGGCCTCGGCCCAGGCACCGGCCCCAGCGAAGCCCCGACATCGCGGCGCCAAGATCCACCCAGGTGGTCGAGTGGCCACTCGCCAGATCCCGGAGGGAGAGGAGTTTCGATGGCCCTCCAGCCGTCCACGGACGCCTGGTATCGATCGCCCTCCGGCCTCCCTGGGCGCTGGCTCCACCCCCTGCTGGGTGTCTGGACACCATCACCCCTGCCCCTCTGACCCCCAGGCGAGAGGGTCCTGTGGTATATAAATAAATAATACCGGATCTATTTTTGAATGAATGAATGAATAACAGATAGCTCAATAAATAAGAGTCAAGATTCGAGGTAGTGGGAGTTTTGCAGGTTTAATACAGCATAAGGACAGGAACAGGACAACCTGCATAGGAATAGGATGATAGGGCCCAGCAGCTGCTGGGGCTGGATCTGGGATGAGCGCGCTAACTTTTAATAACAATACATGAGCATATATACATAGCGCAAACACATAGCATTACATTGCAGTAGGCGTAGCAGTGGGTGGAGCAGAAGGTGTGACGCGTAGCAGTCGCGAAAGATAAGGGATAAAGAAGGTGTAACTCAGACATGTGATGCAAACGTAACAGAATATGTCATGAATGGGCGGGAACCATGGAGGAGGCTACCTAAGGAGCCGGGACCTCTAACCTGGTGGTGCGCGCAAACTGGTAATGACGTGTTACGAGGAGAAGCTGGGGGCTATGAACTCTGTGCTAGGAGCAGAGACTGAAGTCTGGAGGGTCGGAGCGACATGTACCTAAACCCTATCTAGTATCTGATGTTTAGGGAACATGTTGATATAAACTAGAAGTCATGAGGGGAAAAGCTAATTGACTCTAAGACTAGAGCATGCATTTATTCTACATGTAGTGCGTGATGAAGAATATTAAATGACCATTAAATACAGTATTTCTCTTAACATGGAGCCGCATAGGCTAGACAATGACGGAAACTATTGATGCAGTTCAGTAGCTTAGGAATGCAGAGAAGGAGGACTAAACTGATAGCTGGAATCACAACATAGTCTTGGCAGACTCAGAGGCAGAGCCAAGCTGCACCGGGCACTGCGAGGCAGGAAGTAAGTGAAAGGTCGAGGATACAGGTGGGGGCTGGATCGCTCCTCAGCGAGGCTCAGGAGACAGGAGCTGAATCTGATGTCCGGGCCCTGTTGAGGCCTGGAAACGGGGACTTTACAATGGAATAACGTGCACACTGAGAAACGTGGCAACATAACTTTACATAGGCCTGATACTCATATTACTCATGAGGACTGGGGAAGGACATACCAGAGGTGGACACAACTATAATTGCATCTTGAATCGGACATGGGGAATAACATATGCATATTTAATCATGCACACATAACATATGATGGATGACACGTAGTGACACAGAACATGACAAAATTTACTTTTCCACATTCCCTCCTTGTCACTACGTTTCCATCAGGAAACATCAATATTCATGATACCATCTATCATTTCATACAGTACCATTTGTTCATCTCGAATTGTCTTGGAACGGGATTTAGAACGGGGCTTGGGACTAGGAATACAAGAGGTAGCACACATGCCGCAAATCGCAGGGCCACATTGTATACAGAGGCAGCAGCTGAATATGATCGCTACTGCGATACCTAGAAAGGACAGGACTTTCCATCCCCAGGCGGAAATTATATTCCAGAACCAACCGGACCATGTCCAGGTGCCTGGATCTTGGTGTAACAGATGGGCAATTTTATGGAGTCTGGTTATAGCTGAATAAACAGACGGCGCGTTATTTGGAATGAAAATGCAGCAACTAGATCCGATGACTCTACAGGCCCCGCCCCTATCGGCCAGTATGACGTCAAGGACGAGACGATTCTGGAGCACAACAATTCTCATAAAGGATTGCTCTTCGGTTAAGTTACCTAGAGCGGAGGCAGTCTCATCTACTACTGCTTCAAGGGTTCTTGTTAACCTACGGATTAGCTTACTGTTTACAACTGTGCCTAAATAAGGGAACACACCTTTATCAATATCAATGAATTGCTCTGCAGCAGTTTCAGTATAATCGACAATCGGGAGGTTTCTCTTGTGTCTAGTATGTACTAGGTAGGAATTCCTATGGTAGTCAGGTGGGGCTAGGAAAACAGGTGGCAGTAGGAAGGCAATGTAACAGGTTCCTTCCCAATCGAGGGGCAGACGAACATATGCGGTTTGACCACAAACAAAATAAGAATGACGTGAAGCTTTAAAAATAGATTTCCCACTGTCACTATACTTGATAATAGTAGTACAATCACTATGTCCTACGTGTACAGAACCATTATTTCGGACACATAATTCGCCTTTGACTGGTAATACTGAAATAGCAGGTGAGTCTGGAGTAGTATCAGACTGAACATTCAGGACCATGAAATTCGAAGAATAGTTACCTAAATTGTACACTTCATTTTCTAGATCTAAACCTGTTCTGTGGGGGAGACCTTGCTTGTCTGGGAAACATGTGCTGTTAAGAAAAGACATATCTGTTGAGGATGACGTTAACGTGGACCATGCTCCACACGAACCATTATGTGAAAAAGGATAAGGAAAAAGTGGCAGAACTCCCTTCGGGGTCTGGAAAGGGGGGAGTCGACCACACACCCAACAATTAGTGGCATTGCTGGTCTGGTGTGAATAATGCAACATGCGGATAAATGAGTTATTGCGCATAGCGAGGCGGTAGGACAGTTCATGAGGGGGCAGATCACTAAACGTGTGCTCTGCTGTAGCATTAGCATGCTTATTTACATGAGGAACTGGAAAACACAGGAAAAATGCGTAACTAGTGCAGGAAATCATTATGCTGATGAATAATATGAAACTTAGAAAAACGATACATCGGATTGAGTTTTGACTAACTCTCTCACTATGGGGGTCTATTTTATACATGTCAGAAACAGTCTAACCGTTTCACCTAGGGGAGGACTTAGACAATCAAACTGACTGACTTATTTTACTAGACCGGAGTTTCTGTTTATACTCCTGCTGCGGAGTTTTCTCTAACAAGGGAGGGGTTGTATCAATGTCATTTGCGGGACAGTCCTTAGGAACAATGTTTTGACAAGTCTTGATATCCTGGGAAATGTTCTTAGAGACCGGCTTCAATCCGTAGAATTTCTTGACGTGCGAAAGGTGCACCCAGCCGCGGCGTCCTTCCAATTTCACAGCTGTACGGGTGGTGAGGAGGACCTGACGGGGCTCCTTCCAACGTGGCTCCAGCGGACTTGATCTGTCAAAGTTGCGTACGAGCACCATCGAACCTGGAACGATTTCATGCGGTGCCACCTCGGTATTGTCTGGAAATGCGGCGGCAACCTGTGAACGACATGAGTTGAGGGCAGACATCAAGGAAGCTAGGTAATCTGTCAGCATATTACATGAAACATCAGTAATACTTCGGGGTCTAGGAGTACCCCACATGTTAGGGGGGCGGCCGAATACGACCTCATACGGGGACAGACCTGATCTGGAATGTGCGACCATGCGCATATAAAACAAAGCAACTGGCAGAGCTACTAGCCAGTCCACACCCTTATCTTTACATATTTTGGCAATTCGGATTTTCAGAGTCTGATTATGTCTCTCGACTAGACCGGCTGCTTCAGGATGGCGTACACAATGAAACTTCCACTGGTACCCCAACAACAGGGAAACGTGCTTCATCAGTTCAGATGAGAATGGCTGACCGTTATCAGAATATACGACTCTAGGGAGTCCATATCGAGGGAAGAATTCACGAACCAACTGCTTGGCAGTGGTCGCGGCTGTGTAATCTGGGACTGGATATGCTTCTGTCCATCTGGACAAAGCGCATACAACTACAAGGACATACTTGAAACCTCGACATCGCTCCATCTGAATATAATCCATCTGGAGGACCTCAAAAGGGTGGTCAGGAGGCTGGAATCCCCCTTGTTCCACCGGGACACTTTTACCTGGATTAAACTGACAACATATCATACAGGTACGGACTTTCTGCTTGGCTGCAGCTCGTAAATGCTTGTTGAACCAAATGTTCTGGATACTATCTAACATTGCTTTTTCTCCTAAATGTGCTGGACTATGTGCGGTATTAATGATGACTTGAACCATAGAGTCGGGGAGAAACCATGCGGTCCTACCCTTTGTTAACCATCCTTGATCTGTCTGGACCCCTCCTTGTTCAGACCATTTCTTGATTTCATCGGGAGTAGCATGTAATTGGATATCTATGACATCTTGAGTAGGGTCCTTAACTGTCATACATGTAGTCGGATCTGGAGTGTGTGTCATGTTAACTGGAATGTCTGGAGTCTGTGCTGTAAGCTTGGCTGTGCGATCTGCTAGATCATTACCTTGAGAAATAATGTCAGTAACTTTCGTATGTGCTTTGCATTTCATGATAGCAATGGATGACGGTAAATGTATGGCATCTAACAGAGCTTGAATAAGGAAACCATGCTGAATCTTGGTTCCATGAGAAGTCATGAAACCTCTCTCCTGCCAGAGCACTCCAAAGTCGTGTACAACTCCAAATGCGTAACGTGAATCTGTGTAAACATTAACTTTCAGGTTCTTGGCGTGTATACAGGCTTGTGTCAGAGCAACTAGCTCTGCTGCTTGAGCGGACAGGGTATCAATACGGTGTGTCTCAATAACTTCGGTGTCAGTAGTCACTGCATACGCGGCTACTAGTTCTCCTGTACTAGTCCTCATACATGAACCATCCACATAAAGTGTCAGGTCAGGGTCTGGTAACGGAATATCTGTCAGATCTTGTCTTGGCTTTGTCGTAATGTTAACTACTTCCACGCAATCATGTGTGGCTGGATTTGAATTAACTGATGGTAACAGTGTAGCAGGATTCAGGATGTTGCAGCGTCTAATTTCTATGTGTGGCTGAAACAGTGTCAATTCATAACCTGTTAAACGTGCAATTGTCAAGTGCTGTGTTTGTGTTCGATTTAAAAGAACTTCCACGGAGTGTGGGACTTGTACTGTCAAGGAGTGTCCTAGAACTATGGAATCACTTTGTCTGATAGCTAGTGCTGTGGCTGCAACTGACTTGAGGCACGCAGGCAGAGCCTGGGCGACTGGATCTAGTGTGCTAGAAAAATAAGCACAAGGCTTGTATGGTCCTGCTTGGTCTTGTGTGAGAACAGATAATGCTGTACCCTCACGTTCTGTGACGAAAAGTGTAAAAGGCTTACTGTAGTTCGGTGTGGCTAGAACTGGAGCTTGGCATAAAGCTTTCTTTAACTCGTTGAAACTAAGTGTATGTTCAGATGTCCAAGGGAGAACAGTCGATACGGCTGCCTCCTGTGTCGTTAACTGTATCAGTGGCTTGGCTAGAAATGCATACTGAGGAATCCATTGTCTGCAATAAGAAGTGAGGCCGATAAAAGCACGTACCTCCTTCTGGGTCTTGGGCTGAGGAAGACTCGCTATCAACTGGATGCGGTCTGGTGTCAACTGCCTACCCCTCTTGGACAGTAAGTGTCCTAAGTAGACCACTTGCTGGACACAGAATTGAAGCTTCGAAGGGGACACCTTGTGCCCCATCTCGGCTAGGAAATACAAAACCGTCAGTGACGCTCGCTCGCAGTCACGTTCAGAACGGGCTGTGATCAATAGATCATCGACATACTGGAGCAGGGCAGTGTCAGTTGGCATGTGAATGTTGTCTAGTTGTCTCTTGAGTGCTTGACTGTAAATACTAGGACTTTCTGTGAAACCTTGAGGAGCGCGTGTAAACATATAGCTCCTTCCATTTAAACAGAATCCGAAAAGAAACTGGCTGTCTGGATGAATGGGAACACTAAAAAATGCATTCTTGAGGTCTATGACAGTGAAGAACGTGGCTTCGGAATCAATGGCTGTCAATAGGGAAGAGATATCTGGGACAACTGGGTACTGAGGAATAATACATTTGTTAAGTTCTCGTAAATCAATCACTAATCGATATACTGGGGGTGCATTTGGATCAGTACGTTTCATGACTGGAATGATCGGAGAATTGCATACATTGGAGTCAGTTTCTACAACTACTCCTTGAGCCATGAGCTCGTCAATAATTTTGGATAAGGCTGCTACAGCCTCAGGTGGCAATCTGTACTGTCTGATTCGTGGTAACACTACACCTGGTTTCAGGGTCACACGATGGGGTGTGATTTGCATGTAACCTACATCAGTTGGACCTTGCGCCCATAAATGCTGCGGAACCTTAGACAGTCTGGGATCAAAATCTCGTAATACATAGTGACCCTTAAAGTCACGTAGGAACAGACGTATTCCCTCCGGGGAACAACATATAACTGCACCTAACTCTTTCAGTGTTTTAATGCCTAATAGATTTTCTGGGCATGACTTAGTAAGTAACAGATCAGTAGTGCGGGACAATGGACCTACTTCTAGAGTGACTGGCTTTGAAATCTCATTAACGATAGGTTTTCCTGAAAATCCAAGGGAAACATTTCTTGAGCCTGAGAGCGGAGCCCCTGGAACCTCGGCATGACTAATTGTGGTCCTACTTGCCCCTGTATCAATCAAAAACTTTCTGTCTTTCCCTAATACTTGACTGTGAACATAGGGACCTTCTTGATCTACAGGTATCTCGATGAGAGGCAAGCCTACCTCCCTCTCTAGGCTGTTTCATGAATATGGCTGGTACTCTGGATACTCAGACTGTGCATACTGGTACATCTGTGATGTAACATGCTGGGTTGCAGCAATAGGCTGCGGTGCTGTAACTGTCTGTGGTGCATTCTGTGACTGAGGAGTCTGTGAAACTTGTTCTTGTCTAGGCGGACGTGGTCTTTCTTTAGTCTTACCAGTAGCTATGTTATGTTTCAGAACTGCACACTCATTTATAAAATGACCTGGCTGTTTACAATAACTGCAGTTCCCTTTAACGGGTGCTGCAGGATGACTGGCTTGATTCGGACCCCTCTTCTGACTGTCGTGAGGAACAGATTGTGCAACTAGCACTTTCATTTTCGTGTCTTTCATACGTTTTCTCTCGTGTTCTTGCTCTTCTCTGATTCTATTCTGGTGATACTGGAGCATCTGGAGCATCTGGGACGGAGTATTAGCTTGCCAGGTGCTTTCGACTTTCAAAACTCGATTTTTAATTGGTGGACTTGAATTCTCGACTAATTTGGTAACGAAAAGGTGAGGGTATGACTCACTACTTGTCTTGAGGCCACTGTTGATACTGAAACATTTTTCAAACCTAGAATAAAAATCACTAATATCTTCATCTTGTTTCTGTTTACAGGCTGAGATTGCATCCCAGTCTTCCTTTTTCGTTGTCAATAATCTGGGTAAAACTTGAATCAATAATTCTGGTAATTCTTTACATTTCTCTCCTAGACCAGTACCTGGTACTCGTATCTTATCTTCAGCTTCTAGGACTGCCCAATCGATCTTTTTCTCTCCCACCTCCCATTCTTTCTCCTTTAGCTTTTCATACACCCCTGCGGGTAGCAGAACCTTTAACATTTTAATGATATCTGGGTAAGTGTATTCTCCCATACGGAGCATGTCTTTTAATTCTCTATGGAACCCTGCTGGATCTTTGTCATGACAGGGAATTAATTTCTTCATCTCGAGGAGTTCCATCTTTGTGATCGGAGTGTATACAAACACTCGCTGCATTTCGCCACCCGCTCCTCTGACTGGGTGGACTTCTCGTAACGGATTCTGTCTGTCTATGTAGAATGATTTACTTTCTGGGGGTGAGACATGAACAAAATGCGGGTTCAAGAATGTTCTATATTTGTGGCGTTGTTCTAGAATGACACTAATTAAATCGGTACCTAGGCCTCTCCATTTGTACTGGAGTAACTCGTTCAAGATATCATGTAACGGGCCTGGATCAGAATGTTGACCCTCATACAGAGTAATGAGGTGCTGAATCATATACATACCCACCAGTCGCTGCTCGGCTGGGGGCAATTTCAGAAACATTTGTGCCACTATTTCGTCTGGAAAAGTGGTAGAATCAGTAATCCATCGGACTGCTGACCGAACTATTTCTTGTTCATGCATGGTACTTAACTTACTATAACCGATTCGTGATTTCAGAATGTGATCGGTAGCTTGAAATACTTGTTCTAGGGAACCTTGTTCTGGTGCTGAATGATGGAAAGTTGGCTTGTGTTCTAGACGTAAATGGCGATCTGGAAATCTAGGTTTTCCTACATACGCTATTCTGGCAGTATTCTCATCGTCTTCCTCTTCAGGATCAGAGATACTTTCTTTCTCGCTTACTTGTGCTGCTTTACGCTGTTCGTGTATCTTTATTATCTCCCTACGAATTTTCTTGTACATACTTTCCATGGCACCAATGGTATTGTGCTTTCCTTCGGCTATATTATCACTCCACTTTGTTAGAGTTTTCATTTCTTCCGGGTCTTTAGACGGGTAATCTTGTTCTCTTATTAGACAGTTAATTAAGAACTTTATTATCATGCGCTGAATCTCGGCTTTCCTTTGAGACATGGCATCACTAATACTTTGTGGGTCATCCCCTGTACGGATGAAACGATATATCCTGTCTAGATCTTCTTTCATATTCGGCAGGGTGACTAGATACTCGGTCACTCTCCTTACGCGTACGGAATATAAAACCATATTAAACTCGCCTGGGACTGGGTCATAGACACATTCGCCAAGGGTTTGCCTGATCTCTGCAACAGACTTATTACTCTTAGGAGTACGCTGTGATGCTTGAGCATGTAATTCGAGTGCTGATAAACGCTTGTATGGCGGCGGGGTTTGAGGAAGACCTCCTCCTGCGGCCCCTAAACTGGAATCATCAACTGATGCTTTTCGTCCTGGCAGGGTCGGTAATTGTAACGTGGGCTGGACTTGTATGGCGGGCTGACCCGGGGGGGCTGTTAAGGCCCCCCCGGTGTCTGGAGGAGCAGGAATTACCTGATTTACAGGGACTGGCGGAGTGCGAACAGGATTTGCATATTCGGGGACTGTGTCGTCCAGATAGGACGAAATAAAAATATCAGCTGCGGTCGGTTTGTGACGTAGTTTGGTCGGAACTAATGGTGGCGGGAAATTACTGGATGCCTCCGGGGTCGCTTTTGGCAAGCCTTCGGCAAGAAGAGGATACATACCCTTAATGAGGGCATTCCTCTGTCTGTCTGATTGCTCAGTTCTAACTCGTTCACCTATCTCGATTAATTCTCTTTCTTGGGCTCGTTCTTGGGATTCTCTACTTAGTTCTGATTTTCTGATTTCTTTTTCGGTTCTTTTATGAGCTTCTTTGCGCCATAACTCGATGGCATCTTTCTGTGATTGTCTGGCTTTCTTTTTCCATAATGCCTCTTCTACTCGCATGATGCACTCGGCATCCCATGTACCCGATACGGGCCATCTATACTTTTCTTCTAACTGTTTGGTATACTCTACCCATAAATCTAGATACAATATGGCACTTATGCCATGTTTCTGATACATAAAATGACCTGGACTGTCCCTAGGCGGGACGGGAACTGCTGCTTCCAGCAGACCCTTTCTAGTTTTTAACTGACGTAATTTGGAAAATATGGGCATGACTGAACTGTAATCTAGACACAATACAATACACAATAAACACGATACTTATTTCCCATTCATACCACGGCATTAGAATACATGAAAAACATTTAAAATAACAGTTCGAACAGAATACTACCTGGAAATACTGAGAACAGAACACATGAATTTTCTCGAGAACAGAAACTGACTAGAACAGAAACTATATGCACTGCTGAAACAGTACGAAACTTACCGGTCTCTTAAAGAGACACGTCAGGACCCGCATCCACCGAAGTGGACACTTCGTTTGTGGGACTGTGTACCACCAACCCACAGACCAGAGTCAATTAAATTGACCCTGTCTAGATACCACCCCAGTAACGGTACTCACCGGGCAGCAAGAACGGAAGGCCTCGGACTGGACTGGACTGCTACGACGATGACGACGAACTTCGGACTTCGGACTTCAGTTACGGGTGGACCTCCGGATACCTCGGACCTTGGACTCTTGGCTTGGGCTCTGGTCGGGACTCGCCGCGTTCCTCCACCGTCTCGTCTGGATGCTGGACCGCCTCCTCCGTCTCCTCCGTGGGCCTGAGGGATACTTGAGCAGAAATATCTGCCACTGCGCAGAAGAGTTCCGTCACGACTGCAGAGGGTCAGGGGGTCGGCGTGGCTTCACCGACGCGTGGGGAAAGGGCAAGTCCCTGTTCGGGCGCCATTATGTGGTATATAAATAAATAATACCGGATCTATTTTTGAATGAATGAATGAATAACAGATAGCTCAATAAATAAGAGTCAAGATTCGAGGTAGTGGGAGTTTTGCAGGTTTAATACAGCATAAGGACAGGAACAGGACAACCTGCATAGGAATAGGATGATAGGGCCCAGCAGCTGCTGGGGCTGGATCTGGGATGAGCGCGCTAACTTTTAATAACAATACATGAGCATATATACATAGCGCAAACACATAGCATTACATTGCAGTAGGCGTAGCAGTGGGTGGAGCAGAAGGTGTGACGCGTAGCAGTCGCGAAAGATAAGGGATAAAGAAGGTGTAACTCAGACATGTGATGCAAACGTAACAGAATATGTCATGAATGGGCGGGAACCATGGAGGAGGCTACCTAAGGAGCCGGGACCTCTAACCTGGTGGTGCGCGCAAACTGGTAATGACGTGTTACGAGGAGAAGCTGGGGGCTATGAACTCTGTGCTAGGAGCAGAGACTGAAGTCTGGAGGGTCGGAGCGACATGTACCTAAACCCTATCTAGTATCTGATGTTTAGGGAACATGTTGATATAAACTAGAAGTCATGAGGGGAAAAGCTAATTGACTCTAAGACTAGAGCATGCATTTATTCTACATGTAGTGCGTGATGAAGAATATTAAATGACCATTAAATACAGTATTTCTCTTAACATGGAGCCGCATAGGCTAGACAATGACGGAAACTATTGATGCAGTTCAGTAGCTTAGGAATGCAGAGAAGGAGGACTAAACTGATAGCTGGAATCACAACATAGTCTTGGCAGACTCAGAGGCAGAGCCAAGCTGCACCGGGCACTGCGAGGCAGGAAGTAAGTGAAAGGTCGAGGATACAGGTGGGGGCTGGATCGCTCCTCAGCGAGGCTCAGGAGACAGGAGCTGAATCTGATGTCCGGGCCCTGTTGAGGCCTGGAAACGGGGACTTTACAATGGAATAACGTGCACACTGAGAAACGTGGCAACATAACTTTACATAGGCCTGATACTCATATTACTCATGAGGACTGGGGAAGGACATACCAGAGGTGGACACAACTATAATTGCATCTTGAATCGGACATGGGGAATAACATATGCATATTTAATCATGCACACATAACATATGATGGATGACACGTAGTGACACAGAACATGACAAAATTTACTTTTCCACAGTCCGGACATCAAAGGACCTCTGTCCTATATCTGGGCCAGCCCCGGAGTAGGACGCCAGTTGTATCCTGGACTGGAAGCCCTGCTGACGATGTCACGGCCGACACCAGACGAACTCATCCTTCCTGTAACCCGACGTCCTTCTGAGAGCCTGCTGGCGCTGCCGCGGCCTACCTTGCTGAAACCATCTTGAGAGCCTGCTGGCGCTGCCGCGGCCTACTGTGCTGAACCATCTGAGAGCCTGCTGGCGCTGCCGCGGCCTACCTCGCTGAGACCATCTTGAGAGCCTGCTGGCGCTGCCGCGGCCTACCTTGCTAAACCATCTGAGAGCCTGCTGGCGCTGCCGCGGCCTACTGTGCTGAACCATCTGAGAGCCTGCTGGCGCTGCCGCGGCCTACCTTGCTGAACCATCTAAGAGCCTGCTGGCGCTGCCGCGGCCTACCTCGCTGAACCACCTTGTAAGCCTGCTGGCGCTGCCGCGGCTCGAACCTCTCGGAACCCCCCCAGCTCGAGGATTGAGAGCTGTGCGCAGGGTATCCCTTCCTCCGCCCAGAAGCTAGACTGTCCCGCTACCTTACCCCCCTTTTCGAGACTTTACGGATCCCTCGATCCGCCTGTATATACTGCCAAGAACCCGCAACCTTTATTACGTATAAAAGCTTGAGAACTTGACCTCCTGTGTGGTGTCCGTTTGTAGTGTTGTGATTACTCTGCTGTACGATCCTAGGAGAGGGCCCTCATTCAGGAGGCCTCTCGGTAACGCTCGGCTACTTCTCGACGGAGAGGTGGACCTAGGGGTGGTCAGTCAGACATCTTCTGCCTCCCCCGGGATCGCCTTTCTAACAGACAACGTGGCTTCTTTACAGATTTTCTCAGTATCTGCAGCAACAAGCAGATCATCAACGTACTGAATAAGGGTAGTGCCATCAGGTAAAACAATTGCGTCAAGCTGTGCTTTTAAAGCTTGACTATATATCGATGGACTTTCACAGTAGCCCTGGGGAGCGCGTTTAAAGCGGAAGCTGCGCCCTCCTAAACTGAAGCCGAAAATATCCCTACTTTCCTCGGCAATCGGGATGCTGAAGAACGCATTCTTCAAGTCAATCACCGAGAACCAAGTCGCAGAAGCTGGAATCATAGTCAATAGGGCAGTGATATCAGGGACAACTGGAAATTGTGGTACAACTATTTTATTGACCTCTCTAAGAATCTGTAAACAGGTGGCTGAGAAGGATCCGTACGCTTCAAAACAGGCAGAACAGGACTATTGCAAACGTTGCCTCTTGTCTCTTCAATTACATCCTTTTCAATTAAATCCTAAATGATCGCTCTTTCACCTTCACTAGAGATTTTGTATTGGGGAATACGTGTCATTTTTACATTGGCTTTCAATGTCACAACATATGGCGGTATTTTCAGAAGACCTACATCATTAGGACCAGTAGCCCAAAGAACATCAGGAAGAGACGACAATTCTGTCGGGAGTTTATCCCTCGACAAATACATTGGGGAGACTACTTTCTTACCTAGTGTAAGTTGTACTCCTGAAGGAGAACAATACAAAGTCGCATACAATCTTTTCAACAGATCCAATCCTAACAAGTTTTCACCACAACCTGTTGTCAGAATAAGGGGTGCTTCTAATTCACAAGGTCCAACAGAAAGGGACATAGGACTAGAAATCGGGTTCCTAACCGGGGCACCAGAAAAACCTACTGAAACATTCATTTCGCCAGACAAAGGTGCGCCAGGGAGTTTAGAGTGTATAATAGAATTCTTTGTAGCACCAGTATCCAACAGAAAAGGTTCTGACACACCTGATGTAAATACCTCAACGTAAGGTCCACTCTGATCTACTGGAACTGAAACAACTCCCTCTCTTCGTCTATGGCTGTCCTAGCAATCATTACCCTCCATATTCTCATCTTCCACATAGTAGTCATCAGCATAGTACTGAGCTGTCCTACTAGACGCGTTATTCTGCTGATCAAACCTATTCATTGAATTCTGGGGTGGAAATGGGCGCGTGTTCTGGGGAAAATTTCCACGTCCTCTACCTCTAGGCGCTTGTGAAACACCTCGACCTCTTGCACCAGAAGCACCATTCATGCGCTGTAACAAAATAGGACCTCTATACTTAAAATGACCCTCTTCTTTACAATATGAACACTGATTGGGACCTACAGGGACACGCTGTTGAGGATACTCGAACTTTTGCGAGTTCCTCTGAAACTGTTAAGGTTGCTGATAGTTACTCTGACCACCACGTGGTGGATACGCTTGTTGCAAAAGAATCTTCGGTTTTAATTCTTTAGTTTTCTTGTCTACTCTATCCTTCTCATCTTTATCCCTATTTTCGTAGTACTGTGAGGTAGCCAATATCTGTGCTGAAGAGGAAACGGCCCAAGAACTTTCTGAATCTTTCAATTTTTTTCACATCTCGGGAAGCAAATTGTGCACAAACTTGTCAACGAACAACCGTTGACCACCTTCTGTACTCATATCTTGACCGCTGTGGTCTACGAAGGTCTCTTCGAACCTCTGAAAAAGTCAGACACCGTTTCGTCTTTCTTCTGCTTACATGCAGACAACTTGTCCCAATTGACACGCAATTCCGGCATTAAAGTCTTCATATACGTAATGATCTTATCAGGAAGTTCGGTAATGAAATCCTCAGGTTTAGCACCGCCTACTTGCCTATTGTCGGCATCTCTAAGATTAACCCATGTATCACCCAATTCAACCGCATGATCTGTATGACGAATCTTACTCCAAATAGGTTGTGGAACAACATTGCCAAACAACATGTCGATGTCCGCCAAATTCATAATACACGAACCCACAGTCTGAGTCAACTCTTTGTAGTACCCTGCTGGATTTTTGCGTGGATCAGGCAAAGACTGCTTCATAGCTAAAACTTCAGCACATTTCCAGGGAACATGCACCCAGACGCGCTGAAAATGAGCCGATACAGCCGGTGGATTATTACCTGGACCAGCATTAACTGCTTCCTTCCACACCGGAGGAACTTCTCTCATTGGATATTGCCTCGCTTTCCTTTTAACAGAGGAATCAGACTCAAACAACGACCGAGAAACACCCTCACTCCTAAACAACAACAATGTTGCAACTGCTTTCTTAACATCTGAACCCACAATTGCGCCTTTCCCAAACTCGAACCGTATGTGACATAGCTCAGGTGGATTGGGCTCCAAATCATTCTCCTCTAAATCCTCACTCAGGAAAGTACACATTCTATCAAAAACGTATCTCTGTTTTGGTGCTTCCCACTGATGGAAGACATCCATAACAGACTCTTGCTCATATCTCGTCGGTTCGGTAACCCATTTATGTGCCAAATAATTCAACGTTTCCTTCTCCCTAGAATCAGGCAGTTGACTACGCAACTGTGTACGCTCTGAGGTAGGGGTCGTACTAGATGACCCAAAGAAGGGATATAGAAGACTAGTGACCGTGCTGGTCACTCTCTGTCGAACAGAGGGAGAATTCGATGAAAAGACAAGCGGAAAAGCAGGGGGAGGCAAGGCAGATGCAGAGGCAGTGTCAGAAGGAATACCAGGAGTGGGAGTCGATATAGTAGTTAAAGTTGTAGGAAGTAAAGGCAAAGCAGATGTCAAAGCCGGTGGCCCTTGAGGAGGCTGCACCGGAAGAGTAGCAGCCAACTGAAGAGCAGCTGGTGACTGTGGAAGAACTTGAGGCACAACAATCGAGGGGGTGCACGACTAAAGGTTGCGGAGGTGCAGTAGCACTCTGCGCATAGGGGGGTGGCGAACTCAATAAATGCGACATTAGGGGATCCTTTTCAAGGTCTTATGCTGCATCTTGCTGAAGAGGCGGCAAAGCTGGATAACATTTATCGATTACCATTTTACGTTGCCTGTGCAACTGCTCACTCGCTTGCTCTTCTTCGTTATCTTTATACTGCATAGCAGCTTGCATTATCGAAATACCCTTTTCTCTTTTATTCTTTTTAGCTAATTCAATTTCCTTCTGTTTGGCTTCCTTTCGCCATAGGCGGAAAGAGTCAAACATTGCCGGCCGGGCTTTCTTCTTAAAAAGTCTAACCTCCAGATTATCTAGGATTTCCGTGTCAAAGCTACCATATTGTGGCCATTTTAAAACACCATCCTTTCTGGTGTATCGGATCCATACTTCATTGTACGTGATGGGGCCTACTCCATGTTTTACATACAATTCATAGGTTGGAGTTCCAATCGGAGGAACCGGACATGAGTCCTCCAGTCGGGAATCCCTATTACAACCAAGACAAAACAAGTTTCCAAGTCTGCTAAGACCAGGCATCTTCGCTCTCTAGTCTAGCTTCAAACTTCAAAGGATTATCGAATACGATAGTCTCGTGAATACACGAGTCCCTCGGCTTTGGTACTTGCAAGTTCCAAATCAAAGATCCCAAGGGGACACTCAAACTAAGAACTGGGAGACGCTCCACTTATACTTAACTGAGGTATCGATGACTTCACCAGAAGACTCGTCTATCGTTTCGCTCTACCAATCATCAAGGGTCCAAAACAGGGCGATAGTCAGGGCAGCAGTCCTTCGTAGCCGTCGGGAAGCGGGGAACCTCGCAGCAAAGACTTTTGGACCAAGTCGACATGCAGGGGTCGATGAAGTGGCGGCCTTCCTCCAGAATTTTCACACAAAGCTCCTCACGAACCTCTGGCTTGGACCGGTACCGCTGAAATCGCCCCACGCTGGGCGCCAACTGAAGTACTGGGTTTTTCAGAACCGGTACTGAACCGGTAACCCAGCGGTGCCAGGGACAACACCCTAAGACTTGGGGTTCTTCCTGTTTCAGACTACAGAAACACAGAGTCTTCTAGGTGAAGTCAAAGATCGAGTTTATTGGCTGCAACCAAGTAACAGGTATCCTAGAAGTACAACACGGTGTATATTCTCAGGAGACTGCTCAATCTTACAAAGCCAGCCTTCTCTTTTTATACAAAATATTATGCTTCAGGCAAACATTCCTATTTTTACAGTAGACCATTCACATATTTTCACTACAAAGAAAAAGCAGAGTCATGATGACAGGCCCATATTTCAGTTAGTTCAGCCCACAATTAATTATCCGGCAAGGCCCAGTATTTTCATCAGATATCGACGGACCCCCAATAAAAACGGGCACCTCCTCCTCGTAAAGCAAGTCATAAAGTAGGAAACAGGGACAGGTGTGTGCGAGATTAGGCATGGTTTGTGTGCGATGAAAGGGTTATGGCATGTTGTGCCTTGATGCTATCTCGACCGGCCACTGGGAGAGGAACTGCCCAAACAGGTTCTGCCCTGGGCAGTGGAATCAGCTTGCCCAGGTCGCAGAGAAGTCAGCAAAGGTGTACGTGTCCTTCAGAATCATGTTTGGCCTTAATCATTGGCCTATGTGAGGGCAACTCACAAAATGGCTGCCGTACACAAAATGGAACCCAAGGGTTCAGGATGAAAATGACGATTTCAGGGTGAAATCGTCACTCGAATAAGACTAAAATGCTTCTACATGGTGTACTAGCCGTTCTCGGTCTTCTGATATCAAAATCGTCATGATACGATGATGTTTATAACATGGGTGCAGAATTTTAAAGTACTACATGGGTCGCACTAGGCAGCGGCCCGGCAACGTTTAAAAACACTCCGGGGCTGCGGCGGTGAACTCGGTGCTACGAGGGGTGGGCTCCCTCTAATTTAAATATAAAGCGAGGTGGGCACTCGCTCGGGCCAAAAACAGCACAAGGTCCCTGGCAGGGTGGGCACCTGCCAGGGGACGTTAAAATCGGGAAAAAGCGGCGTGGGCAGCCGCGAAAGGGAAAGTAAAGCGCTCCCAAGCACTATAAAGGCAAATCCAGCGCTCTAGCGCTAGGGGTCAAATACAGCGCTCCCAGGCGCTATAAGCCCAATAAAGTTCCCACAAAGTTCTACTAGGCAGGTAGGGGCAAGGCTGGGCCCAGAGCCAGCTCACTGGGCCTCCAGGAAGGGAGGCAATCCAAGTGGCGGTCCTCTGCCCAGCAACAGCAGCAGCCCCCTCAGACAGGATCCTGGAAGAGAACAAATTGTAAGGGGACACAGCCCCTTCTTATACATGAAATCCCTTTGTCTGTAGGTGCAGGGTGGGGGAGAAACCAGTCGCAGCTGTTTCTGGAGCACCCTTGATGGCTCAACCACCCTTTTCATTCACTAGGGAGGCTAGGGTCGTTAGACGCACCACAGGGGACGGAGCCAGTATTGTGTGGGGAAAGCCCAGCCCCATTCAGGAACCAGGTGCAGCCCTTCCTCACATCACTCATGCTGATCTCTCCACTCACTCCTGGGCAGACCCATCCAGGCTTCCTGGAGCCAGGCTTGCCAGCCAGCTCCAGCCAATCACACTCCAGCACCCTCACAGCACACGTACAGCTATGTCTAGAAGTGGCACTTCCACAATAGACACATACATGCCGCATACATCATCTCGCAGCATTCAATCACACGAGTCCGCACATACCAGACTCGAGCCTGTACAGCCCACGCATCAGGAACTACCAGGGACACATACATTCCCCATGCATTCCTATGGGAGGGCAGGCCTATCTCACCATATGCACTCAAAGTGCGCACGCACTTTCCACTGGGAAACAGTGAAAGTGCGCAGAACCCAAAAATCACCATCATCAGGTCACCATTACAAGCAAAAAGTTTAGGGCTGAACCTGCCAGAAGGGCCAAGTCCAACATAAACAAAAGGAGGAAAGAACATTTCTTGAAGTCATGGTTTTCGGTAAGGGAGGAGGAGCAAGACCGAGAAAGAATGAAAGAGACGGGGCAGCGGTAGAGCAGTTGAAATGGACAGTGTCTGTGTTTTCTCTGCCCACCCGACCAGGGTCGGATTGGTATGGCGGGCACTCAGGCAATGGCCGAGGGGCGGTATCCGAGTTCCAGCTGTGGGCTACTTTTGAGCAGCCTGGGGGCAGATTTGGGCGGTGTATAGTGTGTTCAGATGTTGCCAGTGGCCCAGCGGGTGCCTGAGTGGCCTTTCTGGAGGCAGATGGGTGGCCATTAACTCCCTTTTATCAACGGGCAGAGGTATCACTCCTTTTCTCTCGCTGGGCCGGCCCATTAATGTACGCATATTGATGGGGGCAGGGGGCCTGAGCAGAAGTGACCTCACTTGTTTTCAGGCGTTTCGCCAGTGTGAACTAATCAGGCCTTTTTTTAAAAATTAAACTAAACTTAAGAAAACATGCCGCTGTTAGACCACCCCCCCCCCCCCTTTATTTTTATAAAATTTCGCGGAAGCAGTGCTTTGCAAAAGGCAATAAGCAACTGAGGGCCACTTTTTTTTAGCGTGGCCTGGCCGTTTTTTTTTATCCTAATTCAACCCTTCACCCCACCATCCCCAAACAGCCACGAAGGTCAAGCCTTATCGGAAGCACCCTCAGCGAGTCACCCACGGTCCGGGAGCACCCTCAGCAAGTCACCCGCGGTCCGGGTGCACCCTCAGCAAGTCACCCGCGATCCGGGAGCACCCTTAGCAAGTCACCCGCGGTCCGGGAGCACCCTCAGCAAGTCACCCGCGGTCCAGGAGCACCCTCAGCGAGTCACCCATGGTCCGGGAGCACCCTCAGCAAGTCACCCGCGGTCCGGGTGCACCCTCAGCGAGTCACCCGCGGTCCGGGAGCACCCTCAGCAAGTCACCTGCGGTCCGGGAGCACCCTTAGCGAGTCACCCGCAGTCCAGGAGCACCCTCACCGAGTCACCCACGGTCCGGGAGCACCCTCAGCGAATCACACACGGTCCGGGAGCACCCTCAGCGAATCACCCTTGGTTCAGGAGCACCCTCAGTGAGTCACCCATGGTCCAGGAGCACCCTCACTGAGTCACCCACGGTCCGGGAGCACCCTCAGTGAGTCACCCATGGTCCGGGAGCACCCTCAGCAAGTCACCCATGGTCTGGGAGCACCCTCAGTGAGTCACCCATGGTCCAGGAGCACCCTCAGCGAGTCACCCATGGTCCGGGAGCACCCTCACTGAGTCACCCATAGTCCGGGAGCTCCCTCAGCGAGTCACCCACGGTCCGGGAGCACCCTCAGCGAGTCACTCACGGTCCGGGAGCACCCTCAGCGAGTCACTCACGGTCCGGGAGCACCCTCAGCGAGTCACTCACGGTCCGGGAGCACCCTCAGCGAGTCACTCACGGTCCGGGAGCACCCTCAGCGAGTCACTCATGGTCCGGGAGCACCCTCAGCGAGCCACTCACGGTCCGCGAGCACCCTTAGAGAGTCACCCACAGTCCGAGAGCTCCCTCAGCGAGTCACCCACGGTCCGGGAGCACCCTCAGCGAGTCACCCACGGTCCGGGAGCACCTTCAGCGAGTCACTCACGGTCCGGGAGCACCCTCAGCGAGTCACCCATGGTCCGGGAGCACCCTCAGCGAGTCACCCACGGTCCGGGAGCACCCTCAGCGAGTCACCCACGGTCCGGGAGCACCCTCAGCGAGTCACTCATGGTCCGGGAGCACCCTCAGCGAGTGACTCACGGTCCGGGAGCACCCTCAGCGAGTCACTCGCGGTCCGGGAGCACCCTCAGCGAGTCACTCACGGTCTGGAGCACCCTCAGCGAGTCACCCACAGTCCGGGAGCACCCTCATGGAGTCACCCACGGTCCGGGAGCACCCTCAGCGAGTCACCCATGGTCCGGGAGCACCCTTAATGAGCCACCCACGGTCTGGGAGCACCCCCACCAAGTCACCCACGGTCCGGAAGCACCCTCAGTGAGTCACACACGGTCCAGGAGCACCCTCACCGAGTCACCCACGGTCCGGGAGCACCCTCACCGAATCACCCACGGTCCGGGAGCACCCTCAGAGAATCACCCACGGTCCGGGAGCACCCTCAGCGAGTCGTCCATGGTCCGGGAGCACCCTCAGTGAGTCACCCACGGTCCGGGTGCACCCTCAGCGAGTCACCCTTGGTTCAGGAGCACCCTCAGCGAGTCACCCACGGTCCGGGAGCACCCCCACCGAGTCACCCACGGTCCGGAAGTACCCTCAGCGAGTCACCCACAGTCTGGGAGCTCCCTCAGCGAGTCGCCCACAGTCTGGGAGTACCCTCACCGAGTCACTCACGGTCCGGGAGCACCCCCACCGATTCACCCACGGTCCGGTAGTAACCTCAGTGAGTCACCCATGGTCCAGGAGCACCCTCACGGAGTCACCCACAGACTAGGAGCTCCCTCAGCGAGTCATCCACGGTCCGGGAGCACCCTCAGCGGGTCACTCACAGTCCGGGAGCACCCTCAGCGAGTCACTCACAGTCCGGGAGCACCCTCAGCGAGTCACTCACAGTCCGGGAGCACCCTCAGCGAGTCACTCATGGTCCGGGGGCAGCCTGAGTGAGTCACCCACGGTCCGGAAGCACCCTCAGTGAGTCACCCATGGTCCAGGAGCACCCTCACTGAGTCACCCACAGTCCGGGAGCTCCCTCAGCGAGCCACTCACGGTCCGGGAGCACCCTCAGCGAGCCACTCACGGTCCGGGAGCACCCTCAGCGAGTCACTCACGGTCCGGGAGCACCCTCAGCGAGTCACTCTCGGTCCGAGAGCACCCTCAGCGAGTCACCCACAGTCCGGGAGCTCCCTCAGCGAGTCACCCATGGTCTGGGAGCACCCTCAGCGAGTCACCCACGGTCCGGGAGCACCCTAAGCGAGTCACTCACGGTCCGGGAGCACCCTCAGCGAGTCACTCACGGTCCGGGAGCACCCTCAGCGAATCATCCATGGTCCGGGAGCTCCATCAGCGAGTCACCCACGGTCCGGGAGCACCTTCAGCGAGTCACTCACGGTCCGGAAACACCCTCAGCGAGTCACCCATGGTCCGGGAGCACCCTCAGCGAGTCACCCACGGTCCGGGAGCACCCTCAGCGAGTCACCCACGGTCCGGGAGCACCCTCAGCGAGTCACCCATGGTCCGGGAGCACCCTCAGCGAGTCACCCACAGTCCGGGAGCACCCTCAGCGAGTCACCCACGGTCCGGGAGCACCCTCAGCGAGTCACTCATGGTCCGGGAGCACCCTTAGCGAGTCACCCACGGTCCGGGAGCACCCTCAGCGAGTCACTCACGGTCCGGGAGCACCCTCAGCGAATCATCCATGGTCCGGGAGCACCATCAGCGAGTCACCCACGGTCCGGGAGCACCCTCAGCGAGTCACTCATGGTCCAGGAGCACCCTTAGCGAGTCACCCACGGTCCGGGAGCACCCTCAGCGAGTCACTCATGGTCCGGGAGCATCCCCAGCGAGTCACCCACGGTCCGGGAGCACCCTCAGCGAGTCACCCACGGTCCGGGAGCACCCTCAGCAAGTCACCCGCGATCCGGGAGCACCCTTAGCGAGTCAACCGCAGTCCGGGAGCACCCTCAGCAAGTCACCCGCGGTCCAGGAGCACCCTCAGCGAGTCACCCATAGTCCGGGAGCACCCTCAGCAAGTCACCCGCGGTCCGGGTGCACCCTCAGCGATTCACCCGCGGTCCGGGAGCACCCTCAGCAAGTCACCTGCGGTCCGGGAGCACCCTTAGCGAGTCACCCGCAGTCCAGGAGCACCCTCACCGAGTCACCCACGGTCCGGGAGCACCCTCAGCGAATCACACACGGTCCGGGAGCACCCTCAGCGAATCACCCTTGGTTCAGGAGCACCCTCAGTGAGTCACCCATGGTCCAGGAGCACCCTCACTGAGTCACCCACGGTCCGGGAGCACCCTCAGTGAGTCACCCATGGTCCGGGAGCACCCTTAATGAGTCACCCACGGTCCGGGAGCATCCCCACCGAGTCACCCACGGTCCGGAAGCACCCTCAGTGAGTCACCCATGGTCCAGGAGCACCCTCAGCGAGTCACCCATGGTCCGGGAGCACCCTCACTGAGTCACCCATAGTCCGGGAGCTCCCTCAGCGAGTCACCCACGGTCCGGGAGCACCCTCAGCGAGTCACTCACGGTCCGGGAGCACCCTCAGCGAGTCACTCGCGGTCCGGGAGCACCCTCAGCGAGTCACTCACGGTCCGGGAGCACCCTCAGCGAGTCACTCACGGTCCGGGAGCACCCTCAGCGAGTCACTCACGGTCCGCGAGCACCCTTAGAGAGTCACCCACAGTCCGAGAGCTCCCTCAGCGAGTCACCCACGGTCCGGGAGCACCCTCAGCGAGTCACCCACGGTCCGGGAGCACCTTCAGCGAGTCACCCATGGTCCGGGAGCACCTTCAGCGAGTCACCCATGGTCCGGGAGCACCCTGAGCGAGTCACCCACGGTCCGGGAGCACCCTCAGCGAGTCACTCATGGTCCGGGAGCACCCTCAGCGAGTGACTCACGGTCCGGGAGCACCCTCAGCGAGTCACTCACGGTCCGGGAGCACCCTCAGCGAGTCACTCATGGTCCGGGAGCACCCTCAGCGAGTGACTCACGGTCCGGGAGCACCCTCAGCGAGTCACTCACGGTCCGGGAGCACCCTCAGCGAGTCACTCACGGTCCGGAGCACCCTCAGCGAGTCACCCACAGTCCGGGAGCACCCTCATGGAGTCACCCACGGTCCGGGAGCACCCTCAGCGAGTCACCCATGGTCCGGGAGCACCCTTAATGAGCCACCCACGGTCTGGGAGCACCCCCACCAAGTCACCCACGGTCCGGAAGCACCCTCAGTGAGTCACCCACGGTCCAGGAGCACCCTCACCGAGTCACCCACGGTCCGGGAGCACCCTCACCGAATCACCCACGGTCCGGGAGCACCCTCAGCGAATCACCCACGGTCCGGGAGCACCCTCAGCGAGTCGTCCATGGTCCGGGAGCACCCTCAGTGAGTCACCCACGGTCCGGGTGCACCCTCAGCGAGTCACCCTTGGTTCAGGAGCACCCTCAGCGAGTCACTCTTGGTTCAGGAGCACCCTCAGCGAGTCACTCATGGTCCGGGGTCACCCTCAGTGAGTCACCCACGGTCCGGAAGCACCCTCAGTAAGTCGCCCATGATCCAGGAGCACCCTCACCGAGTCACCCAGGGTCCGGGAGCACCCCCACCGAGTCACCCACGGTCCGGAAGTACCCTCAGTGAGTCACCCACAGTCTGGGAGCTCCCTCACCGAGTCACTCACGGTCCGGGAGCACCCCCACCGATTCACCCACGGTCCGGTAGTAACCTCAGTGAGTCACCCATGGTCCAGGAGCACCCTCACGGAGTCACCCACAGACTAGGAGCTCCCTCAGCGAGTCATCCACGGTCCGGGAGCACCCTCAGCGAGTCACTCACGGTCCAGGAGCACCCTCAGCGAGTCACTCATGGTCCGGGGGCAGCCTGAGTGAGTCACCCACGGTCCGGAAGCACCCTCAGTGAGTCACCCATGGTCCAGGAGCACCCTCACTGAGTCACCCACAGTCCGGGAGCTCCCTCAGCGAGCCACTCACGGTCCGGGAGCACCCTCAGCGAGCCACTCACGGTCCGGGAGCACCCTCAGCGAGTCACTCACGGTCCGGGAGCACCCTCAGCGAGTCACTCACGGTCCGAGAGCACCCTCAGCGAGTCACCCACAGTCCGGGAGCTCCCTCAGCGAGTCACCCATGGTCTGGGAGCACCCTCAGCGAGTCACCCACGGTCCGGGAGCACCCTCAGCGAGTCACTCACGGTCCGGGAGCACCCTCAGCGAGTCACTCACGGTCCGGGAGCACCCTCAGCGAATCATCAATGGTCCGGGAGCACCATCAGCGAGTCACCCACGGTCCGGGAGCACCTTCAGCGAGTCACTCACGGTCCGGGAGCACCCTCAGCGAGTCACCCATGGTCCGGGAGCACCCTCAGCGAGTCACCCACGGTCCGGGAGCACCCTCAGCGAGTCACCCATGGTCCGGGAGCACCCTCAGCGAGTCACCCACAGTCCGGGAGCACCCTCAGCGAGTCACCCACGGTCCGGGAGCACCCTCAGCGAGTCACTCATGGTCCGGGAGCACCCTTAGCGAGTCACCCACGGTCCGGGAGCACCCTTAGCGAGTCACCCACGGTCCGGGAGCACCCTCAGCGAGTCACTCACGGTCCGGGAGCACCCTCAGCGAATCATCCATGGTCCGGGAGCACCATCAGCGAGTCACCCACGGTCTGGGAGCACCCTCAGCGAGTCACTCATGGTCCAGGAGCACCCTTAGCGAGTCACCCACGGTCCGGGAGCACCCTCAGCGAGTCACCCACGGACGGGAGCACCCTCAGCGAGTCACCCCGGGCCGGGTGCACCCTCAGCGAGTCACTCACGGTCCGGGAGCACCCTCAGCAAGTCACTCACGGTCCGGGAGCACCCTCAGCGAGTCACCCGGGGTCCGGGAGCACCCTCAGCGAGTCACCCGGGGTCCGGGAGCACCCTCAGCGAGTCACTCACGGTCCGGGAGCACCCTCAGCGAATCACTCATGGTCCGGGAGCACCCTCAGCGAGTCACTCACGGTCCGGGAGCACCCTCAGCGAATCACTCACGGTCCGGGAGCACCCTCAGCGAGTCACTCACGGTCCGGAGCACCCTCAGCGAGTCACCCACGGTCCAGGAGCACCCTCAGCGAGTCACCCACGGTCCAGGAGCACCCTCAGCGAGTCACCCGGGGTCCGGGAGCACCCTCAGCGAGTCACTCACGGTCCGGGAGCGCCCTCAGCGAGTCACTCGCGGTCCGGAAGCACCCTCAGCGAGTCACTCACGGTCCGGGAGCACCCTCAGCGAGTCACCCACGGTCCGGGAGCACCCCTCACTATTGTGCACAGCAGACCCCTCACAAACATGTGCACATCAGAACTCCTCACCATCAGGTGCACACCAGAACCCCTCATCATCACGTGTGCAACAAGCTCCTAACATGTGCACATCAGAAGCCCTTACGATCATGTCCACATGAGACCCTCCTCTCCATCACATGAACACTAGAACCAGAACCCCTCACCATTACATGCACACCAGAAACCCTCACCATCACGTGCATACCAGAAACCCTCACCATCACGTGTACAACACACCGGAATGTGATGCATTGTCAGAAAGCGCTATAGTCTGGACTCTGAACAAAGGACCCACCTGAGAGGCGGACAGAAGGTCCTTCAGCTCGGCCGCCCCTAAACAGAACTCACCACAAACACCTCCTGAGAGAGAGCTGCAGTGACGTTCACACAGACCACTTGGAAACCCAACTAACTGCACTCCAAACACCAAGGAAACAGCACACTCCGCCAAAGGATGGCTCCTCCGATTCAATGTGGAGTGCTCTCAGAGGCGCAGGAAAGGGCGCCCAGGTGGACAAGCACTAAGAAGCCATGCTGATGTTGGTTGGCTCTATAAATCCTCGTTCACCCCTGTGACCTGCTCTCCTACTGCAGGCAGGTCACTGGCCGAATGTCTCCCCCTTCTCTGTGGTGAAGTGGACCGAGACCATAGGTCAAACGGGGGGTTCCCCAGTACTTAATTTGAGCCGGTGGTTTCAGGTTCTCAGCACCAGCACTTTACTGTCAACACCAGCACTTGTGACAGTCTGCCACAAGGTGGTGCAGTCTGGCTAATTTAGAGATGACCACAACAACAGTGAATTATTAATTCAATATACATTTAAAAAAAATATTTCCTGTCATTTGTATGGCTTTTTGGTTCTGGGACAGTTTGAACTGTCACACTTCTGTGTGAGGGTTAGTACTCGTGTTCCTACTATCATTGTAAGCATGGTAGGGGAAATGCAAGCTGCAATGGCCGCCTGACAAAGAGCCCTGGCACTTTTTTTCAGGACAAATTAAGCACTGGATTTCCCTCTGCCTAGGGACATGCCCTGTTTTAGAAACAATAATATTTGAGTGTGTTAAATTCCCGGCCAGCCTGTCGTACAGCTCCTGCTCTTTCCCCCGTTTTTCGAGTGCCTTCACCTTGCTTTCCTCTCATTCTCCTAAAAAATAAAAAGCAGCTAGCAACGCAGCGCCTGGAGAGCCTCACGGGCGATTTGCTGTGCTTTATAAATGCTTGATTGATTGCCTGCTCGAGCGCCTCGAGGCCGCTGCATGCGCCTCCTCTGGGACCCCTGGCCCGCCGCCTGTATCTGTCCTCGCCCCCACCGCTGACGGGCTTCGTAGCCGCCACCTCCGGCCGGGGCTTTGTTGTTTCCATTTAACTGACGGACTTTTAACTTTGGACTCTGATATTTTTCTGGAGTTTGCTGTTTACATTCCTCGGCTTCAGATGCACGTGGCTGGTTTTGCAGATGCTGAAGTTTCCAGTTTTATGACTCACGGACTGCATCTGCACTGGTGATGTTGGGGAGAGTTTTAGGTCTGGCGTTAGCCAAGGCCTTCTGATTTTACTAAACGGATATGGATCATATACTCGCCGATAGGGACTTTCTGGGAGCCTTCCTCATTCATAGGCCGGTTGCTGTGTCATTTAAATGTTTCTTCTTCCCCCGCCCCCAGAAGTGTGGCTCACTGGTTAGAGGAGGCAGACCCGGAATCTGAGATCGGTCCTGGACCAGGGTTCAATTCGGTCTTGGGCTAAAAATTCCACGGACTCGACAATTCTCGCTCCGGTGCCTCCTCGACTCACGGGGTCACACTCTGCGACTCTGGGCAATAGCTTGCTTAATCTCCACTACGGCCCCTCGCGGTGGGATGCCTGGCTTTCACCTTGTGGATACCCTGCTATCTCACAGGGGAATACCAGGACGGGTTCCCTAAGCAAGCGCCGGGAAACCCACTGCGGGTAGCTGTGCGCTATATAAGCTCAACTACATTTACATTTACATTTAAGTGGGATGAAAAAAATGGGGGGGGGTCTCACAGAGGCGTGGCCAATTAAGGGCGTGGTTTAAAAATACATAAGTTAAAAGTCTGTGCTTAGCATAGTGTGCCGCACTTGTATTTTGCTGTTTCTGTCTAGGAACCCAGATATATGATACAACAAGTAACATCATACCTATAAGAAGTCAGGACTATTGGCTTTGCCAATGGTTCTTAGTTGCATAAGATAAATAAGCAGCAACTATGGCTTGTATATAATATTGAAAAAGCTTCCACTTAAAGCCCTGGTGACACCACGACGCTGTTGCTGCTCCTGAGTTTCAAAAAGAGAAGAGAAATCCAGAGAGAAAATGACTCTTTAAAGGATTTCCCTCCCCTATGACGCTCACCTGGCGTGACGTCATGCCGTAACTTCTCCACTAGTGAGAAGTGAGCAGTGTGAGCAGCGCACACTAGTGAGAAGTGAGCAGTGTGAGCAATGCACACTAGTGAGAAGTGAGCAGTGTGAGCAGTGCACACTAGTGAGAAGTGAGCAGTGTGAGCAGTGCACGCTAGTGAGAAGTGAGCAGTGTGAGCAGCGCACACTAGTGAGAAGTGAGCAGTGTGAGCAGCGCACACTAGTGAGAAGTGAGCAGTGTGAGCAGTGCACACTAGTGAGAAGTGAGCAGTGTGAGCAGCGCACACTAGTGAGAAGTGAGCAGTGTGAGCACACGCACACTAGTGAGAAGTGAGCAGTGTGAGCAGCCCACACTAGTGAGAAGTGAGCAGTGTGAGCAGCGCACACTAGTGAGAAGTGAGCAGTGTGAGCAATGCACACTAGTGAGAAGTGAGCAGTGTGAGCAGCGCACACTAGTGAGAAGAGAGCAGTGTGAGCAGCGCACACTAGTGAGAAGAAAGCAGTGTGAGCAGCGCCCACTAGTGAGAAGTGAGCAGTGTGAGCAATGCACACTGGTGAGAAGTGAGCACTGTGAGCAGTGCACACTAGTGAGAAGTGAGCAGTGTGAGCAGCGCACACTACTGAGAAGTGAACAGTGTGAGCAATGCACACTAGTGAGAAGTGAGCAGTGTGAGCAATGCACACTAGTGAGAAGTGAGCAGTGTGAGCAGCGCACACTAGTGAGAAGAGAGCAGTGTGAGCAGCGCACACTAGTGAGAAGAGAGCAGTGTGAGCAGTGCACACTAGTGAGAAGTGAGCAGTGTGAGCACACGCACACTAGTGAGAAGTGAGCAGTGTGAGCAGCGCACACTAGTGAGTGAGAAGTGAGCAGTGTGAGCAGCGCACACGAGTAAAAAGTGAGCAGTGTGAGCAGCGCATACTAGTGAAAAGTGAGCAGTGTGAGCAGCCCACACTAGTGAGAAATGAGCAGTGTGAGCAGCGCACACTAGTGAGAAGTGAGCAGTGTGAGCAGCGCACACTAGTAAGAAGTGAGCAGTGTGAGCAGTGCACACTAGTGAGAAGTGAGCAGTGTGAGCACACGCACACTAGTGAGAAGTAAGCAGTGTGAGCAGTGCACACTAGTGAGAAGTGAGCTGTGTGAGCAGCGTACACCGATGTGTCTTCTGTCACTGCAGTCCGGGAACAAAACGGACCGCCTGTGCCAGGGCACAAAACAGTCTGATAGAGACTCTTTTTGAGCCCCCCTTTAAAAAACTGCCGGTGCTCAGACCCGGTCAGACCCGGCCCACTTAAAGCCCTGCCCCCGCATCAGAAGCCGTGGGCTGGGATGGCTGGACTGGGGCTGCAGTGTCAGTTTTATTTTTGTTTCCCTCAAGCCAAGAGTCCCCTGCCACCCCCTTCACCAATGTTTTCTTTCTAGGAAGATAACCAGGTGTCAGGACAGCAGCCTGATGCCAGCTGCTGTGATCAGAGGCCACCCTACCAGCAAACACACCGCAGGGGTACCTTGGCACCTTCGGCTTCTGAAAGCATCTGCTCCACCCCCCCCTAACCACAGCTGTAGCCACCATCAACCGTGGAATCAACAGAAGCAAAGCCACCTTTGAGGTGTCAAAGAGCATGGCCACCCACCCAGAACCCACCATCAGCCGACAGATACAATGGGAGCAACCTCTCCTTCATGGAGGAGAAAATCAACAGAATCAGAAGCACCATCCCCAGTTCACAACCATCACCCACTCCTGCACCCAGTGGTCCCAGCACTAACTGGTCGAACACTGTCTCCCGCACAAACCACTTTGATATTCTGACCTCACTCAAAGCCACCTCCCCCAAAGGCGAGGTGCTTCCTTCCTCCATCATCAAACCTCTGCACGGAGAAGCGTCCACAACCCTCAGACACATTGTCCATCCCGGGCACGCTCCCGGCCGCCTCCCGACTGGACATGTCCTCCCCCTGCTGATCAAGCCCACCTTATATCCAGTTTACCCCGAAAACCTCTTTCCATAATCCACCTCCCAACTGAGGGGAAAAAAGAGAAGGCAGTCACCAGCCAGCTGCCAGGGCACATGAGCAAGAATCACATACTCCAAGACCGCCAACCGGGGTTCAAACCTCGCTGTAGACGTGACTCGGCCAGGCTCCGAGGAGTTGGCGATGCCTCTTCCTCAATTACAAGAAGAAACCTTGTCACCTTGTCCTGCTAGACCTCTCTGCAGCTTTTGACACCACCCAGCATTGACCCACAGGCTGAAAACTCACGTGGGCTTCACTGGCACAATCCTACAATGGTTCACATCCGCCCTCACCACCCAGGAGCAGCTCATTCATATGAGAACTACCAGAGCCAAGGCTCTCGCCAACACCCGCAGAGCCCCGGGGTCCATCCTGGCACTTGTTTCATTCTTCTTACGGAACCCTTGCCAGCCCTTCCAGAAGGCGGCTAGAGGAAGACGCAATGGTATGTTGAGGACACCCAACTCAACCTCAAAATATTCTCGACCGACAATGCAGAATGACTCCAGGACTCCCTGGAAGGCACCAAACCTGGATTCCAACAAACCCCTAAATCCTACAACAGCCGCATTGCGCCTATTCCAGGAACCGTATCATACTTGTGTATCTGTACCACTGCACATACCCAACAGTCATTGTTTTTGTGGTGGTTGTTGGCCGCAGTTTTATTACTCATTACATATGTCATATTTGTACAACTCCCCTGGACGCCTTCTCGGGCCGGGGTCACAAATCATTATCATATATTATCGCAATTGGTTATCACTCAGTGTCATTTCGACACCATAAATCATGGGACATAAATCATCGGAATGTCATAAATCATTCTGTCACAACTCTGTCATCATTTTGTGTCATAAATCATTCTGCATGGGCATCATACATCATCATTAATAACAAAAGTGGATGCTGTTCCTCTAGTGGTGGCGCCTGAGCAGTAGATGTGCACCATCCACCAATGGAAGATGGTGGTTGTAGAGGGGTACTACGAAGGGGCGGAATTCACAGGGGATCCTGCTATTCCGGAACTAGGGTCCTCACACTCCCAGCAAGCTGGGTGTCATGCTTCATCATCTGGACCTGCTCCTCATTGAGTCAGCACTGCAATACCCTACGGGGTTGTGCGGCCCGTGAAAGCAACGGTTCACCTACCCTCTTCCCGGTGCAGGCAAAGATGGTAGGTGAACAGCTGCTGTCCCACACTGGACATGACACCACCCCCGAGGTGTCTGTTTGACGCGCCGCACCGACTGAGGAGACATACCCACAACAGGGAGGTATTCGAAAAGTAGTACTGGAGAATCTTGCCATAGTGTGCTTTCTCAGTGGTAGTTAGCAATTAGCTGCACCATTAAGTGTAGACAGATTTCACTTTCAAGCTCCTGATGAATTGCCACGTTATTTAGCAACCACGAGGCAAGAAACATGTTGACCACAAAGAGATGAGCTTAGTTTCAACTGAACCCTCACGTCAGGGGAGCTGCCACTCTTCACATTTTTTAAATAAAGTGGTTAATCCACCTGAATAAAAACATTATTTGGAATATCCAACCTTTTTTAGAACACACTCACTGCACTTCACTGTATCTACACATTCACGGGCCACACCCCCTCACTTCATCAAACGGCAAAGGAACAAAAGATCTCCAATAAAGAGCCCCTCCGCGTGTGGCCATTGATCTACGGGATGCTGAGAGCCAGCTCTGGATCCGCTTGCGAGAAGGTGGCAGAAGCTCTCGAGCCATCGGTCAAGTGAGTCAGAGACAATGGAATTAAAGTAGCACCCAATCAGTAACTGTTGGACCCGGCCTCGTGGCGTGGTTCACCTCTGTCCCTCCACACCCTGTGAGCGTAGGCCTGTACCCCGAGTCCCCTGCGCAGCCACCCCATTAGTGTAGCCTGCAAACCCGAGCCTGGTCGTCCTACCCAGTGACGCCTAGATCCCCCGGGAACCTTGACCAGGCCTGCCTTTCCCGCTCCTCGCCCGGCTCCGAGCGCCTAACCAGGCATGCCCCACAAGGCCCGGACGCCATCTTCCCTTCCCAACATCCCTGGCTCCCTAGGCCTAGCGTGACCCCGGCCCCAGCGAAACCCAGACTCCAAAGGCGCGCCAGTCCCGGCTGGGGGGTAAAGGGCTCCCGAGTGAGATAAGCCAGGGAGTTTCGATGGCACCTCCGGCCTCCCCTGAGGGGCTGGTTTCTGTCACACCTTTGGCCCTCCCCTGTGGGCCAGGTTCGATCACCACTCTGGCCTCCCCGAGGGCTGGCTCCAGACCCGCTGGGCATCTGGGAATTCCCGGACCCCTCTTTTAAAGGGATCAAAGAGCCAACCGCCGGACCTCGCCAACGACCAGCCCCCAGGGCCGGAGACCTCTGCCTGCGAGGGTCTGGAGATCAAAGAGTAGAAGGACTATAATTGGGCCCGCCTGACAACTAGCGGGCAGTTGTATCTTGGACCTGAAGCCCTGCTGACCTGATCGCGGCTGACCCTAAGAAGACTCATCCTGAACCTCTGAGCCCTGCTGACGCTGTCGCGGCTCCTTCTTCGCCTTAAGGAACTGAACCACCTGAGCCCTGCTGACGCTGTCGCGGCTCAAGCTGAACTTGTAACCATCGGAGCCCTGCTGACGCTGTCGCGGCTCGACCTCTAAGACCATCGGAGCCCTGCTGACGCTGTCGCGGCTCGACCTCTAAGACCATCGGAGCCCTGCTGACGCTGTCGCGGCTCGAGCTGAACTTGCAACCATCCGAGCCCTGCTGACGCTGTCGCGGCTCGACCTCTAAGACCATCCGAGCCCTGCTGACGCTGTTGCGACTCTCACGAACCTCTCCCGATCGAGCCCTGCTGACCTCGTCGCGGCTCGAGGAGTACTCTGGTCCGGCTGGACCATCGAGACCACCATCACGACCGAGCCGACTCGACGAAGGTGAGGCAGCCAGTACGACCACCATCCCGTACCCCCCGGCTCGAGGATTGAGAGCTGTGCGTGGGGTACGCCTCGTACTGACCCAGAGACTAAAAGACTGTCCCGCTTCCCCCTTCCCGAATCCTCAGAGACTTTGTGGTCCTTTGGCCACTGTGTATATAAGAGTGCTTCCTTCGTTATTTGCTTATATAAAGAACTTGTTCCTAAAATCCAACGGTGTAGTGTCTGTTCGTAGTGTGGTGTGAGCTCAGTGTGTACGACCCCAGCCCCAAAGGCCTCCCCGGTGAGGACCTCACAATCAAGACTCGGCAAGTTCTGTGGGAGAGGTGGATCTTGGGGTGTCTGGGTGAGCACAACCTGGCCCTCGGAGATTGCCCCTTCTAACATTGGTGGCAGCGTCGCGATAAGAACCTACGTCTAGGGATCGTACAGTACTGACACACTACCCGAACAAAGAGCAGCCATGAGCGTCACGACCGACAAGACCACCTTGACTATTCACACCGTGAGCTCAAGCAATTCAGCAAAGATCTCCATATCCCGTCAACGGGATTAAACACCAAAGAGGACTTCCAACAAGCTCTAACAGCCTGGGTGGAGACCGGAGCCCAACCTCCAGCACCGACGGAAGCCGATGGAGGGGGAGCACCCCCGATCGAAACCCACGCCTCAGAGCAAGAAAGAGCAGAGTCCCCGACGCGGACTTATAGCACCGAGAGAGGTCTGTCTCGAGAAGAGATGACCGACCGAGAACGCAACCGAAACCACGAGCTAGAACTAGCCCGCTTGAAAATGGAAGGAGAACTCAAGCTGGCCGAGAAGAAGCTAGCCATCGAGCAGCTGCGGCTGCAAGGAGAACTGGAGGAGAAGAAGCTCCAGCGAGAACATGACGGAAAGAAGCTCCAGCTGGAGCACGAGCGCAGCATATTGGAAATCGAACTAAAGGCCCGGAACGAAGGCAACAAAACAGCAGCGACCCGAGAGTCTGGGTACCCAGTGGAACCAAAGGTCCACATCCCCAAGGATGTGGTCAAAGAATATTATAAAAACGATGACATCCAGCAATGGTTCAAGGCCTACGAGGTAGCTATGACCTCACACCGAGTTCCGCAGAAAGATTGGGGAGCCGGGCTGTGGGGTCGATTCCTGAGTGAGGGCAGAGACACCCTACTCGACCTACCGTCTGCCGAACAGACCTCCTACAGCCACATGAAAGAGGCCCTCCTCACAAGGTACGGGCTCACTCCAGAAATGTACCGCCAACGCTTCCGAGAATGCAAGAAGATCCCCGGCACCACGTGGGTAGAGTATGTCAATTTCTACAGCCGGGCCCTGGAAGGGTGGATCAAGGGCAGCAAAGTATCCACCTTCGAGGGACTCATCGACCTCATTGCGTATGAACACTTGTCCCTGAATTGCTTTGTGGAACTCCGACAGCACCTCCTGGACAGCAAGTTGGCTGACCCCCGGAAGCTGGCTGTCGAGGCCGATCGCTGGGTGAGCACCAGAGTCCCCCGGGGGCCTGGGGGAGATTCTGGCCGAAATGACCAGGGATCATCCCGCCCGAGGGGAGGGGGGAATCAGAATAGACAGAGGGGTTCCCAGGTAGGGTCCCCGCGCAGTCCCCCCAGAAACCAGCCAGGTACCTTGCCTCCCACAGCGCGCGCAGGGTTTCCCCCAGCTAAGCCAGGGCCCCGGGTCAGCCAAGCCTGCTACCATTGCCAGAAACCCGGGCACTATGCCAATGACCCCCGCTGCCCTTTGTTCAAGAAGCCCGCCGCTACAGGGCTCCCAGTGCGCCACATTACCTCAGTAGCCCTAGAAGAGGAGGGGGAGGAAGAGTTCGAGGGAGCTGAACCCGCAGCTATGATGTTAGTCTCCCTGGGTAATAGGGAGATGGTCCCCGGAGCTCCCCTACCCGACAACACAGAGAAGTACCGGCAGCAGGTGACTGTCAATGGCCATCACATAGGGGCGCTCCGAGACACTGGGGCCAGTATCACCGCCGTCAAACGGCACCTCGTCACCGAAGCCCAGATTGTTCCCCACATCTCCTGCAGGGTGATCGCAGCCGATAACTCCGTCCGCACCTGCCGGATAGCTCAAGTCCCGTTCGAGTGGGGGGGCGTCTCTGGAGAGTTACGAGTGGCGGTCCGCTCCGACATGCCTGTGGACTGCCTGCTCGGCAACGATCTAGAGAGCTCCCCATGGCAGCGGGTTGAGGAAAGGACCCACTTAGAGATGGTGGGCCTACCCGAGTGGGCCTGTGTGAATACCCGGTCGATGACCGCCCGAAGGGCCACCCCCGAAGAGGCGACCTTAGAGGCAGCACCGGTGACCCCCGAGGACCCCGAGGTCCCTGAACCCTTTGAGATCCCTGAGCTATTCCCCGGGGAGAGCTTCCCCCCCGACGCAGGGCCCCCCGGCCCCGACGTCGAACCGACCCCGAGCTTGGACGACCTTCCTGAGCTGGCCCAATGGCGCCAGGAAGGGGGACCGTCCCGAGAAGAGTTCTGCCTAGAGCAGACATCCTGTCCATCCCTGGTGGGGCCGCGGCAGCAGGCCGCCGCCCAGGCCGCCGGTGACCAGTCCGGCTCCCACTTTATCTATTGGGAAAACAGCCTATTATACAGCGAGCAAAAGTCCGCCGAGCTAGGGTCCGGCCGAGTGCTGGTGGTCCCCCTACGCTTCCGCGGCTTTCTCCTGAACCTGGCCCATGACGTGCCCCTGGCGGGACACTTGGGACAAGACAAAACGTACCAGCGCCTAGTCACCCACTCCCACTGGCCGGGCATGCGCTCCGATGTGGAGGCCCACTGTAAGTCCTGCCCCACTTGTCAGTCCAGCGGAAAGAGCGGAGGGAAGCGCAAGGCTCCTCTCCAACCCTTCCCCGTGGTCAGTACCCCCTTTGAGAGGGTGGGAATTGACATTGTGGGCCCACTCGACCCCCGGACCTCCTTGGGGCACCGCTTTATCCTGGTGCTGGTAGACCATGCCACCCGATACCCCGAAGCCGTTCCCCTCCGAACGGTGACCGCCCCAATAGTGGGGCGGGCCCTCATGGCCATCTTCTCCCGGGTGGGATTCCCTCGAGAAGTCGTCAGTGACCGAGGGACCAACTTCATCTCGAAATACATGAAGTCCCTTTGGCAACAATGTGGGGTGACGTACAAGTTCACCACCCCATACCACCCCCAGGGTAACGGTCTGGTGGAACGCTTCAACCGGACCCTCAAGGGAATGATCATGGGACTCGAAGAGCCCCTGAGGCGTAAGTGGGACGTCCTCCTTCCCTGTCTCCTCTTCGCGTACCGTGAAGTCCCCCAGAAGTCCCTGGGGTTCAGCCCCTTCGAGCTGCTCTACGGGCACCCCGTCCGGGGACCCCTCACCCTGGTCAAGGAAGGGTGGGAGACGCCGGCCCCAGAGCCCCCTCCCGATGTGTTTCGATACATTTTGGACCTCCGGAACCAGACAAGGAAGTTCCGAGAGCTGGCCGAGGCAAACCTCGAAGCCAGCCAAGAAGAAATGAAACGGTGGTATGACCAAAATGCCACTCTGGTCGAGTTTCAGCCCGGACAGCAGGTCTGGGTTATGGCCCCCGTAGAGCCCTGTGCCCTGCAAGACAAGTGGACAGGGCCCTTCAAGGTGGTAGAGCGCAAGAGTCAGGTGACCTACCTCATCGATGTAGAGTCCCCCAGGAACCCCTTGCGGGTCCTTCACGTGAACCGCCTCAAGCCCCACTTCGCCCGGTCCGAGTTGAGCTTGCTCCTCGCCACGGACGATGGGGAAGAAGAAGAAACGGAACCTATCCCCGATCTCCTGTGCGTGAAAGAAAAAGATGGCTCCGTAGAGGGGGTGAGTCTCTCCTCCTCCCTCTCTCCCGAGCAGCGCGAGGACTGTCGCCAGTTGTTGGGACAGTTCTCGGACCTCTTCTCCCTCACCCCCGGGGTCACCAGCTGGTGCGTCCACGACGTGGACAGCCCACCGGTACGGCACAGAGCATACCGCGTCCCTGACCGAGTCCGGGCCTGTATCAAGGCCGAGGTATCAAAGATGATAGCTCTCGGGGTGGTTGAAGCCTCTGACAGCCCATGGGCTAGTCCCGTGGTCCTGGTTCCGAAGGCAGCCGCCCCCGGTGCGGTTCCCGAGCTGAGGTTCTGCATTGACTACCGCGGGCTCAACGCAGTCACCAGAACCGATGCTCATCCCATCCCCCGAGCCGACGAGCTTATCGATCTCCTCGGGGCTGCTCGCTTCCTTAGCACGTTCGACCTGACCAGTGGATACTGGCAGATCGCCCTCACCGAGGGAGCTAAGGAAAGATCCGCTTTTTCCACCCCGGATGGTCACTACCATTTCCGGGTGATGCCCTTCGGGATGAAGAACGCCCCCGCCACCTTCCAGAGGCTGGTGAACCGGGTACTGGCTGGATTGGAGGAGTTCAGCGCTGCGTATCTGGACGATATCGCAGTGTACAGTTCCCACTGGCCCGAGCACCTCCAGCACCTCTGGGCGGTACTGACGGCCCTGAGAAGGGCCGGTCTCACCATTAAGGCCAGCAAGTGCCAGATCGGACAAGGGTCCGTAATCTACCTCGGGCACCAGGTCGGAAGCGGCCTCGTAGCCCCTCTCCAGCCCAAGATCGATGCCATCGTGGCCTGGGAGGCCCCCACGACCCAGACGGAAGTGCGGGCGTTTCTAGGGCTCACGGGGTACTACCGCCGGTTCATCAAGAGTTACGGCAGCATCGTAGCCCCCCCTCACGGAGTTAACCTCCAAAAACCAGCCGAAGAAAGTCAGCTGGACCTCCGCCTGCCAAGAGGCGTTCGAAACTTTAAAAGACGCCATGTGCACTGCCCCCATCCTACAGGCCCCCGACTACTCACGAGAGTTTGTAGTCCAGACGGACGCGTCCGAGCATGGCATCGGAGCAGTCCTGTCCCAGGTGAACGAGATCGGCCTAGACCAACCAGTGGCATTCATTAGCCGGAGGCTACTCCCTCGAGAACAAAGGAGGAGCACCATCGAGCGGGAGGCCTTCGCGGTGGTTTGGGCCCTGAAGAAGCTGAGGCCCTACCTGTTCGGTACTCACTTCCGGGTCCAGACCGACCACCGACCTCTCCGGTGGCTAATGCAGATGAGGGGGGAGAATCCCAAATTGCTGCGCTGGTCCATCTCCCTCCAGGGGATGGACTTCACTGTCGAACACCGGCCGGGCACTGACCACGCCAACGCTGACGGCCTGTCCCGATTCTTCCGCCTCAGCGAAGAGAACCCCCAAGAGGATGGGTAGTTCTCCCCGCTTTCAGCTGGGGGGGACGCGTGTTGGACCCGGCCTCGTGGCGTGGTTCACCTCTGTCCCTCCACACCCTGTGAGCGTAGGCCTGTACCCCGAGTCCCCTGCGCAGCCACCCCGTTAGTGTAGCCTGCAAACCCGAGCCTGGTCGTCCTACCCAGTGATGCCTAGATCCCCCGAGAACCTTGACCAGGCCTGCCTTTCCCGCTCCTCGCCCGGCTCCGAGCGCCTAACCAGGCATGCCCCACAAGGCCCGGACGCCATCTTCCCTTCCCAACATCCCTGGCTCCCTAGGCCTAGCGTGACCCCGGCCCCAGCGAAGCCCAGACTCCAAAGGTGCGCCAGTCCCGGCTGGGGGGTAAAGGGCTCCCGAGTGAGATAAGCCAGGGAGTTTCGATGGCACCTCCGGCCTCCCCTGAGGGGCTGGTTTCTGTCACACCTTTGGCCCTCCCCTGTGGGCCAGGTTCGATCACCCCTCTGGCCTCCCCGAGGGCTGGCTCCAGACCCGCTGGGCGTCTGGGAATTCCCGGACCCATCTTTCAAAGGGATCAAAGAGCCAACCGCCGGACCTCGCCAACGACCAGCCCCCAGGGCCGGAGACCTCTGCCTGCGAGGGTCCGGAGATCAAAGAGTAGAAGGACTATAATTGGGCCCGCCTGACAACTAGCGGGCAGTTGTATCTTGGACCTGAAACCCTGATGACCTGATCGCGGCTGACCCTAAGAAGATTCATCCTGAACCTCTGAGCCCTGCTGACGCTGTCGCGGCTCCTTCTTCGCCTTAAGGAACTGAACCACCTGAGCCCTGCTGACGCTGTCGCGGCTCAAGCTGAACTTGTAACCATCGGAGCCCTGCTGACGCTGTCGCGGCTCGATCTCTAAGACCACCGGAGCCCTGCTGACGCTGTCGCGGCTCGACCTCTAAGACCATCGGAGCCCTGCTGACGCTGTCGCGGCTCGACCTCTAAGACCATCGGAGCCCTGCTGACGCTGTCGCGGCTCGAGCTGAACTTGTAACCATCCGAGCCCTGCTGACGCTGTCGCGGCTCGACCTCTAAGACCATCCGAGCCCTGCTGACGCTGTTGCGGCTCTCACGAACCTCTCCCGATCGAGCCCTGCTGACCTCGTCGCGGCTCGAGGAGTACTCTGGTCCGGCTGGACCATCGAGACCACCATCACGACCGAGCCGACTCGACAAAGGTGAGGCAGCCAGTACGACCACCATCCCGTACCCCCCGGCTCGAGGAATGAGAGCTGTGCGTGGGGTACGCCTCGTACTAACCCAGAGACTAAAAGACTGTCCCGCTTCCCCCTTCCCGAATCCTCAGAGACTTTGTGGTCCTTTGGCCACTGTGTATATAAGAGTGCTTCCTTCGTTATTTGCTTATATAAAGAACTTGTTCCTAAAATCCAACGGTGTAGTGTCTGTTCGTAGTGTGGTGTGAGCTCAGTGTGTACGATCCCAGACCCAAAGGCCTCCCCGGTGAGGACCTCACAATCAAGACTCGGCAAGTTCTGTGGGAGAGGTGGATCTTGGGGTGTCTGGGTGAGCACAACCTGGCCCTCGGAGATTGCCCCTTCTAACAGTAACCTGCTATCTGGTAAACCAAGAAGGAGATCGCCAAGGTCCATAAAGGCTTGGGTATGTAGGCCTGGTGATACATAGACCAAAACAAGGTTGAGTGTGCACCCTTTCCAAGTCCTCGAGATAGCTACAAATCTGCCCAGAGCACGAAGCACAGTTAGGGGGACGATTTCCGCACCAGACGCCCACCTCCCATGAGCCAGAGCCGAGTGGCGCAAATGGAACCCCAGCGAAATGGCTCCCCCAGCCGGGACCAAGCCGAGGGCCTTTGGAAAGCCATTACCTAACAAGTGCATCCTATATCCTGTATATACCATGTCGGGGCATGACGATTCACAAACTGGAGAACCACCGCCCTTTAAATGTTGTTGCCCAACCCGTTGACATTCCATGACAAAAACTTAACCATTCCCCCGTAAACCCCAAGTACCATTACTCATCTCTAGAGGAAGACATAAATCAGGAGAGAACCACCAGGAACGTCCTCAAAGGTAGACTGTCCCAAGTGCCATGAACCATTCACAAAATTGTATCCCAAAGACGAGGAACCTGCACCCGCCCATGTGTGAGGCCTGTCAGTTGTGACCTGCCTACATAACAAAAAAGATACAACATACATGAAAACAATTCCCCCCAACCCAAGAAACCAGCCCCAAAGCCCCCCTCCCTGCCTCCCTGCTTGGGGGTGTCAAAACCTCCCGCCCACCCAAACTAGCAGAGTGCCTAGCGCCCACCCTTACCAAACTTGTGGGTGCGTGTGCTAACCGAGCACCCGACCTGGCAACTAGCAACTGGCACTCACATTTAACAAGATGAGATCAATTGGAAGCAGCCGATAAAACCCCCAGAAACATTTTGGGACACTACACATGGGCCAGGGAGCAATAAAAAGTCACATGAAGTCTGTTGCGGAGGAGTCCCCAACAAGGCCCTGTCTCAGCCCGAAAACATGGACAACATCATAGGGGGGAGGGCAATATTACGTTTAGTCCCCGGGAAAAGGAGAAACCCCACCACTCCGAAGGAACCCACATACAGGCCGGTCATTCTGGCCCACCAGTCGCTGCCTCGGGCTCTTAAGGTGGGGTATTGCTGCCGGACAGGTTCGTACCCTCCACCAGCCTCGCTCTCCAGACACGATTGTTCCTCAAGCCAGCCGTACGCCATCCGTCAAGCCAGACCCAGGCCTCCTCGGGGGTGGTGAAAAACCAAGCCTTCCCCTCCAACTCCACCCTCAGCTTGGCGGGGAAGAGCATGGCAGACTTCAGTTCCCGCTCACGAAGCGCCTGTTTCACATCCTGGAAACTGCGTCGCTGAAGCTGCATCTTGAGGGTGAAGTCCGGGAAGAAAGTGATACGACTGTTCTAGAATGCCACTGGTGCCCGCTGACCGGGCACATTGCAGGATGGCATCTCGGTCCCGGAAGTTGAAGATCCTAGCCAACCAGGGCCGTGGGGGGGGGGCCCGGGCCTCGGACGGCCGCCCAGCACACGATGAGCCCTTTGTAAGGATCCGATTGCTGTTTCTGCAGGAGTGCCAGGAACCGTAGACAAGCCCAAACCCGTCCCTACACCTCCTGTGTCTCTCAAACACTAGAACACAAAGGTGATATGGAGGGAAAGGAGGGAACAAAACAAGGAAAGCAAAGGGAAAAAAAAGGTTCTACGGACAGGTCTTCCAACTGGTTGAAAACAGGTGCTTAAAGAATGGATTATGGTCAATAGGCAGCATAAAGATACAAATAATCATATCTATTCCTTTTTATATGTGGGTTTACCGTATAGGCGTCTGGAATTCACAAGCTATACCACGGTCCAATAAAGTAACCCCATAAGAATCATATGGCCTCTTCTCCACAGTGATGAGCCTGTTCAATGGAAATACAGATGTCAACTATTTTGTCTACAGTCTAGCAAACGTATATTTATGAAGGTGGACTAAGGCCTTACCCTATCAGGTTATAAGGGAGTTAGATGAGATAAGCCTGTCTATTACATGGATTTTCGGGTCTGCAGTATCTGTAATGGAAGAACCCCCATAAGAAATAACCTGTATATCTATACAGTGAACAGTAAGGAACAAATAAGTAGATTGCGCAAAAGCGTGTTAACTTAACCTTTTCTCTCTAGACCGTGACGAATGACAGTCTCCAAAAACCAGTGGTCGTCCAACAAATAGAGGGCAAATGATGTTAGAACAACAATAAAAACAAGCATTTACAATGCAACGGTCTCGCCTTTGAAAAAGTTAGAGCTATTGGCATTGTAAATGACAACATTTTTATTTAGGTGTTGGTTTTGAAAACAGATAAATAAATGGCTGTCATTTACAATGCCAATAGCTTAATCTCTCGCAAATGCAACACACAAACACACAGACCCACACACATACATACCTACAGAGCCACACGCAGAGCCACACACACATACACAGAGCCACAGACACACACACAGCACCCCCCTCCCCCCGTCGGGACGCACCCTCCAGGGCCAGCATGGACGGGAAGTCCTTGCAGTTGGAGATGGCGGTGGAGTCGGTGATGCAGGTCTTCCACAAGTTGGACCAGAAGGTGGCCGTGCCGTCAATACTTGACACCTTCCAGTAGTCGGTGGGCAGCGTGGAGCAGACCTGCACCCAGCCCGACAGGGCCTGCAGGAAGGCCACGATCTCCCCCGCCGTGCTGGCCATGGTCACCGGCGAGGGTCACAGGGCACAGGTGTCAGGGCAGAGGGGCTAAGAGCTGAGGGCAGAGGGCAAAGAGCTGAGGGCAGAGGGCAAAGAGCTGAGGGCAGAGGGCAAAGAGCTGAGGGCAAAGAGCTGAGGGCAGAGGGCCAAGAGCGGAGGGCACGGGGTAAGAGCGGAGGGCACAGGGGTAAGAGCGGAGGGCACAGGGGTAAGAGCTGAGGGCACAGGTAGTCAACTTAATACTGTTCAGCTAACTACTATAAAAAACCTGCAAACCACTTTTTAATATTCAATACAAAACATTTAATTTCTCAGTAGAACACGCAAAACTGTGCACAAGTTGATATGCTTTTTAACCATGTTCAGTTGTATATGGTCATTATCACATATCAACTTCAAAACATAGACCCTCAGAAAGGGGAAATTATTTTTTACATTTCATCTTCAATGGCGCCATTAAAGGACCGTTTGTTTACTTCACAACATTTTTTGCACGTACATTTCCAACAGATTGGGCCATGAAAGATCTGTTCATATAAGCTGTAACTGTGATAACAGGAAGTTGAGATATAATTGCTTGCATTCATAAAGAACGTAGAATGCTAATCAGAGGCAAAATTCTCTTCACACCAATTAATCGTGCACAAAATAGAAACTGATCCCAAAACTAATAAATAAACACACACCCAAAACGAAAGTGTGCCTCAGCAAAGCACACCTCGGCAGCCCTATCACACAACCGGCTCTGAGATCTCCTCAGCGAAGCTTGCGTACACCCTTCGCCCCAGAGCTTTTGTTATGCGATGATGATTCTGACCTCACATAAGGCGATCTATGGCCGATGTCGGCAGATCTGAAGTAAAGCCCAACGGTAGATCGGCGGGGTAGCCGGAGATTTGTTCCAGTGGAGCTTCCTGCAGTGGATTCTCACTTGCTCCTCCGAGGTAGCTGTGGAGGACGACGGAGGCACCGGCACTCCAGGAGGCGAAGACAGCACCAGTTCACGGGCCCAACAAGGGAGCCCTGGACGAAAGTGAGGCCTGGAGCGCAAAGGGGGCGGGGCAAGAAGAAACAACGAGCATCCGCAAGAGCAGCAGCCGCAGCCATCTGAAGAGCCCCGGTAAGGATCGCCAAAGTCCCTCCCTCTCGCTCATTGTGAGCCTGGCAGAGGGCAGCTGCCCGTGACACCCAACCACCGTGTGTGTGGTGGGGGGAGGGAGTGGTAGAGGGCGGCGGCGGCGTGTGTATGCGTGCGTGTCTGTGTGTGTGCAGGGGGTTGGGGGCGGCAGCGTGTGTATGTGTGTGCGTGCATGCAGAGGGGTGGGGGCTGGCTGTGTCTGTGTGTGTGCGTGCCGATAATGCATGCGAGGGAAGCGAAAGCAGGGGCTGTGAGTTCGTGTGCGCAAGCGCAGCTCAGACGCGCGCTCCCGCAGTCAAAACTGACACTGCAAAAGCGCGCGTCTGACTGTTGTCCACATTCCCAAATACGGATCACAATAGGTCTGAAGCAGACACAATCAATGCTTACGCATTGAATGTAGGTCTGCTCGACCTAAAAAAGGGTCTCTGAGCAGACCACAACTACCACAATTCTCCGAATGAACCCAACACTAGCTCTGCCCCGGTCCGGCCAGCCGACGGACCATAAGTCCGGCAGAAGGGCGGAACCGGGAGTAGCAGGCTAGAGCCCCGGGGAGAATGCAGAAGATAGCCGGCCACAGAAGAAAGCACAGGGGGCTTCGAGTCCGTCACAGGAACAATAACGGAGGCGAAGTAGGGGGATTTGGAAAGACTCTCAGGAGGGAGCTAATCCCCTAATTCAGAGGAAGGACCAGGAAGGCTCAGGTAACGGAGCCTGTAGCTTCTTGGTCTCTGGCGGAAATAAGGCGCCTGTTTAAGAGAAACGGGCAACAGCAAACTGGGAAGCTAGACACCGGTGAGACGGCTTAGCGGAAGCGGAAGTGACGTGACGCTAGAAATTCAAAACCACTAGAACGCGAAGCACCGGGGCAAAGGGAAGTTAGGCTTTTGACTCCTGCCTGACCCACTTGCAAATGCGAGTTGCAAGGCGGCCATCTTTGGTGACGTGAACGATCCGGTCGGAAAACTGGCAGGCGTGACACCCTTTCAACAGAAAAGAAATTGGAGAGACCAGTCGGCTTCAGGTAGGTCATGATCAGTTCTTCCACAAAGAGGTCTGCGGATGGCCCCTCTGCCTGCTCTGGCACCCCAAGTGTATGTATGTGCCCCTCGTAGTCATCCAGCTGTGCCTCCCATTGCGCGGCTTGGGCATGCATGGACTCCATCTTGCTTTGCAGGTTAGAAGTGTCCTCAACCAGGGAACTCGTTTTTATCTCAACGTCTTTCAGCCGTGAGTTCATCGAGCGCATGTCTGCCCAGATAAGGGACACCTCCGAGGACACAACATCAATGCATGACTCCAACAACGTGCGCACTGTTGTAATGGACTCCATAATGTCCTGCAGCGTCGGTTCCTTCTTCTTCCTGCCTGATTGCGGCCTCTCAAGTGTATCAGGTCCCTCCATCAGGCTCACGCCATGGTACCAACCCACGCATACTTGGTCACTTTTGCCTGCACCACTGCTTTAGAGTGGTGACCCCTGCCATGGTGCCTGCCGACGTGGTGTACAAAAAAGGAGGGGTAGAGGACTGTCCTGTGCAAGCGGTGTTCAGCCTCAGTCATATCTCGAGCCGCAGGAGGCCAGGCCCGATGTAACAACGTCGGTTAAGGGACATAGAGACGCAGGCACTGGCAGCACACCCAGGCGCCCCCTGCAGGCTATCCAGATCAGCATTGTACACAGGCTACTCATCCATCAGGGCCCAAGACCAGCAGGGCCTGGCCATCCCACGCGGCTCCTGAAGAGGAGATGGCCCAACACCCCTGACAGTATCCAGCGCCTCGAGGTGGCTGCATGCATCTCCCCCGCAGTCCCACAACAAGAGTCAGATCAGTCCCAGGACTCTGTATACATCTAAGGGTTGCACAAAGCCAGTGCACCATCCTCGAAGATGGCGAGACCCAAGGGGAGGTACAAGCAGTGCAGTGCAGGGGGACGGGGGGCCCTGAGGGGAAGCCACGTCATGCAGGCATAGTCTCTCCAGGGGCGTCGAGCCGTTTTCAGGTCAAGTTGAGGCCGCACCGCCTCCACACACAACGGGCGGTGCCCGAGCACCACCCCAGGCCAGGCGAGGGACACCAGGGCCGTCACTCACCGGCGCTGCTGATGGGAGCAGGCAGGGCTCTCCAATGCTGGCGGCGATCAGGCAATCCAGCTGTCTCCGGGATCACACCGTCTCTGTGCCTCTAGATATGCCGCTGCAGCACGCGTTCGTTAAGGCCCCAGCAGCCGGGATCGTCGTGCGGATGTCGGAGTCCCACAGGTCCACTAAATCTAGGCCGCGGCGCTGCTTAGGCTGCGTTGTCGGGGAGGCGGTGCTTCCCCAGGCCAAATACGTCGTCTGCGATTTCTCCCTGTTTCCCGAGTGGAAAATCACGGGGATAGTCTCATTATTTACCCAGGGTCGTCAGCTGCATTCCGATGGGACAATGCATCAGTTGCCGGATCAGTTTATACCAGATATTTATAGAAACGGGCACACTCGGACGGAGCCGCCTCAAGAAGCAACCATTTTCCCTGGCGGTAGGCCACGCCCCGAGCTCCCTCCTTCTTAATCACCCAGAGGGTAAATTATTGTTGGGAGGAGACTGTAATGCAGCAGTTGACAGGGAAATGGACCGCTGACAATCACATAGAGGTGAGGCGGTGAGCAGACTGCTGTCAGAGTTCCTAGCAGGAATGGGCTTTGTTGATGTAAGGTGGACTCTCAATCCCATGACCCGTCAATACACCTTTCACTTGGGGGCACATGGATCCATCTCCTGACTCGATTAGACTTTTTCCCAGGCTTGGCAGATTCTGGCTTTTAGCGATGTTCACCACCTAGTGAGAGGTATTTCAGATCATTCTCCGATTTCCGCAACATTTGGACGGCAGCAAAGGGAGGGAAAGCACATACCCTCCTCAAACTCTGGTACCTTAAAGTTCCAGATATAAGAGCATCCCACCAAGAGGCAACTGCTCATTATTTTGAGGATAACAAGGGGGTCGGTGGAGCTGGCTGGGGATCTCTGGGAGGCATTTTGGCTGTAAGAAGGGATCAAGGCATCTCCCTAATCACAGGTCATAAAAAAGAAAAGGTAGCAAAGTTGCTTTCCCTTGAGCATGACATGCACAAATTAGAAGCTGAGATTCCCTTTGAAACCCAGGTGGATATTCAGCACTGCTTGGTACTCAAGCAGAAAGAATACAAAGATATTGCGGAGGTGGTGGCCAGGGCGAGACTCCACCACATTGGAAACCAGGGAGACGCCCTAAGATGGATTGCTGCATACCTCACCAGAAGAACCCAGAGAATCAGCCTCCCACTGTTCACCTTGGAACCCAAGAAAATCAATCACCTGCGGGGTCCCCCGACGACTCACCATCATCTTCTACACCAACGACACCCAATTCATCCTCTTGCTGTCAGAAGATCCCTCCACGACCAGAGCCAACTTTCACAGATGTAGGATGAACGTCACCAACTGGATAAAGGACCACTGTCTCAAGCTCAACACGGAAAAGACTAAAGTCCTCATCTTTGGGAACAACACCTCTCCATGGATCGATTCACGGTGGCCTGCTGAGCTCGGCCCATCCCCCACCTCGACAGACCACGCCTGCAACCTCGGCATCATCTTTGACAGCAAGTTATCCATGGAGCAACAAGTATACGCAGTCTCATCCGCCTTCTTCCACACCCTACGCATGCTCCATACGATCTTCAGGTGGCTCCCAGTCAACACCAGAAGGACCGTCACGCAGGCCCTCATCACCAGCAGGCTGGACTACAGGAACACACTCTACATAGGAGTCACTGCATGCCTCCTGTAGAGACTACAGGCCATACGAAACTCAGCGGCAAGACTCATCCTTAACCTCCCTAGAAGGACCCACCTCAAGAAGTTACACTGGCTCCCGATCCAGAAGAGATGCCAGTTCAAGTTCTGACCCATGCATACAAAACCCTGCACAATGAAGGACCAACAAACGCATGACCTTCAACCAGCCAACCAGGCACCTACGATCCGCATCCCTCTTCCTTGCAGACACCCCCCAGATCCGCCGAGTCAACAGTGGAGGGCTCTCCTTCTCACACCTGACGGCAAAAGCTTGGAATGACCCTCTCCTACACCGCAGGACCACCTCATCGCTGTGACAATTCAGGAAAGGTCTCAAGACCTGGCTGTTTGAATTAATGAATTAAATAAAATGTATAAAGCTCGATGGCTACCCGGAGCCCTCCCAGCGCTACGGACAGGTACTAGAGACAGAACAGAAGGGGTGACTACAGATCTAGAACAGCCATGTTTTTAAGAGTTTTCGGAATGGGAGCCGATTAGGCTCTTTCCGCAGAAAAAGTGGGAGGGCATTCCACCCGATGGCACCAGTATTTGAGAAGGAGCGCCCACCACATCTGGCTCTCCTTATTCTAGGTTGAAAGGCAAGGAAAGCGGTAGTTGACCGAAGGTCTCTCCTCGGTTGATAGGGAATGAACAAAGATTGAAGGATGGACGGACCATTCTTCCAAAAGCCTTTATGAGCCGGGCACATAGCCTGAAACTGAATCCTTTCCCTAATCGGCAGCCAGTGCAAGCTCCTTAGAGCTTGTTTAACAGGCTGCCGACGAGGAATATGCAGGAGCCTGCAGGCAGCGCAGTTCTGAATAATTTGGAGCTTGTTGATGCTATACTGCGGGGCTTCCAGGTATAAAGCATTCCCATAGTCCAGACGGGAGAGGATCACCATTTGAACCATGATTTTTCTGGCATGGAACGGAAGAAGGGGGAGAACATTTCGAAGCATCCTTAATAGACCAACGCACGTTGCTGAGAGCTTGGTTGCCTGTTGATTGAAGGTAAGAGAACAATCCAGCCATACACCAAGGCTCTTAATCTGGTCTTTAGGGGCCGGGGCGGGGCCTAGGCAGTCTGGCTAAAGAGATGTCGGATTGAAGGAGGGGGGGGTTGCCCAGGAGCATAAGCTCCGTCTTGTCCCCGTTAAGTTTGAGGCATGAGAGTTCCATCCACTTGGCCACCTCCTCTAGGCAACAGCCTAGGGTGCTAGATGACCCCTCAGGGTGGTTAAGTGCCACCACGGGCTGCGTGTCATCTGCATAGGTGATGATTCTTATGCCAAATGGCTGGACAATCTCTGCCAGGGGTCTCATATAAACATTAAACAGTGTGGGGCTCAGGGCGGAGCCCCGGGGAACCCCACAACTGAGAGGCAACTGGTTGGAAACAGCATTGCCCTAAAAAAACGTAAAGAAGCAGTCGCTGAGAAAGGACTGCAACCATGTCACTGCCGTTCCGGATACTCCTAAATTCCTGAGTCTAAGGATCATAGTATCATGGTTAACAGTGTCAAAAGCGGCACTGAGATCAAGAAGGATAATTGCCGCTGTGGCCCCTTGATCTAAAATCCATCTTGCTTCCTCTGTCACTGCACGAAGGATGAGCTGGGGACGAAACCCAGTCTGGGAAGGGTGAAGGAGAATGTTAGACTCCAGAAAGGCTACAGGTGTGGTATTTATATGTCTCTCCAGACTCTTACTCAGCCAAGGCAGAAGGGAAATAGGAGGATAGTTAGCCAAGTTGGCCTGATTCAGATTAGGATTTTTAAGAAGGGCCTTAACCATCGCACATTTCCAGGACGACGGTACTTCCCCTGTAGAGATCGAGAAATTCACCAGGTTGAAAATCGCAGGACGGATAGTCTCTGCGACCAAAGAGAGAGCCTGGGGAGGGGCAGGGTCTACGGGGAGCCCGATTTGATATTCGTCATAATTAGCTCCAACGACGCCAGATCTAGCAGGGGAAACTGTGTTAGTAGGATTTGAGCTCCTATAATTGGCTCGGAAAGGGAGTTCAGGAGATCAATGGACTGAGGAGGTGAAAAGGTGAGATATATAGCCTGAATTTTCAGATGAAAAAAACTCTGCCAGATTATTACAGTGAGTAAGGACATCATCTAGCATGGGAGATTTCTGTGGCAGTTTGGTTAAAATTTTTGCAATTTAAAAAATGTATTTAGGGGAGTTAGCAGCTGACTTCAATTTAGGAGTGAACCAAGTGGCATTTTTCAATCTGTGAGTTATATGGGAGGATTTCTTAGGAAGTACCTTATCGAAGGAATCTTGGATCCAAGAGTTAAATGATTCAATAGCATTGGCCAAATTAATGTGGGGGTCATGGGTAGGTCTCGTGGTTTCTAGAGCCCGGTTCCACTGATCAACAGGGTAGGCAGACAAAATATCGAAATTAAAATATCGATATACACTAATATCGATGTTTTAATATCGATGGTATAGTATATCGATGTGCCATAATATCGACAGACAGAATATCGAGATTAAGGTATGTATGTTAGTAATATCGAAATTTTGTTGTTTAGTGTTATGTATTTTATTATGTTGTTTATATGTTTGCTAAATATGTTAGGAAATGTATGTTTGAAAATTTGTAATTATGTTAACATTTTGCGTTTTAGTATTAGAGCGGGTTGTGGGCTTATAGGGGAATAGGGTGGGAAGTAATTTAATAATAATTAAATAATTAATATATTTTTTTTAATATTTTTTAATTAATAATTTGTAATTAATTGAAACTAATTAGTTAATTACATTAATTAGATTTAATGTGGTAATATATTTAATTTAGTGTTATTGTTAATTAATAATTAATTGGTAATTAATGAATATTAATTAGTTAATTAAATTAATTAAATTTAATGTGCTAAGATATATAATTTATTGTTATTGTTAATTAATAATTAATTGGTAATTAATTAATGTTAATTAGTTAATTACATTAATTAGATTTATTGTGCTAATATATTTAATTTAGTGTTATTGTTAATTAATAATTAATTTGTAATGAAATAATATTAAGTAGTAAATTAAATTAATTAGAGTTAATGTGTTAATATTTTTAATTTATTAATTTTTGATATTGTTAATTAATACTTAATTGGTAATTAATAATTATTAAGTGGTTAAATGATTTCATTTATTTATGTGTAGTGGGTTGTGTGTTTATAGGGAAACAACCATTACAAAGCAACTTTTACAACGCACTACCATTACAACGAAACTTTTACAACGCAAAAACTATTACAACGCATCCATTTACAACGCATGTTTTTACAACGCAGATACCTTTACAACGCATACCATTACAACGTAAGTATTGGTAAGTATATAATTATATTTAAAATGTTATAGTTTTGGGTTTTTGGGTCAAGGGGTATTTTTAGGGTTCAGGGTCAGTTTTTAGTTTTTGGGTAAAGGGGTATTTTTAGGGTTCAGGGTCAGTTTTTAGTTTTTGGGTAAAGGGGTATTTTTAGGGTTCAGGGTCAGTTTTTAGTTTTTGGGTAAAGGGGTATTTTTAGGGCACAGGGTCAGTTTTTAGTTTTTGGGTAAAGGGGTATTTTTAGGGTTCAGGGTCAGTTTTTGGGTTTTGGGTAAAGGGGTATTTTTAGGGTTCAGGGTCAGTTTTTAGTTTTGTGTAAAGGGGTATTTTTAGGGTTCAGGGTCAGTTTTTAGTTTTTGGGTAAAGGGGTATTTTTAGGGTTCACGGTCAGTTTTTAGTTTTTTGGTAAAGGGGTATTTTTAGGGTTCAGGGTCAGTTTTGGGTTTTTGGGGTACAGGGGTACAGTGTAAAAATTAAAGTAAAATTTAAATTAAATTAATTAAATTAAATTAAATTAAATTAAATTATATTATATTAATTTTAATTAATTTACATAAAAAAATTATTATATACTTACCAATACTTACGTTGTAATGGTATGCGTTGTAAAAGTATCTGCGTTGTAAAAACATGCGTTAATATTTGTAAAATTATATGTATTTTTAAATTAATTTTAAATTATTATTAATACATTTAAAAAAACGATATTTTTAATTTCGATATTTTTGTACAACGATATTATTTTTTCGATATTTTTGTACTTACCATTATGTAGATATAATTTCGATATTTTTGATTTCGATATTTTTGTGTCGATATTTTTGTATGTAGATATTCTGTCTGTCGATATTATGTCATACATTCGATCAACAGGGAGCCTTGACCAGTTCTGCTCACAATGATCACATGACCACGAAGCAGCTAGCGACTCCAGCACCTTGAGATCCTCACCGGTGATTTGCTGCGCTTCATAAATCCTTGATTGATTGATTGTAAGTTAGTGGTAAATCCAATGGATATTGCTAATTATTGTGATTAGTAATGCGCTCCTAAGAAAACATTTGCTAATCTTTTTAAGTACATCAATGAAATCTTCAAATGTCTCTAACCAAACAACCCAGCTGTCATCAATATTTTGCTTTTGTGGTTGTTGCAGGAATGCAACAGCATTGTAGATCAGTATAGAGCTTAATGACACTGCTTGTAAATCACTGTGAATTGGTTTATTCAAACCATCTGTGAGGCCTTGCGATGTACTGGCCTCTGGATTCACTTTAATGATAATTGGAAACATGATTTTCTTCTTGGTCTCCATTGGAAAAAAAAACTTTCACTACTTCAAACACCTTGTTCGCCTCTCACTCTTCTCTTGCTTGCAGCGTCGTTCTGAAGCCCACTCAACAGCTTCAGTGGCACGGCACTTCGGGTATGTATGGCTCTGTAAGCACAGCCCGGGACACTTAACTGAGTGCAGTGGTACGAAGACTCTTTTTCACGAGTTCGGTAAGTCAATTATTTCTTCTTTTCTAAGTGTCCGTTTGCACTTTTTGACACCTAGCTCATCTCCATCTGGCAGCTCTTCTGCACTATTATGCAATTTTCAATTTTCAATTAATGCTCTTAGATAACTTGCTTGTATCTGCCTTCAGCCTTTTATACTCTGTATAACATATGATTTTATATTGCGTGCAGCCCGGTATCTTTATGTGTGGCCTGACCAGCAGGTTCTCGGCCAACGACCTGTAGATTCTCTGCAGTGTTTTTGTTGTCTTCAACTACTTCACAGTGGCTGGAGCTGTGCCTCGACTCCACAAGCATTCAGCATCGATTCAGTACTTCGAAGACGGTACATGCAGCATGCACGAGCAGCTTGCTTGGACGATGGCAAACTCTCTGGCAGAGCACTATTGATCATTGGGTTAATTATTCCCTATTTCATCGCACGTTTTAGCGTCATCCCAGCCCGGGTACTCGCCAATGACTACACCACACACGGAGCTTAGTATTACACTGCGTGCAACTGCGAACTCAACATTCTAAACTAGCCTCCGTTGCATTCCGCTCTAACACTTATGTCACAGCTCTACGGAGTCCATCAGGAGCCAAAACGGTTCTAACCAACAAGACACTACAGGTGAGAGTTGACACACCATCACACACATAGAGCAGGACACACCGTCTCCCACTCTGGTGGGTGAGAATTGACACCATACAACCACCCATGTGTAGATAGATTTGATTTTATTAGGTCCTGACGAATCACCACTGTTGGACGTGGCCCTTTCTGCAGGGTCATCCCTGAACTTTTTGCCTCCCTCCGATATTCTCTCTGACCTGTTTTTGTTGGTTTAATGACTCTGGGCACTTTACCACTGCTGATCAGTGCTAAAGTGCATATGTTCTCCCTACTGTAAATTAATGTATGTATTGATTAGTGGTTACCTGATTGGATGTTTGGTTTACTTGTCAGACCCTAGTACAGTGCACTGAGTGTGCCCAGGGCATGTAAATCCAAAGGCTGCTAGTGGGCTTGCAGCACTGGTTGTGCCACCCACAGAAGCAGCCTTGTAAAATGTATCTAAGGTCTGCCATTGCAGAGCCTGCGCACAGTCTGGTGCTGTCATGCTGACTGGGAAAGTGCACCCACTTGCCAGTCCCTAAACCTTCCCTTTTCTTCATATTAGTCACCCCTATGGCAGGTCCAAGGGCAGGGTGCATTGTAAGTATAAGGTAGGACAAGCCCTGATGTGTGTGGCATGTCCTAATAGTGAATTACAGCCATTTTCGTTTTTCACTATTGCAAGGCTACCTGTTCTCATAGGCCAGAATGGACTGTTAGGATTGTTACATTCTATGATCCTGACAGACTCAGGGAACATGGTAGAAATTCGAGTTTAGTATGCCTGAACTCATAATAATAAAATACATCTTTTAGTAAAATTTGTATATTCTGTGTTTGCAAATACCACTTTTAGAAAGTAGGTATTTGCTCGCCTAACCATTTCCTCTGCTAGGATGTGTATCTGCTGTCTCGGTTCTGTGAGTGACAGGGCTGGGGAACTCCCGAGGGTACAGGGCTAGGTAGCCTGGTGGTGAATAGAGAGATTTACCTCCAGATGGGTGGGAGGAGTGCACCTGGACTCTGAATAGGACTGTGCCCTTCCACCATAATGTTGGCTCCACCTCCTGTGGAGTGTCTGATGTCTCTGACCTGCTCCCTGAATGAAAAGTCAGAATCATGTCAACAAAGTTCCAAGAACTGGTTTTGGCTGGGCACAGGCCCCTCTACCCCAGAGGAACAAAGGATTTAGGGGTATAAGTATTGGGACCCTGCTCCCAAGAAATTAGATCCAGATTTAGTCAAGAAGAAACCTCTGCCCGAAGAGAGGGAACTGGGAAAGCTGAAGGAGAAGTACTGTCCCTGACCAGGGGGATTGGCCTGCAGTGGTTGCCTTACTGCTGAAGGAGAGGAGAAAGACTCAAAGACTTTACTTTCAACTTGTGCTTAAAGATCTCCAAGGGCTTGTGAGTGAGCTTGCCCCTGAACGAAGTCCCAGGACCAGTGGACTTCATCCGCCTCGCAAATCGCTGCTGGAAACACTGTTTTCAGTATCCGCCGAGGCCGGGAGCTGTGTATGCCTCGTACGATCGAATCGCAGCCTGACGCACCGTACCAAGCATCGCCAACAACAAGCAACGCGACTCTGTGGTCACCGACCCATACAAGCGCCGTCAACGAGCCGTAGCTCGCACCGCAACTGGGAGGCCCCGCAACGTACAACGCTTCGAGCATCGACTCACACAGGTTGGGATGGCGCACACACCACTATTGGGTAGAGTCCGCGAATCGCATGGAGTTGGGTACGCATCGTACTGCCCGACTCGCACCGCATCCAAGGACTGTACGCCTCCAGTTCCCAAGGTACGGCTCGTACACCGCAACGTAAAGAGACCGCACCGTACAAGGCACCATCCCCTCAAGCAACGTGACTCAGAGTTCAACGACCCGCACAGGCGCCGTCAACGAGCCAGAGCTCGCACCGTAACAGGAGGACAGCCATTTTCGTTTTTCACTATTGCAAGGCTACCTGTTCTCATAGGCCAGAATGGGCTGTTAGGATTGTTACATTCTATGATCCTGACAGACTCAGGGAACATGGTAGAAATTCGAGTTTAGTATGCCTGAACTCATAATAATAAAATACATCTTTTAGTAAAATTTTAATATTCTGTGTTTGCAAATACCACTTTTAGAAAGTAGGTATTTGCTCGCCTAACCATTTCCTCTGCTAGGATGTGTATCTGCTGTCTCGGTTCTGTGAGTGACAGGGCTGGGGAACTCCCAAGGGCGCAGAGCTAGGTAGCCTGGTGGTGAATAGAGAGATTTACATCCAGATGGGTGAGAGGAGTGCACCTGGACTCTGAATAGGACTGTGCCCTTCCACCACAATGTTGGCTCCACCTCCTGTGGAGTGTCTGATGTCTCTAGCCTGCTCCCTGAATGAAAAGTCAGTCATGTCAACAAAGTTCTCAAGAACTGGTTTTGGCTGGGCACAGGCCCCTCTACCTCAGAGGAACAAAGGATTTAGGGGTATAAGTATTGGGACCCTGCTCCCAAGAAATTAGATCCAGATTTTGTCAAGAAGAAACCTCTGCCCGAAGAGAAGGAACTGGGAAAGCTGAACGAGAAGTACTGTCCCTGACCTGGGGGATTGGCCTGCAGTGGTTGCCTTGCTACTGAAGGAGAGGAGAAAGACTTCAAAGACTTTACTTTCAACTTGTGCTTAAAGATCTCCAAGGGCTTGAGAGTGAGCTTGCCCCCTAAACGAAGTCCCAGGACCAGTGGACTTTATCCGCCTCGCAAATCGCTGCTGGAAACGCTGATTTCAGTATCCGCCGAGGCCGGGAGCTGTGTATGCCTCGTACGATTGAATCGCAGCCTGAGGCACCGTACCAAGCATCGCCAACCACAAGCAACACGACTCTGTGGTCACCGACCCGCACAAGCGCCGTCAACGAGCCGTAGCTCGCACCGCAACTGGGAGGCCCCGCAATGTACAACGCTTCAAGCATCCACTCACACAGGTTGGGATGACTCGCAGACCACTGTTGGGTAGAGTCCGCGAATTGCACGGAGTTGGGTACGCATCGTACTGCCCGACTCGCACCGCATCCAAGGACTGTACGCCTCCAGCTCCCAAAGTACGGCTCGTACGCCGCAACGTAAAGAGACCGCACCGTACAAGGCACCATCCCCTCAAGCAACGTGACTCAGAGTTCAACTACCCGCACAGGCGCCGTCAACGAGCCAGAGCTCGCACCGTAACAGGAGGACATCGCCGCGTACATCGCTTTCTTTTGCACCGCCCGTCCGTGCTGGACGCATCCAAGTAAAGGTACTGTACGACTCGAACCATCCCGTACGCACCGGACCGGAGGGTCCGCTGCGCTTGTTAGACTCTTTGTGATATTTCCATTGCCGTGAGAGCCGGACAAAGAGTGCGAATCGTACAGAACTCTAAAATCAAGCATTTTGAACAAGAACTCTTTATCTCTGACAGTATTGTGGGCATTTTTGTCGTTATTTGGTCTTGTGCTAAATCTCTATATAAAACTAACTATTTTTGATATAATACTAGTGTGGTGTCCATTTGTGATGTTGTCAATGGGTTACTGTATGTGGTCACAAATGCTTAACCTACAAAGCCTCTGAAATAAGCCTTGACTGCTCACGCCAAGCTACCTAGAGGGTGAGCAGGCGTTATTTTGAGAGTGTAATCCCCGTGTCCTGACTAGAGGAGAGGGTCCCTGCTTGTCACAAGTATCTACCTGTGCCAACCAGAGACCCACAATTCTAACAACCACCGGATTGATTAACTACCAGGCGACAAAACATGTTGAGCGCACAATAGAGCGCCCTACCTGAGACAGAATCTCAGACATGCGCCTTTGTGTCTTTTAATTAGGGTGGGAGACCCATTGATTAAAAGAGTTTTCGCTGGTACTCCCTGACCTGTTTTAATATTTCTTTCAGGTTATACACCTCCACTCATTAACACTAATTAGTAACCTCACATCCCAAGGACACAACAGTAATTTGGAATAAAAGATCTCCGCCAAAGAGCCCCTCATAGGGAGCCCGTCAGGTACTGCAGCGCTGACCTTACGCGGAGAAGCCCACATGATGAAGCATGACACCCAGCCGGGTGTGTGAGGGCCCTGAATTCCAAGAGGAGGAATCCTCGTCCCCCTACACTTCACAACCACATAAAATCTCCCTGTCTCAAAATTAGGAACAACTACCTTTTGTATCTTCATTATTGATAGGGCATGTATGCTGGATCTGTCTAAAAAGCCCTCAGTCCCTCCTTTGTGATTAGTTGACACAGCATCACATACAAAGAGCAGGACACACGTGTCCTACACTGGTGGGTGAGAGTTGACTCACCATCACACACAATGATGAGGACACACTGTGACCCACAATGTTTAATGAGCGGTGACACACCATCACACACAGAGAGCAGGACACACCGTGTCCTACACTGGTGCATGAGCTGTGCCACACCATCACACACAGAGAGCAGGACACACCGTGTCCTACACTGGTACATGAGCTGTGCCACACCATCACACACAGAGAGCAGGACACACCGTGTCCTACACTGGTACATGAGCTGTGCCACACCATCACACACCGAGAGCACGACACACCATGTCCTACTCTGGTGGGGGAGATTTGACACACCATCACACACAGAGAGCAGGACACACTGTGTCCTACACTGGTGGGTGAGAGTTGACTCACCATCACACACAAAGATGAGGACACACTGTGACCCACAATGGTGAGTGAGCGGTGACACACCATCACACCCAGAGAGCAGGACACACTGTGTCCCACACTGGTGGGTGAGAGTTGACTCACCATCACACACAATGATGAGGATATACTGTGACCCACAATGGTGTTTGAGCGGAGACACACCATCACACACAATGATGAGGACACACTGTGACCCACAATGGTAAGTGAGCGGTGACACACCATCACACACAGAGAGCAGGACACACCGTGTCCTACACTGGTGGGTGAGAGTTGACACACCATCACACACAATGATGAGGACACACTGTGACCCACAATGGTCAGTGAGCAGTGACACACCATCACACACAGAGAGCAGGACACACCATGTCCTACACTGGTGGGTGAGAGTTGACACACCATCACACACAATGATGAGGACACACTGTGACCCACAATGGTCAGTGAGCAGTGACACACCATCACACACAGAGAGCAGGACACGCCGTATCCCACACTGGTGGGTGAGCTGTGCCACACCATCACACACAGAGAGCATGACACACCGTGTCCTACTCTGGTGGGTGAGAGTTGACACACCATCACACACAGACAGCAGGACACACCGTGTCCTACACTGGTGGGTGAGAGTTGACTCACCATCACACACAAAGATGAGGACACTCTGTGACCCACAATGGTGAGTGAGCAGTGACACACCATCACACCCAGAGAGCAGGACACACCGTGTCCCACACTGGTGGGTGAGAGTTGACTCACCATCACACACAATGATCAGGACATACTGTGACCCACAATGGTGATTGAGCGGTGACACACCATCACACAAAATGATGAGGGCACACTGTGACCCACAATGGTGAGTGAGCGGTGACACACCATCACACACAGAGAGCAGGACACACCATGTCCCACACTGGTGGGTGAGAGTTGACTCACCATCACACACAAAGATGAGGATACACTGTGACCCACAATGGTGAGTGAGCGGTGACACACCATCACACACAGAGAGCAGGACACACCATGTCCTACACTGGTGGGTGAGAGTTGACACACCATCACACACAATGATGAGGACACACTGTGACCCACAATGGTCAGTGAGCAGTGACACACCATCACACACAGAGAGCAGGACACGCCGTGTCCCACACTGGTGAGTGAGCGGTGATACACCATCACACACAGAGAGCAGGACACACCGCGTCCCACACTGGTGGGTGAGAGTTGACTCACCATCACACACAAAGATGAGGATACACTGTGACCCACAATGGTGAGTGAGCGGTGACACACCATCACACACAGAGAGCAGGACACACCATGTCCTACACTGGTGGGTGAGAGTTGACACACCATCACACACAATGATGAGGACACACTGTGACCCACAATGGTCAGTGAGCAGTGACACACCATCACACACAGAGAGCAGGACACGCCGTGTCCCACACTGGTGAGTGAGCGGTGATACACCATCACACACAGAGAGCAGGACACACCGCGTCCCACACTGGTGGGTGAGAGTTGACTCACCATCACACACAATGATGAGGACATACTGTGACCCACAAAGGTGAATGAGCGGTGACTCACCTTCACACACAATGATGAGGACACACTGTGACCCACAATGGTGAGTGAGCGGTGACACACCATCACACACAGAGAGCAGGACACACCGTGTCCCACACTGGTAGGTGAGGGTTGACTCACCATCACACACAATGATGAGGACATACTGTGACCCACAATGGTGAAGTAGCGGTAATACACCATCACACACAATGAGGACACACTGTGACCCACAATGGTGAGTGAGCGGTGATGCACCATCACACACAGAGAGCAGGACACACCATGTCCTACACTGGTGGGTGAGAGTTGACACACCATCACACATAATGATGAGGACACACTGTGACCCACAATGGTCAGTGAGCAGTGACACACCATCACACACAGAGAGCAGGACACGCCGTGTCCCACACTGGTGAGTGAGCGGTGAAACACCATCACACACAGAGAGCAGGACACACCGCGTTCCACACTGGTGGGTGAGAGTTGACTCTCCATCACACACAATGATGAGGACATACTGTGACCCACAATGGTGAATGAGCGGTGACACACCATCACACACAATGATGAGGACACACTGTGACCCACAATGGTTCGTGAGCGGTGACGCACCATCACACACAGAGAGCAAGACACACCATGTCCTACACTGGTGGGTGAGAGTTGACTCACCATCACACACAATGATGAGGACACACTGTGACCCACAATGGTGAGTGAGCGGTGACACACCATCACACACAATGATGAGGACACACTGTGACCCACAATGGTGAGTGAGCGGTGACACACCATCACCCACAGAGAGCAGGACACACCATGTCCTACACTGGTGGGTGAGAGTGGACTCACCATCACACACAATGATGAGGACACACTGTGACCCACAATGGTGAGTGAGAGGTGACACACCATCACAAACAGAGAGCAGGACACACCATGTCCTACACTGGTGGGTGAGAGTTGACTCACCATCACACACAATCATGAGGACACACTGTGTCCCACAATGGTGTGTGAGCGGTGACACACCATCACACACAATGATGAGGACACACTGGGACCCACAATGGTGAGTGAGCGGTGACACACCATCACACACAGAGAGCAGGACACACCATGTCCTACACTGGTGGGTGAGAGTTGACTCACCATCACACACAATGATGAGGACACACTGTGACCCACAATGGTGAGTGAGCAGTGACACACCATCACACACAGAGAGCAGGACACACCGTGTCCCACACTGGTGAGTGAGCGGTGACACACCATCACACACAATGATGAGGATATACTGTGACCCACAATGGTGAGTGAGCAGTGACACACCATCACACACAGAGAGCAGGACACACCGCGTCCCACACTGGTGGGTGAGAGCTGACACACCATCACACACAATGATGAGGACACACTGTGACCCACACTGGTGAGTGAGCGGTGACACACCATCACACACAATGATGAGGATATACTGTGACCCTGTTGCAGGGTTTCTGTACTCACACAGAACTGTGCACAGAGGAGTGGAACCTCGGCAAATTAGGATGTCCCAAAACTTACCTTAGCAACCAACTCACCCCTTACCGAGCTAGCTACAGTGTCTCATTGGACATATCAAACACCCAATGTTTAGACAAACCAGAACATGAACTTACAGTACCTCAGGGTACGTGGGACTCATGAACACTCTTTCGTTATATTATCATTACAAACCAGAACATGGAGTAAAGAAGACACATGTGCATTTGAAATGTTTATTTACTAATGCCGTCTTCTCAGGCGCAGTATCTTTGATAATACAAGTATACTTATTATCAGTAGCAAAATTATCAGCATAGTTACTAAGACATAAAAAGCGAATGGTGACAGCATGTTAACATGCTGTAATGAATAAGAGTTAACAACACTTATATCTCACCCTCCCTAACACATATATTATATTATTAGCTAAGAAGGTCTATTTGGGTTGTTTTAGGGCGGGCCCATACCTTAGTGTCCTAGCATGAAGGAATCACATCAGCATACACCAGCTCTCTCTGCATGTGCACCGCATCAAGTGTGTTAACAATTCTCGTGCAAAGCAATATCAATCCCGCCTCAAGCCCAAGTTGGCAAAGGCTGCACTTGTGTTATGACTATGAAAGCGTGGAGATCAGACCTCATAACAATTCCATATCGTGTTGCTCCTGAAACTTCAGCACTCTCCGTGCAGACATGGTTTATTAAACAAGACTGATATCAGAGCAATAACATATTATTCTCACATACACCACGGCAAACCACTAGGTTGAAAGCTAAGTCAACAATTAAGGGTCGTGTGCAGAAGTTGCAAGAAAGGAAAAATGGCGTTTAAATCTCAAATGTACTTATGCTAACTTAACACGATATAAGGATATATAGGAGCTATACAACACCCCCCCATGATCCGAGAACGGACTAAATAAGATAACAGAAGTGCCATCACATGAGAGCAGAATCCATTTATAAACGAGCATGAATAAAAATTCAATTATAAAAAATAATGCTAAAAAATAGCCCACAAATATAATGTGGCTCAAGCCAATAGGCAAGCAAAAAATAAAATGTCTTGACCATAAGTCAATAAATTCAAGGAAATGCTATCAATCAGCATGTCAATTTGAGGCAGTGTCTATGATAAGACTGTATATGAAAAGTAAGCTGCAACAGCCTCCAGGAGGAAGTCACTGTCCTCATCCGAAAACAGTTCAGCCATCCAATTTAAAAGATGAAAGGAACATACGTGATCTTCCAGCACCGGATCCTCTATAACCATCAGAGGACAGCTCGGTGGGTTTTCAAGAAAACTTAGTTCCAAGAAATTTTGCGCTGCCGACAACACATCCCAGGGACCCATTAGTCCATGTGCCACCGCCAAGGCCATAATCCTTTCGTCAGAACAAACCAACTCGTGAGCAATGATAGGACTCATCAGTTGATCAAAATCGACGTCAGAAGATACTGGTCCGCAGAGACACAAATCAATGGCCCAAAGGAAATCACAGGTCAGACAGCGAAATACAGGCTGGACACAGGTGAAATAGGAGAACCGAAAAGATAATCCAAACGCCGTGCTTAGAGTCGCTAACGGCAGTGTGCCATAGTAATCAAGCATGCGGTTGCGAAACCGCGTCAGTAGTAGCTGTGCGCGGTCTTGCACAGGAAGGGCATCCATATTTAAAAAGGCAGAAAACCACCAATGCGCCAGCCGCTAAAGCAAGTAAAAACGGGAACCCTCCAAATAAGGATGAAAAAATAGAATGGAAGAAAGCAGGGATGACTCCAAAAATCTTCTCAAAGGAAGTCACGAGACCACCGCTAACAACTTTAAAAAAATGTGCTAGGCCCGTTGTGGAGGATGCGTTAAAGATAGAACGGACCATGGCTCCGAAATGCAAGGGCAAATCAGTGTTTAAAAGAGCCTGAACCTCCGTACGGGTGTTAGCAATGTGAAGCACGAAAGTTTCACGGGCCGAGCTCAAGGCCACCTCTTTCTGGGACAATAGAGCTCTTATTCTAGCCATGCCGCTGAATTCTGCTCCCAAGGTCGGTATCTGTGGCCAAATGGAAGACTCCCTATGTTCACGTGTGGGAGGATAAAGCACATTTCTGCAGCAAATAACTCGCTCACTAACTGTTACTATGAAAGCTATACCTTTAATCAAACCACAACAGTTTTCATTATTGAGCATTAAATAACTACCATTCTCTAACAATTTAAACGTGGGGATTATAGCAGGAACCGGCGTGCCCTGTAAAACGCAAGCCATATTCGGTCTGTCCCTGTTACATGAACCGTGTAACTGTATGTGTCTACACATTAAAGAATGATCTGGCGTCTCAGTACACTCATCCCCTGTCAGATAAACTTCTTGTTCATCCTTGAAACATCTGTATGTGTATGGGAGTGACCAGACCTCATGAAGAAAACCGCTACCTAAGGGTTCAAAACGACCTATTGGCACATATTTCATACAATTTGAAAACTTATATAAAGCAAAAGGCAGTGTTATTAAACCGTGGATAAGCCACGTAGCAGCAGTGGCCTCTGCCACAGAAAAAGGTAAAGATTCCAACCTTTCAATATGGAGCATAGAAAAGGAAGCATCACGCATTGAAAGCAAGCGTTGTTTGTCTGTCAAATTAAACGGTGCAAATAAAGAAGAAACATTCATGTATCCCCAGGGAACTTTACCCATTTTCAGAGTCTGAAGTGTCCATGCAAACTGCATGATCGAACGTAATTGATTTTGACCATGGTATAATACAGATACTTCATCATGTACAATATCAACAACAGACGACACAATATTATCTAATGTGTAAATTCTAGAGGAAAGCACGTTAATGCTATTGTCAACAACTGCAAGTACTTTCTCAAGATTCGCCTGATCAATAGCCCTAAGGCGTGAAGCAGCCTCAATCTGTGAGAGTTTCCAAATTTCATTGTAAACACCATATAACCACCTTTTCGACCTGCCACTAGCTGGGCCCTTAATGAAATCATTCAAATCCACGTCTGCATTCAGTTTGGAAAGGTGATACTTAACCGCAGGTAAAGTTGAATGTTTCAGCCAAGCTTGACACAACTTGCCAACAGAGTAAGAGGTGACAGTATGACTCAAATCAAAACGGGGATCAGATCTAACAGCCTTAAAACCGTCAGTTATATTTAAAAATCTCTTTTGGCAAGAATCAGCACTACGGTGCCAAAGCAGCCAACCCTTGGGATTCATACTGGAAATGTTAAAGGAGGAATTCAGAAGCAGAGCCTGTATATCTCTAATGGACAATTTAGTAAAATTACTCCAATTCTCATATTCCTCCAACTCCGGGAAAGACGGGGTGTTTAACCTTTTAGATGTAGCCAATCCAAAGCATGTGGTCTGGGAAATGGTTTCATTTAAAAACAACATATGATTTGGGATGAGACATGCACGGTGCAAAGCCTCAGTGCCTTGTACCTGCCAGGCCCTTGAGCCCCAAACTGATTTAAGGTCTACGGTATCCTTCCATAACTCATACCCCCCAGTAACTAATTGATCCAGGAAGGCCTTCGAATACAACAATTTTGTATTTGTAAGTCGAACCTTGGACAGTGGCTGTTTGTTAAATTTAAAATAAAAGGACTCAGGATTGGACTGATTAAAGTCAGTGAAATAAGTATACTTTTTAAGAAACGTTTCTGAACTCCCTTGTGTAGGTGCTGGGCAATGTTCCCACTGAGTAAAATTAACCGCATCCCTTCGGGAAGATGTCTTGTGTAAGAAGTGATTGCCATAATGTTGGTAACAGAACAATTCACCATAATTAGCAGATTCTAAATATAAATCCTCAGCATCAAAAGCAGCATAATATTTCAAATCAGAAAACAAACTCTCCACAGCATTAACATCCCAATCATCAGAACGAATGTTTTGTTTCACCACATCCCCCATATTAACTCTTAGTACATTAGGGACATTAACGACTTCCGTTGGGCCATGAATCTGAAAACGAACTGCATCCCACGCGATCCCATCCAGAACAGGCCACGCTGTGATGTTAACCAAAGTCAAGTCTCTTTTTAATCTATGTGTAGAATGTGAAGAGGAAAGTGGGGCCAAAGTTCCATTTAAATGAGTAATGCAAGTTCTCTCCTCGACATAGTGTCCATTCATAATCCGGAAAAAATAAAACACAAAACCAATTGACATAAAAAGGTACAGTGAAAAAAGGACCAGCCAAATGTATATCCAAGGAGGTATCAAAAAATGTTTTTTAAACAGGCTAGCATATACTGCAATTTCAGAGGGTTTTTTCGAGGCAAGGGAAGCAGAGTCAAAGGAAAATCTGGATTCCGTGGCTAAACGAGCTTGCAGGTCAGGCATGGACAAATCAGTGGGGTATGTATAGTCTGTCTCATCAAGGTTAGTTCCTGGTAAATTATTCAATAATGGACTGGAAACAGCAGGTAATTCGATGGCCACCTCAGGTTCATTATTAGAAGCAGTGGGCATAACTGAATTTCTCACAATGGAAGGACAGGAAACAGCCGGTGTCATGCTAAGAAGAATCGGCCACTCTGTGTATCTTGACATTGTCAATAGAAATAAACCTGTTTTCCTTACGACCTGGAAGTGGTGGTAAAATGACTGTTCTTGTGCCCTTCACTCCAAGCACTGGGACCGGAGCTCGATAGGAGGGACCAAACTCTTTCTTGTTGTCGATCTTCTCTCGAACCAGTTCTCCAACTTGGGGTAGCCAGCCAACTACCGGGATCTGCAACGCATCATCCGATGTGGAGGGCAAATGTTCCCTTGCAAGAGTGTCTCTCGTCTTTTGTAGAGTCTGTAAAACATTGCAATGTTCATCTGCGTCAAAGGAAGTGGCGCGAACCACCGAGTCTAGACCGTCAAGGTCAGGGACGAACATCTTGATGCCAAAGAGCATTTCGTATGGGGTCCGCCCACCCAGAGACCTTCTAGGGAGATTATTAAGAGCACGCTGCACGCCATAGAGGTGAGCCAGCCAGTTTCTGCCAGTGCCTATAACTCGGGCTGTCAAAGATTGCTTTAAATCACGGTTCATTCGTTCAACTACACTATTGCCCTCGGGCCTGTAGGGTGACGAAAACTTGACTTGGACCCCCATCGAAGTCATGGCATCCTTATACGCCTTAGAGGCGAAAGCCGGACCCTGATCCGAATGGAAGGTACCACAGGCAAAAATCCCTATAAAGATACGCAAATCTCTAATGACAGTCCGTGAATCAGCGCTGCGATGTGGCCATACCCACACAAAGCGTGTGCATGAGTCAACTGCTACTAAGATGTATTTATACGCAGTATCAGATGAAAATGGACCGCAGTGATCTAAATAAACACAGCCTAGTGGTTTATTAGAAATGTACAACTGAGTCTGAGGCGGACGCGTAGCAGTGGAAGGTTTAATCTGCTGGCATATGTCACAAAGAAGGACATAATCACGCGTCTGTTTGTACAGTCCCCGCCACCAGAAACGTTGTTGTAGTTGCGTTACAGTGGCTGAGACGCCCGCATGCGCAGACGCCACACCTTCATGAGCCGCTGTAATCAAGTCTGTTCTGCGATCCGAGTTGGGAATCAGCCGTTCCCCAACATCAGGAATTGTCACAAAAGGAACCTTTTCGGGACTTAAGTGGTATTTATACTTCGAAGGGAATCCCGAAGGATGTTTACTTCCCTTCTCAGAGGCAGCAACCGCTGCCAAGATGTCGCTATCAATCTTGGTTTTAGACCTAGTAACTGCTGCAACTAAGTATGTAGATACTGCTGATTTCGCCGCTTCATCAGCAAGCGAGTTGCCAACAGCGTGTACTCCCACGCGCTGATGACCGAGAGTATGAATCACATAAACGAGTGGCAACATAGCCTTAAGCTCTGCCACTCGAACCCAGATCATTTTATGTTTTATTGTGCTACCCTTGGAATCATGAAAATCATTTTGAATCCAAAAGAACAAGTTTTCATTGTAAGACTGGACACAGTAGTAAGAATCACTTACAATTAGAGTAGTAACACTTGGATCTGCGTACTCCAAAGCTAGTAAGAGAGCACGTAGCTCTGCCAATTGCGCGGTGCAATCGCCCAGGGGCAACGTGTGTACCTCCCTGGAAATGAACTCATCATTCAACATAGCACCGACCACAATGGCGCATGCGGAAACGTAGGCATGTTTAGAGCCATGCGCAACCTGCGCCGACCCATCAGTGTAAATGATGCAATGGAATTCTTCCAAAGGTCGCATCGCCAGAGGAGCAGGATGAACGAATTCATACTGCAAGTACTCCTGCGACCGTAAGGAAGCGTCAAAAATAAACATGACATCTGCGGATGACAATGACGCAGCCCACTGAATCCACCGAGGGTGCAAAGCCTTTGAATTTGGTACACTGGCTTTCGTGACTGCCTCTAAATGAGGACAGGGTGTTACCACTAGCATGCGTTTCCCCTGTGACAGAGCACGTTCTTTTAGAATTGCCATCTGTACAGCAGTTAAAACCTTTTCTATGGTGGGAAACCGCATCTCAGCCGAGGTGTACAAGTGTGACTTGTAAGCAATAGGTACTGTGTCACCTTCATTAAAAGTGAGGTAGGTGAAACCCACCGTCCCAGGAATTATTCTTATTACCAGGTTGGTGTGGTTATCACGAGCCAGTAAATATTTAGAAGCGAGCAGATCAGCCTGCAAGGATTGCAAAATGGCTGAATGCTCAGGCAGCCAGCATGATTTTGAGAAAGTTGGTTGTATCAAAGCATACAAAGGCTTGATACGCAGGGCATATTCCGGAATGTAAGTTCTGCCGAAATTCAAAAAGCCCAGTAAAGACTGTAATTTTTTCAGTGTCGTTGGTGCGCGCAATTGTGCGCACTTCTCTAAGAAGTGAGGAGCCAAACCTCTACCTTCATTGTTGAGCTCATAGCCCAAAAACAACACTGTGTGTTCAGCAATGTGCGATTTTGCAAAGTTGAATTTGTAACCCATGTCTGCGAAGTTGCAAACAAGAGAATTTACACGACACAGATGCTCCCAAATATCGTCGTCTGTGAGATATATGTCATCCACATACGAAAAAGCATCAGGGTCTAGTGCCTCCAGAATAGAGACAATTCGAGCGGTAAATACACCAGGACTATTCTTGTAGCCCATTGGAAGACGCCGGAATTGCTTTTGGACTCCAGCGCTTGTAAAACTGGTCCATTGGGAGCTAAAGCTGTCCAATCTGTGGGCATAAAAACCATTGGATATGTCAAGCGTTGTCTTGAAACGCTTACGCACGAGACTATCCACTAGGGCAGAGCCGTGGGTATTCTGTACAGCACAGTTACGGCAATGCGAGTTTAAATGCCGGTAATCCAAAACCAAACGATATGATCCGTCAGGTTTATTCACAGTAAAAAGGGGATTATTCATCGGTGACACACACGTTTCAATAACTCCCTGATATTCCAATTGTTCAAGGATTTCCGCGACGGAAGATTTTACTTCACGCCGAATGGGATATTGAGGTTGAGGCTGCGGCTGAGACCGCAACGGAATTTCGTGGCAAGGCGACAATTTATCCCAACCACATTGGTTACGGTACAGAGCCGGCGCGAGAGCCCGAGCCCACTCTTCTGCAAAATGCTGCGCATGCTCTTTCGAGACAGTGTTCGCGAAACTGGGTAGGATTACCTCCTCCCCTCGCGGCGCCGCGAGCACAAAAGGTGGGGGCCAGTCAGCCTCCGAAAGTAAAATATCATATGTAGAAGACAGATTCTCCCAAAATACACCTTTAACGGTACGCTGTATGTCACCTTCAATTAACAGGACAATTTCATATAGTCTTTCAGGGGGAGCAAGTCTCGTATCCGCTGTTTCTATCACAACGTAGACATCAGTCGCTGTCACCCTCAGTAGTGGACGCAGCGCCTCTCTGACTATGGTTATCTCCGCCGCGCTGTCCAGCAAGGTCAGAGCCCACGTCAGATTCCGAAGCCGCGTCCTCACTATCTGTGGCATATCGATGCGCTGTTAAGGCTGCGACTTTCTTTTTCGCAAACTGCGGACGCCTAGGCGTAGAATCCTCCTGCTTCACTGCGCCGTCCGTCTGGCGGGATTGGCCACGTCCTTGTTGGCCACCACGTCCACGTCCACCCCCTCCTCCTCCACCGGTCTTCTGGGCCGATGTGTCCTGAAAGGAACGAGGAGAGCGTTGATCAGAACCCTGAAAACGATCAGGCGATTTAATCATCGCGCGGTCGCGCAAATCATAAACTTTTTCGGGTGGCGCAGGAGCTTGTATTGCAGGAAAAGGACCCTGAGTCTGCGTAGTCTGCTTCCCCTGTGTCTGTTTTTTAGGCCAATTCTGTTTCTTGGACTTGGGCTGGGCATCTGTCACTGCAGATTGTCCCTGTGGTTGTTTTTTCTCCTTCACTGGAAAATATTTCAGACCTCTACTTGTGCGGCCAATCGTTTTATAAGCGGCCACCACAATCTTTGCTAACTGGCGGGGTTTGTCGGCATCGGGCAGAGCAGCCAAAGCATTCGACACCTGAAAGTTAACTGCATCTCCTTTAACATTGGAGAGAATGAGATCACTTACAATCTCAAAAGAACCACACAGGCGCATACCCAATTCAACCGCTGCCTCTGGACCGTGATCATTCTGAACACGTCTAACGATTTCAGGCAGGGCAGTCATAGACGGGGTGCCGAAGCACCTTGTATAAACTGCCGCAAATGTTTTTCCCCAGCTGTCACAGTCAGCAAGTTCAGGAGTAATATCCTTCGGTAGAGTAATCGTCAACATTCTATGTTTATCAGCAGGAGTAGAATTCGGAAAAACCGCCTCCAGTTGATCAAACTTCTCTGCTAGCCAGAATGGGAAGTCATCGTTGTCAACAGGACGCGCACCAAAAACCGAATTTACCATCACTGGATTGAGACGCATTCCGCCTCGTTCCATGGGAGCGGCCGCACCCCCCTGGGGACCACCAGGAAGATGTCGACCGATGTATTGCACTAAAGCACGAATCACGGAAATGGAAACTACATGTAGCCTGCGAATTTCTGCCAGGGTACAAGCCCCGTGATTCGGGTGCGGGGTAAAGCCACCCAACGCAGGCCAATTAGTACCTGGAATTGAGAGTGGACCTAACCTCGCACGGGACAAAGAGTGGGGGAGGGCGCCATCAAACCAAACTCGATGCTGCCAATGATCAATAGGTATTTCCAATGCCCTGTATGGCGTATATTCAGCCGGGACATCCGAGGCGGTGTAGGAGTGGTACAAACCAGAATTAGCGTCCACAGCCGGAAACGTAACCCAAGAGTAAAACAACTCGTAAGGAAACGCCGGATCTGCACTTACCACGAAAATCACAGCCATCCCATCTACTGGGACCTGGTACGTCTGAAGATGGTTGCGTACCGCTACGCGACTATGCTGCGCAATAGCCACCGCTGCCGCCATCACAGAATTGGAAACAAGAAAACACAAAGAATACTTTGTAGCACAACTGGGTAGTAATTCAAAGAAACCGTTTAAGTAAGAATCAAGCTTGAATAAAGACCTATTTCAAAAAATAGGTAGGTTTCACCAACACCCCGTTTTCCGGAAACGGATGTGAAGGGGTTAAGGCATGAATGATAAACTACTCGAGTGTCATGATATAAGACCACCGAAACCGTTGGGCGCCATGTTGCAGGGTTTCTGTACTCACACAGAACTGTGCACAGAGGAGTGGAACCTCGGCAAATTAGGATGTCCCAAAACTTACCTTAGCAACCAACTCACCCCTTACCGAGCTAGCTACAGTGTCTCATTGGACATATCAAACACCCAATGTTTAGACAAACCAGAACATGAACTTACAGTACCTCAGGGTACGTGGGACTCATGAACACTCTTTCGTTATATTATCATTACAAACCAGAACATGGAGTAAAGAAGACACATGTGCATTTGAAATGTTTATTTACTAATGCCGTCTTCTCAGGCGCAGTATCTTTGATAATACAAGTATACTTATTATCAGTAGCAAAATTATCAGCATAGTTACTAAGACATAAAAAGCGAATGGTGACAGCATGTTAACATGCTGTAATGAATAAGAGTTAACAACACTTATATCTCACCCTCCCTAACACATATATTATATTATTAGCTAAGAAGGTCTCTTTGGGTTGTTTTAGGGCGGGCCCATACCTTAGTGTCCTAGCATGAAGGAATCACATCAGCATACACCAGCTCTCTCTGCATGTGCACCGCATCAAGTGTGTTAACAATTCTCGTGCAAAGCAATATCAATCCCGCCTCAAGCCCAAGTTGGCAAAGGCTGCACTTGTGTTATGACTATGAAAGCGTGGAGATCAGACCTCATAACAATTCCATATCGTGTTGCTCCTGAAACTTCAGCACTCTCCGTGCAGACATGGTTTATTAAACAAGACTGATATCAGAGCAATAACATATTATTCTCACATACACCACGGCAAACCACTAGGTTGAAAGCTAAGTCAACAATTAAGGGTCGTGTGCAGAAGTTGCAAGAAAGGAAAAATGGCGTTTAAATCTCAAATGTACTTATGCTAACTTAACACGATATAAGGATATATAGGAGCTATACAACAACCCACAATGGTGAGTGAGCAGTGAGACACCATCACACACACAGAGCAGGACACACCGCGTCCCACATTGGTGGGTGAGAGTTGATTCACCATTGCACACAATGATGAGGACACACTGTGACCCACAATGGTGAGTGAGCAGTGACACACCATCACACACAGAGAGCAGGAGACACCGTGTCCTACACTGGTGAGTGAGCCGTGACACACCATCACACACAGAGAGCAGGACACACCACGTCCCACACTGGTGGGTGAGAGTTGACTCATCATCACACACAATGATGAGGACACACTGTGACCCACAATGGTGTGTGAGCGGTGACACACCATCACACACAATGATGAGGACACACTGTGACCCACAAAGGTGAGTGAGCGGAGACGCACCATCACACACAGAGAGCAGGACACACCATGTCCTACACTGGTGAGTGAGCGGTGACACACCATCACACACAGAGAGCAGGACACACCGCGTCCCACACTGGTGAGTGAGCGGTGACACACCATCACACACAGAGAGCAGGACACACCACGCCCCACACTGGTGGGTGAGAGTTGACTCACCATCACACACAATGATGAGGACACACTGTGACCCACAATGGTGAGTGAGCAGTGATACACCATCACACACAGAGAGCAGGACACACCGCGTCCCACACTGGTGGGTGAGAGCTGACACACCATCACACACAATGATGAGGACATACTGTGACCCACAATGGTGAGTGAGCGGTGACACACCATCACACACAGAGAGCAGGACACACCGCGTCCCACACTGGTGGGTGAGAGTTGACTCACCATCACACACAGAGAGCAGGACACACCGCGTCCCACACTGGTGGGTGAGAGTTGACTCACCATCACACACAATGATGAGTACACACTGTGACCCACAATAGTGAGTGAGCAGTGAGACACCATCACACACAGAGAGCAGGACACACCGCGTCCCACCCTGGTGGGTGAGAGTTGACTCACCATCACATACAATGATGAGGACACACTGTGACCCACAATGGTGACACACCAACACACCCAAAGAGCAGGACACACCGTGTCCTACACTGGTGGGTGAGAGTTGACTCACCATCACACACAATGATGAGGACACACGGTGACCCACAATGGTGAGTGAGCAGTGACACACCATCACACACAGAGAGCAGGACACACCGTGTCCCACACTGGTGAGTGAGCGGTGACACACCATCACACACAGAGAGCAGGACACACCACGTCTAACACTGGTGGGTGAGAGTTTACTCACCATCACACACAATGATGAGGACACACTGTGACCCACAATTGTGTGTTGGCGGTGACACACCATCACACACAATGATGAGGACACACTGTGACCCACAATGTTGAGTGAGCGGTGACACACCATCACACACAGAGAGCAGGACACACCATGTCCTACACTGGTGGGTGAGAGTTGACTCACCATCACACACAATGATAAGGACACACTGTGACCCACAATGGTGAGTGAGCAGTGACACACCCTCACACACAAAGAGCAGGACGCACCGTGTCCCACACTGGTGAGTGAGCCGTGACACACCATCACACACAGAGAGCAGGACACACCAGGTCCCACACTGGTGGGTGAGAGTTTACTCACCATCACACACAATGATGAGGACACACTGTGTTGGACCCGGCCTCGTGGCGTGGTTCGCCTCTGTCCCTCCACACCCTGGGAGCGTAGGCCTGTGCTCCGAGTCCCCTGCGCAGCCTCACCGTTAGTGTAGCCTGCACCCCGAGCCTGGTCGTCCTACTGCAGTTAAACCTAGATCCCCCTAGAACCTCGACCAGGCCTGCCTTTCCCGCTCCACGCCCGGCTCCGAGCGCCTAACCTTGCATGCCCCACAAGGCCCGGACGCCATCTTCCCTTCTCGACATCCCTGTCTCCCTGGGCCGAGCGTGACCCCGGCCCCAGCGAAACCCAGACTCCAAAGGCGCGCCAGTCCCGGCTGGGGGGTAAAGGGCTCCCCGAGTGAGATAAGCCAGGGAGTTTCGATAGCACCTCCGGCCTCCCCTGAGGGGCTGGTTTCTGTCACACCTTTGGCCCTCCCCCGTGGGCCAGTTTCGATCACCCCTCTGGCCTCCCCGAGGGCTGGCTCCAGACCCGCTCGGCGTCTGGGAATTCCCAGACCCATCTTTCAAAGGGATCAAAGAGCCAACCGCCGGACCTCGCCAACGACCAGCCCCCAGGGCCAGAGACCTCTGCCTGCGAGGGTCTGGAGATCAAAGAGGGAAAGGACTATAACTGGGCCCGCCCGACAACTAGGGGGCAGGTGTATCTTGGACCTGAAGCCCTGCTGATCTGATCGCGGCTGACCCTAAGAAGACTCATCCTGAACCTCTGAGCCCTGCTGACGCTGTCGCGGCTCAAGTTGAACTTGTAACCATCAGAGCCCTGCTGATGCTGTCGCGGCTCAAGCTGAACCTGCAACCATCGGAGCCCTGCTGACGCTGTCGCGGCTCAAGCTGAACCTGCAACCATCGGAGCCCTGCTGACGCTGTCGCGGCTCAAGCTGAACCTGCAACCATCAGAGCCCTGCTGACGCCGTCGCGGCTCGACCTCTGAGACCATCGGAGCCCTGCTGACGCGGTCGCGGCTCTCACGAACCTCTCCAGATCGAGCCCTGCTGACCTCGTCGCGGCTCGAGGAGTACTCTGGTCCGGCCGGACCATCGAGACCACCATTACGACTGAGCCGACTCGACGGAGGTGAGGCAGCCAGTACGACCATCATCCCGTACCCCCCGGCTCGAGGATTGAGGGCTGTGCGTAGGGTACGCCGCGTACTGACCCAGAGACTACAAGACTGTCCCGCTTCCCCCTTCCCGAATTCTCCAAGACTTTGTGGTCCCTTGACCACTGTGTATACAAGAGTGCTTCCTTCGTTATTTGCTATATAAAGAACTTGTTACTAGAATCCAACGGTGTAGTGTCTGTTCGTAGTGTGGTGTGAGCTCAGTGTGTACGATCCTAGACCCGAAGTCCTCCCCGGTGGGGACCTCCCAATAAAGACTCGGCAAGTTCTGTGGGAGAGGTGGATCTTGGGGGTGACCGGGGGAGCACAACCCGGCCCTCGGAGATCGCCCCTTCCAACATTGGTGGCAGCGTCGGGATAAGAACCTACGTCTAGGGATCGTACAGCACTGACACACTACCCGAACGAAGAGCAACCATGAGCCTCACGAGTGATAAGACCACCTTCCAGATGGAGCTGCTGGGAGACTATTCGCACCGTGAGCTCAAGCAATTCTGCAAAGATCTCCGTATCCCGTCAACGGGATTAAACACCAAAGAGGACTTTCAACAAGCTCTAACAGCCTGGGTAGAGACCGGAGCCCAACCTCCAGCACCGACAGAAGCCGATGGAGGGGGAGCACCACTGATCGAAACCCACGCCCCAGAGCAAGAAAGAGCAGAGTCCCCGACGCGGACTCACAGCACGGAGAAACGTCTATCTCGAGAAGAGATGACCGACCGAGAACGCAACCGAAGCCACGAGCTAGAACTGGCCCGTTTAAAGATGGAGGTAGAACTCAAGCTGGCCCAGAAAAAACTAGCCATCGAGCAGCTACGGCTGCAAGGAGAACTGGAGGAGAAGAAACTCCAACGAGAACATGACGGAAAGAAGCTCCAGCTGGAGCACGAGCGCAGCGTATTGGAAATAGAACTCAAGGCCCGGAACGAAGGCAACAAAACAGCAGCGACCCGAGAGTCTGTTCCCCCCGTGGAACCCAAGGTCCACATCCCCAAGGATGTGGTCAAAGAATATTATAAAAACGATGACATCCAGCAATGGTTCAAGGCCTACGAGGTAGCTATGACCTCCCACCGAGTTCCGCAGAAAGATTGGGGAGCCGGGCTGTGGGGTCTATTCCTGAGTGAGGGGAGAGACACCCTACTCGACCTACCGTCTGCCGAACAGACCTCCTACAGCCACATGAAAGAGGCCCTCCTCACAAGGTACGGGCTCACCCCAGAAATGTACCGCCAACGCTTCCGAGAATGCAGGAAGATCCCCGGCACCACGTGGGTAGAATATGTCAATTTCTACAGCCGGGCCCTGGAAGGGTGGATCAAGGGCAGCAAAGTATCCACCTTCGAGAGGCTCATCGACCTCATTGCCTACGAACATTTGTCCCTGAATTGCTTTGTGGAATTCCGACAGCACCTCCTGGACAGCAAGTTGGCTGACCCCCGGAAGCTGCCCGTCGAGGCCGATCGCTGGGTGAGCACCAGAATCCCCCGGGGGCCCGGGGGAGATTCTGGCCGAAATGAACAGGGATCGTCCTGCCAGAGGGGAGGGGGGAATCAGAATAGACAGAGGGGTTCCCAGGTAGGGTCCCCGCGTAGTCCCCCCAGAAACCAGCCCGGCACCTCGCCTCCCACAGCGCGCGCAGGGTTTCCCGCAGCTAAGCCAGGGCCCCGAGTCAGCCAAGCCTGCTACCATTGCCAGAAACCCGGGCACTATGCCAATGACCCCCGCTGCCCCTTGTTCCAGAAGCCTGCCGCTGCAGGGCTCCCAGTGCGCCACATTACCTCAGTAGCTCTAGAAGAGGAGGGGGAGGAAGAGTTCGAGGGAGCAGACCCCGCAGCTATGATGTTAGTCTCCCTGGGTGATAGGGAGATGGTCCCCAGAGCCCCCCTACCCGACAACACAGAGAAATACCGACAGCAGGTGACTGTCAATGGCCATCACATAGGGGCGCTCCGAGACACCGGGGCCAGTATCACCGCCGTCAAACGGCACCTCGTCACCGAAGCCCAGATTGTTCCCCACATCTCCTGCAGGGTGATCGCAGCCGATAACTCCGTCCGCACTTGCCGGATAGCTCAAGTCCCGTTCGAATGGGGGGGCGTCTCGGGGGTGTTACGAGTGGCAGTCCGCTCCGACATGCCTGTGGACTGCCTGCTCGGCAACGATCTAGAGAGCTCCCCATGGCAGCGGGTTGAGAAAAGGACCCACTTAGAGATGGTGGGCCTACCCGAGTGGGCCTGTGTGAGTACCCGGTCGATGACCGCCCGAAGGACCACCCCCGAAGGGCCGACCTTAGAGGCGGCACCGGCGACCCCCGAGGACCCCGAGGTCCCTGAATCCTTTGAGACCCCTGAGCTGTTCCCCAGGGAGAGCTTCCCCCCCCGACGCAGGTCCCCTCGGCCCTGGTGTCGAACCGACCCCGAGCTTGGACGACCTTCCTGAGCTGGCCCAATGGCGCCAGGAAGGGGGACCGTCCCGAGAAGAATTCTGCCTAGAGCAGACAGCCTGTCCATCCTTGGTGGGGCCGCGGCAGCAGGCCGCCGCCCAGGCCGCCGGTGACCAGTCTGGCTCCCACTTTGTCTATTGGGAAAACGGCCTCTTATACAGCGAGCAAAAGTCCGCCGAACTAGGGTCCGGCCGAGTGCTGGTGGTCCCCCTACGCTTCCGCGGCTTTCTCCTGAACCTGGCCCATGACGTGCCCCTGGCGGGACACTTGGGACAAGACTAAATGTACCAGCGCCTGGTCACCCACTTCTACTGGCCGGGCATGCGCTCCGATGTGGAGACCCACTGTAAGTCCTGCCCCACGTGTCAGTCCAGCGGAAAGAGCGGAGGGAAGCGCAAGGCTCCTCTTCAACCCTTCCCCGTGGTCAGTACCCCCTTTGAGAGGGTGGGGATCGACATTGTGGGCCCCCTCGACCCCCGGACCTCCTTGGGGCACCGCTTTATCCTTGTCTTGGTGGACCATGCCACCCGATACCCCGAAGCCATTCCTCTCTGAACGGTGACCGCCCCCGTAGTGGGGCGGGCCCTCATGGCCATCTTCTCCCGGGTGGGATTCCCCCGAGAAGTCGTCAGCGACCGAGGGACCGACTTCATCTCAAAATACATGAAGTCCCTTTGGCAACAATGTGGGGTGACGTACAAGTTCACCACCCCATATCACCCCCAGGGTAACGGTCTGGTGGAACGCTTCAACCGGACCCTCAAAGGAATGATCATGGGACTCGAAGAGCCCCTGAGGCGTAAGTGGGACGTCCTCCTTCCCTGTCTCCTCTTCGCATACCGCGAAGTCCCCCAGAAGTCCCTGGGGTTCAGCCCCTTTGAGCTGCTCTACGGGCACCCCGTCCGGGGACCCCTCACCCTGGTCAAGGAAGGGTGGGAGACGGTGGCCCCAGAGCCCCCTCCCGATGTGTTTAGATACATTTTGGCCCTCCGGAACCAGACGAGGAAGTTCCGAGAGCTGGCCGAGGCAAACCTCGAGGCCAGCCAAGAAGAAATGAAATGGTGGTATGACCGAAATGCCACTCTGGTCGAGTTTCAGCCCGGACAGCGGGTCTGGGTGATGGCCCCCGTGGAGCCCTGTGCCCTGCAAGACAAGTGGACAGGGCCCTTCAAGGTGGTAGAACGCAAGAGTCAGGTGACTTATCTCATCGACGTGGAGTCCCCCGGAACCCCTTGCGGTCCTTCACGTAAACTGCCTCAAACCCCACTTCGCCCGATCCGAGTTGAGCTTACTCCTCACCACGGACGATGGGGAAGAAGAAGAAACGGAGCATCTCCCCGATCTCCTGTCCACAAAAGAAAAACATGGCTCCGTAGAGGGGGTGAGTCTCTCCTCCTCCCTCTCTCCCGAGCAGTGAGAGGACTGTCGCCAGTTACTGGGACAATTCTCTGACCTTTTCTCCCTCACCCCCGGCGTCACCAACTGGTGCGTCCACGACGTGGACACCGGGGACAGCCCACCGGTACGGCACCGAGCCTACCGCGTCCCTGACCGAGTCCGGGCCTGCATCAAGGCCGAGGTATCGAAGATGCTAGCTCTCGGGGTGGTCGAAGCCTCTGACAGCCCATGGGCTAGCCCCGTGGTCCTGGTTCCGAAGGTAGCCGCCCCCGGTGCTGTTCCCGAGCTGAGGTTCTGCGTTGACTACCGCGGGCTCAACGCAGTCACCAGAACCGATGCTCATCCCATCCCCCGAGCCGACGAGCTTATCGATCGCCTCGGGGCTGCTCGTTTCCTCAGCACATTCGATCTGACCAGTGGGTACTGGCAGATAGCCCTCACCGAGGGAGCAAAGGAAAGATCCGCTTTCTCCACCCAGGATGGTCACTACCATTTCCGGGTGATGCCCTTCGGAATGAAGAACGCCCCCGCCACCTTCCAGCGACTGGTGAACCAGGTCCTGGCTGGGTTGGAAGAGTTCAGCGCTGCGTATCTGGACGATATCGCAGTCTACAGTTCCCACTGGCCTGAGCACCTACAGCACCTCTGGGCGGTGCTGACCGCCCTGAGGAGGGTGGGTCTCACCATTAAGGCAAGCAAGTGCCAGATCGGACAAGGGTCCGTAATCTACCTCGGGCACCAGGTCGGAAGCGGCCTCGTAGCCCCCCTCCAGCCCAAGATCGATGCCATTGTGGCCTGGGAGGCCCCCACGACCCAGACGGAAGTGCGGGCGTTTCTAGGGCTCACGGGGTACTACCGCCGGTTCATCAAGAGTTACGGCAGCATCGTAGCCCCCCTCACGGAGTTAACCTCCAAAAACCAGCCGAAGAAAGTCAGCTGGACCTCCGCCTGCCAAGAGGCGTTCGAAACGTTGAAAGACGCCATGTGCACCGCCCCCATCCTAAAGGCCCCCGACTACTCACGAGAGTTTGTAGTCCAGACGGACGCATCCGAGCATGGCTTCGGAGCTGTCCTGTCCCAGGTGAACGAGAACGGCCTAGACCAACCAGTGGCATTCATTAGCCGGAGGCTACTCCCTCGAGAACAAAGGTGGAGCACCATCGAGCGGGAGGCCTTCGCGGTGGTTTGGGCCCTGAAGAAGCTGAGGCCCTACCTGTTCGGTACTCACTTCCGGGTCCAGACCGACCACCGACCCCTCCGGTGGCTAATGCAGATGAGAGGGGAGAACCCCAAATTGCTGCGCTGGTCCATCTCCCTCCAGGGGATGGACTTCACTGTTGAACACCGGCCTGGCTCTGACCACGCCAATGCAGACGGCCTGTCCAGATTCTTCCGCCTCAGCGAAGAGAACCCCCAAGAGGATGGGTAGTTCTCCCCGCCTTCAGCTGGGGGGGACGCGTGTTGGACCCGGCCTCGTGGCGTGGTTCGCCTCTGTCCCTCCACACCCTGGGAGCGTAGGCCTGTGCTCCGAGTCCCCTGCGCAGCCTCACCGTTAGTGTAGCCTGCACCCCGAGCCTGGTCGTCCTACTCCAGTTAAACCTAGATCCCCCTAGAACCTCGACCAGGCCTGCCTTTCCCGCTCCACGCCCGGCTCCGAGCGCCTAACCTTGCATGCCCCACAAGGCCCGGACGCCATCTTCCCTTCCCGACATCCCTGTCTCCCTGGGCCGAGCGTGACCCCGGCCCCAGCAAAACCCAGACTCCAAAGGCGCGCCAGTCCCGGCTGGGGGGTAAAGGGCTCCCCGAGTGAGATAAGCCAGGGAGTTTCTATGGCACCTCCGGCCTCCCCTGAGGGGCTGGTTTCTGTCACACCTTTGGCCCTCCCCCGTGGGCCAGTTTCGATCAGCCGAGGGCTGGCTCCAGACCCGCTGGGCGTCTGGGAATTTCCAGACCCATCTTTCAAAGGGATCAAAGAGCCAACCACCGGACCTCACCAATGACCAGCCCCCCGGGCAGGAGACCTTTGCCTGCGAGGGTCCGGAGATCAAAGAGCCAAGGGACTATAACTGGGCCCGCCCGACAACTAGGGGGCAGTTGTATCTTGGACCTGAAGCCCTGCTGATCTGATCGTGGCTGACCCTAAGAAGACTCATCCTGAACCTCTGAGCCCTGCTGACGCTGTCGCGGCTCAAGTTGAACTTGTAACCATCAGAGCCCTGCTGACGCTGTCGCGGCTCAAGCTGAACCTGCAACCATCGGAGCCCTGCTGACGCTGTCGCGGCTCAAGCTGAACCTGCAACCATCGGAGCCCTGCTGACGCTGTCGCGGCTCAAGCTGAACCTGCAACCATCAGAGCCCTGCTGACGCCGTCGCGGCTCGACCTCTGAGACCATCGGAGCCCTGCTGACGCGGTCGCGGCTCTCACGAACCTCTCCAGATCGAGCCCTGCTGACCTCGTCGCGGCTCGAAGAGTACTCTGGTCCGGCCGGACCATCGAGACCACCATTACGAACGAGCCGACTCGACGGAGGTGAGGCAGCCAGTACGACCGTCATCCCGTACCCCCCGGCTCGAGGATTGAGGGCTGTGCGTAGGGTACGCCGCGTACTGACCCAGAGACTACAAGACTGTCCCACTTCCCCCTTCCCGAATTCTCCAAGACTTTGTGGTCCCTTGACCACTGTGTATACAAGAGTGCTTCCTTCGTTATTTGCTATATAAAGAACTTGTTACTAGAATCCAACGGTGTGGTGTCTGTTCGTAGTGTGGTGTGAGCTCAGTGTGTACGATCCTAGACCCGAAGTCCTCCCCGGTGGGGACCTCCCAATAAAGACTCGGCAAGTTCTGTGGGAGAGGTGGATCTTGGGGGTGACCGGGGGAGCACAACCCGGCCCTCGGAGATCGCCCCTTCCAACACACTGTGACCCACAATGGTGTGTGAGCGGTGACACACCATCACACACAATGATGAGGACACACTGTGACCCACAAAGGTGAGTGAGCGGTGATGCACCATCACACACAGAGAGCAGGACACACCATGTCCTACACTGGTGATTGAGCGGTGACACACCATCACACACAGAGAGCAGGACACACCGCGTCCTACACTGGTGAGTGAGCGGTGACACACCATCACACACAGAGAGCAGGACACACCACGTCCCACACTGGTGGGTGAGAGTTGACTCACCATCACACACAGAGAGCAGGACACACCGCGTCCCACACTGGTGGGGGAGAGCTGACACACCATCACACACAATGATGAGGACATACTGTGACCCACACTGGTGCGTGAGCGGTGACACACCATCACACACAGAGAGCAGGACACACCGCGTCCCACACTGGTGGGTGAGAGTTGACTCACCATCACACACAATGATGAGGACATACTGTGACCCACACTGGTGAGAGAGCGGTGACACACCATCACACACAGAGAGCAGGACACACCGCGTCCCACACTGGTGGGTGAGAGTTGACTCACCATCACACACAGAGAGCAGGACACACCGCGTCCCACACTGGTGGGTGGGAGTTGACTCACCATTACACACAATGATGAGGACACACTGTGACCCACAATGGGGAGTGACCGGTGACACACCATCACACACAGAGAGCAGGACACACCATGTTCTACACTGGTGGGTGAGAGTTGACTCACCATCACACACAATGATGAGGACACACTGTGACCCACAATGGTGAGTGAGAGGCGACACACCATCACACACAGAGAGCAGGACACACCGCGTCCCACCCTGGTGGGTGGGAGTTGACTCACCATTACACACAATGATGAGGACACACTGTGACCCACAATGGGGAGTGACCGGTGACACACCATCACACACAGAGAGCAGGACACACCATGTTCTACACTGGTGGGTGAGAGTTGACTCACCATCACACACAATGATGAGGACACACTGTGACCCACAATGGTGAGTGAGCGGTGACACACCATCACACACAGAGAGCAGGACACACCGCGTCCCACACTGGTGGGTGAGAGTTGACTCACCATCACACACAATGATGAGGACATACTGTGACCCACACTGGTGAGTGAGCGGTGTTAGAAAGGCGACCCGGGGGAGGCAGAAGATGTCTGACTGACCACCCCTAGGTCCACCCCTCCGTCGAGAAGTAGCCGAGCGTTTACTGAGAGGCCTCCTGAATGAGGGTCCTCTCCTAGGATCGTACAGCAGAGTAATCACAACACTACAAATGGACACCACACAAGAGGTCAAGTTCTTAAGCTTTTATAGCTAGTAAAAGGTTGCGGGTTTCTGGTAGTATGTACAAGCAGATCGAGGGATCTGTAAAGTCTTGCAAAGAGGGGTAAGGTAGCGGGACAGTCTTACTCTGGGCGGAGGACGGGATACCCTACGCACAGCTCTCAATCCTCGAGCCGGGGGGTTCCGAGAGGTCGAGCCGCGGCAGCGCCAGCAGGCTAACAGATGGTTCAGCAAGGTAGGCCGCGGCAGCGCCAGCAGGCTCTCAGATGTTTCAGCAAGGTAGGCCGCGGCAGCGCCAGCAGGCTCTCAGAAGTCTCAGCAAGGTAGGCCGCGGCAGCGCCAGCAGGCTTTCAGATGTTTCAGCAAGGTAGGCCGCGGCAGCGCCAGCAGGCTCTCAGAAGTCTCAGCAAGGTAGGCCGCGGCAGCGCCAGCAGGCTCTCAGATGTTTCAGCAAGGTAGGCCGCGGCAGCGCCAGCAGGCTCTCAGATGGTCGTCGGGTTACGGATGAGTTCGTCTGGTGTCGGCCGTGACAGCGTCAGCAGGGCTTCCAGTCCAGGATACAACTGGCGTCCTACTCCGGGGCTGGCCCAGATATAGGACGGAGGTCCTTTGATGTCCGGACCCTCGCGCCTGGAGGCCAGAGGGGCCGAGATGATGGTGTCCAGACACCCAGCAGGGGGGTGGAGCCAGCGCCCAGGGAGGCCAGAGGGCGATCGATACCAGGCGTCCGGGTACGGCTGGAGGGCCATCGAAACTCCTCTCCCTCCGGGATCTGTCGAGTGGCCACTCGACCACCTGGGTGAATCTTGGTGCCTCGATGTCTGGGCTTTGCTGGGGCCGAGGCTGGGGTCGAGGCCATGTGGTCGTGACGTGGTGGGCCCAAGATGGAGTTGGGCACGGCCTCGTGCTTAGGTCGGGATGGGCCTACGCTGGGGCCAGGCCGATGATGGGGATCCGGGATGGTAGCCGGATCTGTGGTGTTGGGGCGTGCAGGGTCGGGCAGAATGGGCCGCCCGAGGTCCGGAGGAGGGCCGATGTCGCCCTGGGCCCGCCATGCGGGAGGGGTAGGACCACGCCATGAGGCCGGGTCCAACACGCGTCCCCCCCAGCTGAAGGCAGGGGAGAGTCACCCACTTTCTTGGGGATTCTCCTCGCCGAGGCGGAAGAATCTGGACAGGCCGTCGGCATTGGCGTGGTCGTTGCCGTGGTCGTTGCCGGGGCGATGCTCCACAGTGAAATCCATCCCTTGTAGAGAGATGGACCAGCGCAGCAGTTTCGGGTTTTCTCCCCGCATCTGCATCAACCAACGCAGGGGCTGGTGGTCGGTCTGGACTCGGAAGTGGGTGCTGAAGAGGTAGGGCCGGAGCTTCTTGAGGGCCCACACCACGGCAAAGGCTTCCCTCTCGATGGTGCTCCACCGCTGTTCTCTTGCCAAGAGGCGTCGGCTGATGAAGGCCACAGGCCGGTCGATTCCTTCTGGGTTAACTTGGGACAGGACCGCCCCGATGCCGTGCTCCGAGGCGTTGGTTTGGACTACAAACTCTCTGCTGTAGTCGGGGGCCTGGAGCACAGGGGCGGTGCACATGGCTGTCTTTAAAGTCTCGAAGGCTGTCTGGCACGCGGGGGTCCAGTGCACCTTCTGTGGTAGTTTCTTTGAGGTCAGTTCTGTGAGGGGCCCCACAATGCTCCCGTAGTCTTTTATAAATCGCCGATAGTATCCGGTGAGCCCCAGGAAGGCTCGGACGGCGGTCTGGGTGACCGGGGGCTCCCAGGCCCGGATGGCGTCTACCTTTGGTTGGAGGGGAGCTACTTGACCGCTCCCTACTTGGTGTCCTAGATAGGTCACGGACCCTTGGCCTATCTGGCATTTGCTGGCCTTGATGGTTAGTCCAGCCCGCCGGAGGGCCGTCAGGACTTCCCAGAGGTGGGACAGGTGCTCATCCCAGTGAAGGCTGTACACCGCAATGTCATCGAGATAGGCGGCGCTGTATTCTTCTAGACCGGCCAGCACCTGATTTACTAGCCTCTGGAAGGTGGCCGGCGCATTTTTCATGCCGAAGGGCATTACTTTGAAGTGATAGTGGCCATCTGGCGTCGAGAAGGCCGATCGCTCTTGTGCACCAGGGGTAAGGCCGATCTGCCAATACCCCGCCGTGAGATCGAAGGTGCTGAGGTATCTGGCGGCCCCGAGGCGATCGATCAGTTCATCTGCCCTGGGGATGGGATGGGCGTCGGTCCTGGTGACGGCATTCAGTCCCCGGTAGTCAACACAGAACCGGAGCTCGGGCGCTGCTCCGGGGGAAGCAGCTTTCGGGACCAGGACAACGGGACTGGCCCAGGGACTGTTGGAGGGTTCGACTACCCCCAGGGCCAACATCTTGGCCACCTCGGATTGGATGCAGGCCCGAACCCGGTCGGGCACTCGAAAAGCGCGTTGTTTCACAGGTTGTCTCCGGTGTCCACATCGTGGACACACCACCGGGTGACCCCCGGCGTGAGGGAAAACAGATCCGCAAACTGCCCCAGCAGCTTCCGACAGTCTTGTTGCTGCTCCGGGGTCAGGGTAGAGGAGAGCCGGACCCCTTCGAAGGAGCCGTCTTCAGCTCCGTCATCGGTCGCCAGCAGCAGGCTCAGTTCGGTGCGTGCAAAGTGCGGCTTGAGCCGGTTAGCGTGTAGAACCCGGAGGGGGTTCCTGGGGGACTCCATGTCTACCAGGTAGGTGACGGGGCTCTTGCACTCCACCACCTTGAAGGGCCCCGTCCATTTGTCCTGGAGGGCACACGGTTCAACCGGGGACATGACCCAGACTTGCTGGCCCGGCTCGAACTCGATGGACGAGGCGTTCTGGTCATACCAGCGTTTCATCTCCTCCTGACTGGCTTCCAGGTTGGCCTCGGCAAGTTCCTTGAACTTCCGCGTCTGATTGCGGAGGGTCAGGAGGTACCGGTAGACATCCGGTGGGGCATCTCGAACCGCTGTCTCCCAGCCTTCCTTGACCAGGCTAAGGGGGCCTCGAACCGGGTGTCCGTACAAGAGTTCGAACGGGCTGAACCCCAGGGACTTCTGGGGTACCTCTCTGTAGGCGAACGGGAGGCAGGGCAGCAGGACATCCCATTTGCGCCGGAGGGGCTCTTCTAGGCCCTTGATCATTCCCTTCAGTGTCCGGTTAAAGCGTTCCACTAGTCCATTTCCCTGGGGATGATACGGGGTGGTGAACTTATATGCGACCCCGCACTGTTGCCATAGGGACCGCATATGCTTCGAGATGAAGTTGGAACCCCGATCACTCACGACTTCTCGGGGGAAGCCGACTCGGGAGAAGATGCTCATCAGGGCTCGGCCCACCACGGGGGCCGTGATTGTTCGGAGAGGGATGGCCTCAGGATAGCGGGTGGCGTGGTCCACCAGGACGAGGATGAAACGGTGCCCCTGCGAGGTGCGAGGATCCAGGGGCCCTACGATGTCTATTCCCACTCGCTCGAAGGGGGTGGTTACCACAGGGAACGGCTGGAGCGGGGCTTTGACTTTCCCCCCGCTCTTCCCGCTGGCTTGACAGGTCGGGCAGGTCCTGCAGTGGTTCTGTACATCAGTTCGCATTTTTGGCCAGTAGAAATGGGTCACCAGGCGGCTGTAAGTTTTGTCCTGGCCCAGGTGCCCGGCGAGGGGCACATCATGTGCTAAGTTCAGGAGGAAGTCTCTGAACCGGAGGGGTACAACCAGCACCCGGCCGGCCCCTAGCTCGGCAATCTTCTGCTCACTGTAAAGGAGGCCGTTGTCCCAGTAGACCCAGTGGGACCCCGCGGGGTCTCCGGCGGCTTGCGTAGCGGCTTGCCGTCGCATCCCCTCGAGGGAGGGGCAGGTTTTCTGTTCCTGCCGGAACTGTTCGCGGGTGGGGCCACCTTCTTGGCGCCATTGAGCGAGTTCCGGGAGGCGGTCGATCTCGGTGAGATCTTCTTGGTCGGGCCCTTGGGGGCCGGGCCCGGTGTCGGCGTCCTCGGGGACGACGGGCGGCGGAGGTGCGGGCCATTCTGGCTCCTCTGTTGGAGCTTCCCCCGCTGGGGCGGAGGCTCGGGCGGACATGGAGCGGGTAGTCGCACAGACCCACTCGGGAAGGCCTAGCATCCCCAGGTGCTCTCTTCGTTCGACGCCAGCCCATGGGGAACTTTCCAGGTCGTTCCCAAGGAGGCAGTCCACGGGGGCATCGTCGCGGACAGTCACTTTCAGCACGCCCAACACTCCCCCCCACTCGAAGGGGATGCGGGCCATCTGACACATGGTTTCGGAGTTATCTGCGGATCGGACTGGACACAGGACGTTAGGAAGGATCTGTTCCGGGGTCACCAGATGGCAGCGGACCGCTGTCACGCTGGCCCCAGTGTCACGGAGGGCTTCGGTCCGGTGACCGTTGATGGTGACCCACTGGCGGTACTTCTGGGTGTTGCCGGGGATCGGCCCCCGGGGGATCATGTCGTGAGTACCCAGGCAGGCTAAGGTCATGGCGGCGGGCTCCCACTCGGCCTGCTCGGGGTTGTCGTCCTCTTCCTCCCTTCTTTCTTCACCTAGGGCAGCTGCTGTGATCTGGCGGGCTGGTGGCCCGGTGGTGCCGGGTCGCTGGTTCATCGGGCAGAGGGGGTCATTTGCATAATGCCCCTGTCGCTGGCATCTGTGGCACGTAACGTTCGGGCGGGGCCCCGGCCTGGCTGGGGGGCCCCCTCTCCGGGCCAGGGATGGCGACGTGGAGGTAGGGGATGACCCCTGGGGGGTGTCTCGACCCCGGCTCTGGCCTACTCCGCCCCCTCATGGGCGGTGGTTCCCCGGGGACCCCCGGCCGTAATCTCCCATCATGTTCCGGGGAACTCGGGTGCTGGCCCATCGGTCTGCCTCGACAGCGAGTTTTCGTGGCTCAGTCAATTTGCTGTCGAGGAGGTGCTGCCGGAGTTCGACGAAACAGTTATTGGACAGGTGTTCCCATAGAATGAGGTCGACCAACTGCTGGTAGGTGGTGACCTGGCAGCCCCGAGTCCACCCCTCGAAGGCTCTACTGTAATAGTTCACGTATTCTACCCACGTGGTACCGGGGATTTTTTTGCAGTCTCGGAATCGCTGCCGGTACATCTCGGGGGTGAGCCCGTAGCGAGTGAGGAGGGCGGTCTTCATGTGCTCGTACGAGGTCCTCTCGGCATCAGGGAGCTCCAGCAGGGCGTCTCTCCCTTCGTTGATAAATTTCCCCCACAGGCCGGCACCCCAGTCCCTGAGGGGTACTCGATGGGCGGCCATGGCGACCTCGTAAGCTTTGAACCACTGCTGGATGTCGTCGTTCTTATAGTACTCTTTGACGACATCCTTGGGTATGTGCACCTTCGTGTCCACCAGGGGAGGTGAGGTCTTACTCCCGGAGGTGGTAGTCTCGCCTGCCTTGTTTTTAAATTCTAGTTCTTTGAGGACGCGCTCGTGCTCGAGCATGAGTTTTTTCTCCTCGAGGTCTCTTTGTCTTCGCTTTTCTTCCAGGTCTCCTTCTAGCCGTAGCTGCTCGAGGGCTAGCTTCCTTTCTGCCAGTTGGATCTCTCCTTCTTGTTTGAGTCGAGCAAGCTCCAACTCGTGGAGCCGGTTCCTCTCTCGTTCTCGGGCGTCTTCGGGGGAGAGGCCCGGGTTTGGGTTTGCGGGTCTCTCTCCCGCTGGGTTCAGCTGAGCCTCCGGGCCTCCGTTCGGGCCCGGGTTATCTTCCCTCGGGGGTGGCGCCTCCCCGGCGTCCACCCAGGCCTGCAGGGCCGATTTGAAATCTTCTTTGGTGCTTAAGCCAGTGGTAGCGATGCCTAGATCTTTGCAGAATTGCTTCAGTTCCTTGTGACTGTAGTCTTCCATTTTCTCCTTCTGGAATTCTGTGCTCATGGTCGCAGTGGGTTTTTCTGGGTAGCGAGTGAATCACTCTCTGTACGATCTGCGGGGGCTCGGATCCCAGCGCTTGCCACCAATGTTAGAAAGGCGACCCGGGGGAGGCAGAAGATGTCTGACTGACCACCCCTAGGTCCACCCCTCTGTCGAGAAGTAGCCGAGCGTTTACTGAGAGGCCTCCTGAATGAGGGTCCTCTCCTAGGATCGTACAGCAGAGTAATCACAACACTACAAACGGACACCACACAAGAGGTCAAGTTCTTAAGCTTTTATAGCTAGTAAAAGGTTGCGGGTTTCTGGTAGTATGTACAAGCAGATCGAGGGATCTGTAAAGTCTCGCAAAGAGGGGTAAGGTAGCGGGACAGTCTTACTCTGGGCGGAGGACGGGATACCCTACGCACAGCTCTCAATCCTCGAGCCGGGGGGGTTCCGAGAGGTCGAGCCGCGGCAGCGCCAGCAGGCTAACAGATGGTTCAGCAAGGTAGGCCGCGGCAGCGCCAGCAGGCTCTCAGAAGTCTCAGCAAGGTAGGCCGCGGCAGCGCCAGCAGGCTTTCAGATGTTTCAGCAAGGTAGGCCGCGGCAGCGCCAGCAGGCTCTCAGAAGTCTCAGCAAGGTAGGCCGCGGCAGCGCCAGCAGGCTCTCAGATGTTTCAGCAAGGTAGGCCGCGGCAGCGCCAGCAGGCTCTCAGATGGTCGTCGGGTTACGGATGAGTTCGTCTGGTGTCGGCCGTGACAGCGTCAGCAGGGCTTCCAGTCCAGGATACAACTGGCGTCCTACTCCGGGGCTGGCCCAGATATAGGACGGAGGTCCTTTGATGTCCGGACCCTCGCGCCTGGAGGCCAGAGGGGCCGAGATGATGGTGTCCAGACACCCAGCAGGGGGGTGGAGCCAGCGCCCAGGGAGGCCGGAGGGCGATCGATACCAGGTGTCCGGGGACGGCTGGAGGGCCATCGAAACTCCTCTCCCTCCGGGATCTGTCGAGTGGCCACTCGACCACCTGGGTGAATCTTGGTGCCTCGATGTCTGGGCTTTGCTGGGGCCGAGGCTGGGGTCGAGGCCATGTGGTCGTGACGTGGTGGGCCCAAGATGGAGTCGGGCACGGCCTCGTGCTTAGGTCGTGATGGGCCTACGCTGGGGCCAGGCCGATGATGAGGATCCGGGATGGTAGCCGGATCTGTGGTGTTGGGGCGTGCAGGGTCGGGCAGAATGGGCCGCCCGACGTCCGGAGGAGGGCCGATGTCGCCCTGGGCCCGCCATGCGGGAGGGGTAGGACCACGCCATGAGGCCGGGTCCAACAAGCGGTGACACACCATCACACACAGAGAGCAGGACACACCGCGTCCCACACTGGTGGGTGAGAGTTGACTCACCATCACACACAGAGAGCAGGACACACCGCGTCCCACACTGGTGGGTGAGAGTTGACTCACCATCACACACAGAGAGCAGGACACACCATGTTCTACACTGGTGGGTGAGAGTTGACTCACCATCACACACAATGATGAGGACACACTGTGACCCACAATGGTGAGTGAGCGGTGACACACCATCACACACAGAGAGCAGGACACACCGCGTCCCACACTGGTGGGTGAGAGTTGACTCACCATTACACAGAATGATGAGGACACACTGTGACCCACAATAGTGAGTGAGCAGTGAGACACCATCACACACAGAGAGCAGGACACACCGCGTCCCACACTGGTAGGTGAGAGTTGACTCACCATCACACACAATGATGAGGACACACTGTGACCCACAATGGTGAGTGAGCGGTGACACACCATCACACACAGTGAGCAGGACACACCGCGTCCCACACTGGTGGGTGAGAGTTGACTCACCATCACACACAGAGAGCAGGACACACCGCGTCCCACACTGGTGGGTTAGAGTTGACTCACCATCACACACAATGATGAGGACACACTGTGACCCACAATGGTGAGTGAGCGGTGACACACCATCACAAACAGAGAGCAGGACACACCACGTCCCACACTGGTGGGTGAGAGTTGACTCACCATCACACACAATGATGAGGACATACTGTGACCCACACTGGTGAGTGAGCGGTGACACACCATCACACACAGAGAGCAGGACACACCGCGTCCCACACTGGTAGGTGAGAGTTGACTCACTGTGAGAAGTTGGCCTGATGTGCAGTGTTCACTATTCTAGTGATCACTATATATCAGTCCAAACAACCCTTATTGATGATTGGTTGTAAGTCAACCTTATAGACCAGCTATCCTAGTAGCATGGATACGAGCAGTCTAAGGCTAAGACTCTAGAGGGCGTGTTAAGCCAGCTGTTTTACCATCACATTACCCCTTGAACACCCAGTGAAAGGACACCACACAAGTGTTATGAAAATAAACAATGTATTTATTAGAATCACAACAACCCTGTACTCTTTATGAGGACAGGGTGCTAAGCACACAACAAAAACTCTTATGAAAATACTTCAGTTAGCACGTTATACACAAATGCCCGAGGGGCACGAAAAACCATATACTCTAAAAGTGGAATGCGAATTACTAGCAGGTAAGTAACGATTCTCAGAGGCTTTGGGATCGCTAGGACTGGACTACTGAACCTTTAGATTACTAGCAGGAGGCCTAGGGAACTCGGGTGCAGAGTGTGCACTCTCACGCGGGATGTGGGACAAAGTCTATGGAAGCTAGAATTCACAAAGTTAGTGTTTACGGGCGAACCCGACCTGGTAGGAAGAAAACGACAGTGGATCCTGACCCTTGGATAGTGAGGCTATGCTGGGGCACCGAAATGCCGAAGTTACCTAGCCCAGGGGCTGCAGCTGCATAGGTCTGAAAAGACGTCGGGAATCCTCGTGCCGGGCCAGGAGCCTGGAAGAAGGAAGTTGCTGGCAGGCGACCAGTGAAGAAAAGTTCGATGGATCCAAGCCTGGATCAGGGAAGAAGAAAACCTGAAAGCAGAGGGGACCAAGTTCTTGAATCACTAGCCAGTGATTAAGTGGGCACCAGGATGGCACCGGGCGAAGTCACCGCAGTCAGGGGAGTGGGCGCTGCTGGGCTCTGCAGTCTCTCGGACCAGGAGGCGTTGTCGGCGACCAGGATGGAGGTGCGAGCTGTCCCACGAAGGTTCTTGCTGTCGACGTCGCTGGACCTAGGATTGGGCAACAAGTCTTGGCAAATGCAAGGCCCACGCGGTGGACCTAAAATGGCGTCTTAGCCGGACCAGGAGGGTCCAGGGTACTTCTCCGATGGAGGGAAGCAAGGGCCAGTCTGGGGCAACCAGACTAGCAGCAGTATCGTCGTCGGGCGTCGTTCGGAAGGCCACAAGCCAGCGGGCTAGTAGCCAAACAACGCGGTGAGCAGCAAAAAGCAGAAGGGCCCCACGCCGATCGTGGAGATGCTGGGGGGCTGCTCTTTGGTGCTGGAGCTGCTCAGGGTGGGGGCTTCTCGGACCCCAAAGCACTCACCAGGAATTTACTCGGTGGGCTTGCTGTGCAGAAGTCGTGCAGTCTTGGCGATGGCCGGTCCCTCGAGGTCTCGTCGCACCCACGGTTCTCAGCTGTGCTGTAGAGGTGGGTAGAGGTCAGAGGTGCCAGGGAAGCTGGGTCTCGTCGAGCTGGGCAGTCGGATTCCGGAGGAAGGACGTGCAGCAGACCGCAGTGTTCTTAGATGGTGCCTGCGGATGCAGGGTGACTACTCCTTAGCCACAAGGGAGAATCTTGAAGAAGAAATCGTGAAGTCCTTTCGTGGAAAGTGGTATCTTGATTCCAAAGATGATCTAATTTGGAAGGGGGCCAGTCCCTACCTTTATCTGGGAAAAAGGGGGCTGGCACGCGACTAAGTCCTGCCCTAGGGGTGGGACCAGGAGGGGGGTGGTTACACCCACTTCCTTGGCGGGCTTTTCCCCAGCTCAGGGTCTGGAGTGTCCCTGGAACTGGTTCAAGCCGGCCTATGCATAGTGAGCACCGGGGTGCCACTTGCAGTCACCTTCCTCTGAAGCCCTGCCTACCTAGGATACACAAAATCCTGTCTGGGACGGTGCTGGCACCGCCCCTGGCAGGAAACCCTTTGTCCTTATCTCCTGCTCTGGGAGGACTCCCAGCAGCAGGAGGGCAGACTTGTGTCTCGGTGGCAGCATCCATTTTGTGGAGCTGAGGCTCTGTTTGACTTTAACCGGGGTTAGGGGTTACATACATGCCGTGTCCCTCTAGAAGGGTGGAATGCTAACCCCGTCACCAGAATTGGCGAGGGGTTAGTATTCCAATTCGTATGACACCTTACTCGACATGTTTTGATAAAGCGATACCAGAGTTGGCATATAACCGCGAGGATTATAATGCACTTAAGAGTATATGGTATGCGATATCATGGAAACGGCTAAGGGATAGATCCCGAAAGCCGCAGACAGGCTCAGCTCATGCCAGAGCACCATCTCACACGATTCCAAGCACTCTGCCTTCAGGATTGTTAAGGCCTGCCATAGGAGTGACTGATAGGAGATCTGTGTGTCCATTTTAGGGTTAGATATAGGTATACTATATCTAAAGCAAAGGGTGAGTACACCACCTTGCCCCAGCTGTCGTGCAGCCAGTTGTGTCAGTTTAGTGAGTCAGCCCAGGGGTGGCATAATGCATGCTTCAGCCCCTGGGAGACTTCTGGGTACACCTCAGCCCTGGGTACAGGGACTTGGAGAGGGCCCAGTGCCAATTCAGTACCTGAGTACAATTTGGATAGAGAGAACAGCTAGGCTGTGGGTCTGATTAGCAGGCCCACAGCCAGGGAAAGTCGTAAACCAGTGCAGCAAAAAGCAAAAATCTGGGTGATCATAGGATTGCAGACCCTACTCTCCTACATGACCCCCCCCAAACTTTGGGACAATAAACTAACCTTGACCAGGTGAGTCTTCTTGCTCTAAGTGGAAATACCTGGAGAGCCCATCATCATTGCTGTGATCACTACCAGGTCTATGCTCCACTGTAAAATCCATCCCCTGTAGGGAAATGGACCACCTAAGCAGTTTGGGGTTTTCACCCTTCATCTGATTTAGCCACAAGAGGGGCTTATGGTCTGTCTGAATGGTGAAGTGAGTGCCAAACAAGTAGGCCCTCAGCTTCTTCAGGGCCCAGACCACAGCAAAGGCCTCCCTCTCAATAGCTGACCAATTTTTCTCTCTGGGTGTCAACCTCCTACTAATGAAAGCAATAGGCTGATCATTACCATCAAAATTCAGTTGAGACAGAACAGCCCCCACACCCAACTCAGAAGCATCTGTTTGGACAATGAATGGCTTGGAGTAATCTGGACTCTTTAGGATAGGTGCTGTGCACATGGCCTGCTTTAGGTCATTGAATGCTTTCTGACAGCTTGCTGTCCACTGAACTTTCTTTGGCATCTTTTTGCTTGTCAGGTCATTAAGAGGGGTCACTATGGACCCATAATTTCTGACAAACTTCCTATAGTACCCAGTCAGGCCCAAGAAAGCTCGAACCTGAGTCTGGGTGATTGGAGGAGTCCAGTCCTTGATGGCCTGTATCTTACTCTCCAGTGGCTGAACCTGGCCTCCACCTACAAGGTGGCCCAGGTATACAACCTGTGTCTGCCCTATCTGGCACTTTGTGGCCTTGATAGTGAGGCCTGCCTTTTGCAGGGCCTCTAACACTTTCCTCAGGTGGACCAGGTGATCCTCCCAGGTGGAGCTAAAGACAGCAATATCGTCTAGATATGCTGCACAGAAGTCATCCAGCCCAGTGAGGTCTTGATTCACCAACCTTTGGAAGGTGGCAGGTGCATTTTTCAGTCCAAAGGGCATTACCACAAATTGATAATGCCCTCCAGGGGTAGAAAATGCTGTCTTGGGTTTGGCCTCCTCAGCTAACCTAATTTGCCAATACCCAGCTGTCAAATCAAATGTACTTAAGAAGTTGGCAGAAGCCAATTTATCTATAAGTTCATCTGCTCTTGGTATTGGGTGGGCATCAGTCTTAGTGACTGCATTGAGGCCTCTGTAGTCTACGCAAAACCTCATCTCTTTCTTACCACCCTGGGTGTGAGGCTTTGGCACTAGAACTACTGGGCTAGCCCAAGGGCTATCTGAGGGCTCAATGACTCCCAGCTCCAACATTTTCTGCACTTCAGTTTTGATGCAGTCTCTAACATGATCAGGCTGTCTGTAGATTTTACTCTTGACAGGCAGACTGTCCCCAGTGTCAACATCATGGGTACACCAATCAGTTTGGCTGGGTGTCAGAGAGAACATATGTCTGAAGGATTGCAGGACTTGCCTGCAATCCTGTTGCTGATGTTCAGTGAGGCTGCCACAAAAGACAACACCATCAACTGATCCATCATCAGGATTCTGAGTGAGCAGGTCTGGGAGAGGGTCACTCTCTTCCTCCTGTCCCTCATCTGTGGCCATGAGCAAGCTCATGTCCTTCCTGTCAACATATGCTTTGAGCCTGTTAACATGGAGCACTCTGAGAGGGCTCCTGGGAGTTCCAAGGTCCACCAAGTAGGTAACCTCTTCCTTTTGCTCAATGATGGTGTGGGGCCCAGACCATTTGTCTTTCAGAGCTGCTGGGGCCACTGGCTCCAGCACCCACACCTTCTGTCCTGGCTGGTACACAGTCAGAACAGCCTTTTGGTCATGCCAAGCTTTTTGGAGTTCTTGGCTGGCCTCCAGGTTTTTAGATGCCTTCTCCATATACTCAGCCATCCTGGAGCGGAGACCAAGTACATAGTCCACTATGTTGGTTGCAGGCTTTTTGAGAGGTCTCTCCCATCCTTCCTTCACCAAACACAGGGGTCCTCTTACAGGATGCCCATACAGAAGCTCAAAAGGGCTGTAGCCAACCCCCTTCTGTGGGACCTCTCTGTAAGCAAACAAGAGGCAGGGGATCAGGACATCCCATCTTCTCCTAAGAGTTTCAGGTAGTCCATGAATCATCCCTTTGAGGGTCCTGTTGAATCTCTCAACAAGCCCATTGCATTGTGGGTGGTAGGGTGTGGTGAACTTGTAGTTCACACCACACTCCTTCCACATTGCAGTCAGATATCCTGACATGAAGTTTGTACCTCTGTCAGAAACAACCTCCTTAGGGAAGCCCACTCTGGAGAACACTCCAACTAGGGCCCTTGCCACTACAGGTGCTGTAGTGGTCCTAAGTGGAATAGCTTCAGGATACCTGGTGGCATGATCCACTACCACCAGTATAAACTTGTGCCCTGATGCTGTCTGGGGTTCCATTGGACCAACAATGTCAATCCCCACTCTTTCAAAGGGAACCCCCACCACAGGTAGTGGTATGAGGGGGGCCTTTGTTGTGCCACCTGACTTACCACTGGCTTGGCAAGTGACACAGGAGCGACAAAACTCCTTGGTATTCTCATTCATATGGGGCCAGTGAAAGTGTGAGACAAGCCTGTCCCAAGTCTTTGTCTGACCTAAGTGACCTGCAAGGGGAATTTCATGGGCCAAGGTGAGAAGGAAACCTCTCAGAGACAAGGGGATGACCAGCCTCCTGGTTGCACCAGGCTTGGGGTCTCTTGACTCAGAGTACAGGAGTCCATCTTCCCAGTATACCCTGTGGGCACCTGTGGCATTCCCTGCAGCCTCAGCAGCAGCCTGCTGTCTGAGGGGTTCAAGGGAAGGGCAGTCTAACTGTGCCTTCCCCAGGTCTGCTCTGGAGGGTCCCCCTGAGCCCAGAAACTCAACTTGATCAAGTTCAAGCTCTTTAGGCTCAGTTTCCCTCAGTTCTCTCAGATCAGCCTCCTCAGAGACTTGATCCTCAACCTGGGGCAAGGGGGAAGGCAAAGCCTTAACCCTACTGCTCTTCTTCTTGGAAGGTGTCTGGTCCATACTTTCAGGATCCAGCACCTGTTCAGTGGGGCATTTTCTGGCCTGTGACCTAGTCACAGCAAGCACATGTGCTGGCAAGCCTAACATTTCCATGTGAGTCCTCTGCTCCACTTCTGACCATTGTGATGACTCCAAATCATTGCCCAACAAACAATCAACTGGGAGGTCTGAACTGACTACAACTTTCTTTTGTCCCTTCACTCCACCCCAGGAGAAAGCCACAATTGCCACACTATGACTAGTAGTGACATTGCTGGCATTGGTCACCAGGAAATCAGTACCTGGCATGATCTGTCGAGGGTCCACAAAGTTAGGTGTCACCATGGTGACACTGGCACAAGTGTCCCTATAGGCCTGAGCCATTTTGCCATTAATCAAAGGCGTCTGCCTGTATTTGCCCAAAGTATTGGGACTTATTTCAGGGGTTATATCCATATCCCCTGTACAGACAAGGACAGCCTGAGTGAGTGTGCCAACTAAGTTGTCAGACCCCTCAGTTCCCAAGGTTAACCCAACTAATGCCTTGGGAGGTACACTACCACTACTGACTGTACTAGGGGGTGCAGTTGCCTTAGGGGCTGTAGTGGCAGGAGTTTGTCCTCCTCTTTTGGTGCACTCACTAAACCAGTGAGATTTACTTTTGCAGTACTGGCACCACCTTTTTGACTGGCCTTCTTGAGTCTACTTCTTCTGGGAAGCCTGACCCCCACCCTCTTTGGTTTGTTGGGGACCTGGTGAAGACTTCTGGTCATTTTGTTCACTCTTTGCATTACCCTTCTGGTCTGCTTTCTTCTGACCACCCTGGTTCTGGTTCTGGTTCTGCTTGATCCTTGTCCTGACCCATTTGTCTGCCTTCTTTCCCAATTCTTGGGGAGAGGTCAGATCTGAATCAACAAGGTGCTGGTGCAACAACTGGTTCTGACAATTGTTTAAAATTTGTTCTCTCATCATAAGATTATACAATCCTGTGTAATCTGTAACCTTGCTACCCAGCAACCAGCCCTCCAAAGCCTTAGTGGCACTATCCACAAAGTCAGACCAGTCCTGAGACTGAGTTTTCTGGGTGTCTCTGAACAGCAACCTGTACTGCTCAGTGGTTAAACCAAACCTATCAATCAGTGCATTTTTCAGGACCTGGTAATCATTAGCATCCTCCACTCTTGTAGTGAGGAGCTTATCTCTACCTTTGCCATCAAAGGAGAGCCACAGTATAGCTGCCCACTGACTTCGGGGAATGCACTGCACAGTGCAGGCCCTCTCCAAAGCAGCCATCCATTTCTGGATATCATCCCCTTGCTTAAAGGGGGGCACTATTTTAGTCAGGTGTTTAGTATCTAAACCCTTCTCTCTATCTCTTGGGAGATTGCTGCCACCAGTGGGAGCTAACCCACTCATCTGCTGCTCTCTTGCCAGGGCAAGCTTCTCTTTGGCCAGGGCAATTTCTTCCCTTTCAATCCTCAGAGTAGCCTGTCTCATCCTAGCTTCATGCTCCATTCTCTGAGGGGAAGTCAATCTCCTCTGGGGAGAGTTCCTTCTCCTCTGAGAAGAGGCATTAGAGTGCAGAGATCTATTGGAGTCCCTAGAAAGAGATCTATCTCTCCTAACTCCAAGGTTAGGCCTACTTAGGGTCAGTACTGGGGGTCCCCCAGATCCTAGCCCAAGCAAGTCTAAGTTGGCCCTAGTTAGCCTTCTGACTACCTCAAGACCTTTGTCTACCTCGTCCCCAGAGAGTTCCCCCTGATCCTCCTCCTCAACTGCATTGGTAATGTTGGGGAGGTCTGGATCCTCAGAGGTTCCCTCTAAGGCTGGCATGTTCTCATGTAACTGAGAAAGCTTTCTGGCATCATATGTCTCTAAGAGACCTATCAGAAAGGGAGTGGTGGGGTTAGACCCCTGCTTCAGTTTCCTGGAGACACAGATGTGTCTCATCTCCTGAAAACTGAGAGCTGCATATCTTGAAGTGACCTGTGGAGGGTCAACACTGACCAGGGGAGTCTCAGTAGATTCTCCCTGGGTAGACATGCTTTTCTAGTGAGGTGTAAGTGGTGCACTTACCTACACTATATGTTTGCCTACTGATCCCTTGCTAGAGTTGTAGTTTAGGGTGTGCTAGGCCCTAGGAGCTACAACAGCTGGTTCAGTAGAACTCAGAGTATTCTAAGCTAAGTTATATGTACCTTTAGTACTTATGTGATCTTTCACAAGATATTCTTAGGGCATGTGTGGTAAAACAACAGCAAGCTCAAATCCCAACCACTGCTCACCAATGTGAGAAGTTGGCCTGATGTGCAGTGTTCACTATTCTAGTGATCACTATATATCAGTCCAAACAACCCTTATTGATGATTGGTTGTAAGTCAACCTTATAGACCAGCTATCCTAGTAGCATGGATACGAGCAGTCTAAGGCTAAGACTCTAGAGGGCGTGTTAAGCCAGCTGTTTTACCATCACATTACCCCTTGAACACCCAGTGAAAGGACACCACACAAGTGTTATGAAAATAAACAATGTATTTATTAGAATCACAACAACCCTGTACTCTTTATGAGGACAGGGTGCTAAGCACACAACAAAAACTCTTATGAAAATACTTAAGTTAGCACGTTATACACAAATGCCCGAGGGGCACGAAAAACCATATACTCTAAAAGTGGAATGCGAATTACTAGCAGGTAAGTAACGATTCTCAGAGGCTTTGGGATCGCTAGGACTGGACTACTGAACCTTTAGATTACTAGCAGGAGGCCTAGGGAACTCGGGTGCAGAGTGTGCACTCTCACGCGGGATGCGGGACAAAGTCTATGGAAGCTAGAATTCACAAAGTTAGTGTTTACGGGCGAACCCGACCTGGTAGGAAGAAAACGACAGTGGATCCTGACCCTTGGATAGTGAGGCTATGCTGGGGCACCGAAATGCCGAAGTTACCTAGCCCAGGGGCTGCAGCTGCATAGGTCTGAAAAGACGTCGGGAATCCTCGTGCCGGACCAGGAGCCTGGAAGAAGGAAGTTGCTGGCAGGCGACCAGTGAAGAAAAGTTCGATGGATCCAAGCCTGGATCAGGGAAGAAGAAAACCTGAAAGCAGAGGGGACCAAGTTCTTGAATCACTAGCCAGTGATTAAGTGGGCACCAGGATGGCACCGGGCGAAGTCACCGCAGTCAGGTGAGTGGGCGCTGCTGGGCTCTGCAGTCTCTCGGACCAGGAGGCGTTGTCGGTGACCAGGATGGAGGTGCGAGCTGTCCCACGAAGGTTCTTGCTGTCGACGTCGCTGGACCCAGGATTGGGCAACAAGTCTTGGCAAATGCAAGGCCCACGCGGTGGACCTAAAATTGCGTCTTAGCCGGACCAGGAGGGTCCAGGGTACTTCTCCGATGGAGGGAAGCAAGGGCCAGTCTGGGGCAACCAGACTAGCAGCAGTATCGTCGTCAGGCGTCGTTCGGAAGGCCACAAGCCAGCGGGCTAGTAGCCAAACAACGCGGTGAGCAGCAAAAAGCAGAAGGGCCCCACGCCGATCGTGGAGATGCTGGGGGGCTGCTCTTCGGTGCTGGAGCTGCTCAGGGTGGGGGCTTCTCGGACCCCAAAGCACTCACCAGGAATTTACTCGGTGGGCTTGCTGTGCAGAAGTCGTGCAGTCTTGGCGATGGCCGGTCCCTCGAGGTCTCGTCGCACCCACGGTTCTCAGCTGTGCTGTAGAGGTGGGTAGAGGTCAGAGGTGCCAGGGAAGCCAGGTCTCGTCGAGCTGGGCAGTCGGATTCCGGAGGAAGGACGTGCAGCAGACCGCAGTGTTCTTAGATGGTGCCTGCGGATGCAGGGTGACTACTCCTTAGCCACAAGGGAGAATCTTGAAGAAGAAATCGTGAAGTCCTTTCGTGGAAAGTGGTATCTTGATTCCAAAGATGATCTAATTTGGAAGAGGGCCAGTCCCTACCTTTATCTGGGAAAAAGGGGGCTGGCACGCGACTAAGTCCTGCCCTAGGGGTGGGACCAGGAGGGGGGTGGTTACACCCACTTCCTTGGCGGGCTTTTCCCCAGCTCAGGGTCTGGAGTGTCCCTGGAACTGGTTCAAGCCGGCCTATGCATAGTGAGCACCGGGGTGCCACTTGCAGTCACCTTCCTCTGAAGCCCTGCCTACCTAGGATACACAAAATCCTGTCTGGGACGGTGCTGGCACCGCCCCTGGCAGGAAACCCTTTGTCCTTATCTCCTGCTCTGGGAGGACTCCCAGCAGCAGGAGGGCAGACTTGTGTCTCGGTGGCAGCATCCATTTTGTGGAGCTGAGGCTCTGTTTGACTTTAACCGGGGTTAGGGGTTACATACATGCCGTGTCCCTCTAGAAGGGTGGAATGCTAACCCCGTCGCCAGAATTGGCGAGGGGTTAGTATTCCAATTCGTATGACACCTTACTCGACATGTTTTGATAAAGCGATACCAGAGTTGGCATATAACCGCGAGGATTATAATGCACTTAAGAGTATATGGTATGCGATATCATGGAAACGGCTAAGGGATGGATCCCGAAAGCCGCAGACAGGCTCAGCTCATGCCAGAGCACCATCTCATACGATTCCAAGCACTCTGCCTTCAGGATTGTTAAGGCCTGCCATAGGAGTGACTGATAGGAGATCTGTGTGTCCATTTTAGGGTTAGATATAGGTATACTATATCTAAAGCAAAGGGTGAGTACACCACCTTGCCCCAGCTGTTGTGCAGCCAGTTGTGTCAGTTTAGTGAGTCAGCCCAGGGGTGGCATAATGCATGCTTCAGCCCCTGGGAGACTTCTGGGTACACCTCAGCCCTGGGTACAGGGACTTGGAGAGGGCCCAGTGCCAATTCAGTACCTGAGTACAATTTGGAAGAGAGAACAGCTAGGCTGTGGGTCTGATTAGCAGGCCCACAGCCAGGGAAAGTCATAAACCAGTGCAGCAAAAAGCAAAAATCTGGGTGATCATAGGATTGCAGACCCTACTCTCCTACACTCACCATCACACACAGAGAGCAGGACACACCGCGTCCCACACTGGTGGGTGAGAGTTGACTCACCATCACACACAATGATGAGGACACACTGTGACCCACAATGGTAAGTGAGCGGTGACACACCATCACACACAGAGAGCAGGACACACCGCGTCCTACTCTGGTGGGTGATGATGAGGACCCACTGTGACCAGGCTGGTAAGGATGTTGGATGCCAAGTGGCTTGCTCATTGGGACCTTATCGCAGAGCGCTGAGGCTCGCGCAGCCAGCGCCCTGACTCTTTACCTAGCAGGACTTGGCTCTTCGCCACACCCTCGTGTAATCTGATAGAAACGCGGAACAGTCTACGCCGCTGCCTCTCAGATATCGCGCACCCAGTGGCCAGCACTTCCTTGGAACGCGCCTTGGCTCCTGCACCCATGCCTGATGATACCAGCATGATCCAAGCAGGGTGGGGCCAGGGAGAAATGGGCATGCACAGTCTGACCTCTGGTACCTGGGTGCACCCTGCCAGCTCTGCCCAATCACTACTAGGAGAAAGGCCAAGAACAGGCAGAGGTCCTGGCTACCCCAGGCACCTGTCCCCACCTGTCCTGAGCACTGGGGGGCTGGGGGGTGGCCATGACTTGCATTCATTCATTGCAACTGCAGGAGGACAGCCCCAAGGCAGCAGGGGCTGGTGCCACTGGCATGCTTGATCATATCTGTTTTTTTATGCCATTGTGAACCCCACCCCCAAGGATGACGAATCTAGAAGCGGGTTAGTGAGGGGTGTCAGGTTTTTGATTAAACTCCTGCAGCAGGTGATCATGTCTATGAGGTTTCTCAGTTTGCTGAGGAAGCAGGTCTGACCTCTGACCTTTCATAAGGTCGGCGCACCTCAGTGAAAACCGACATCTGAAGTGATCAATGCTCTATCAGAGGGACTCACACTTTTCACCTGTGTAGTGTCAGGCCATGGGTTTCAAGTCATTCAAGAACAGCCCTTGTAGTGTTCTACAATAGTGGTATTTCTCATAACACCTCCCTGATACATTTCTTAAGCACGTGTACGTCACTTAAAATGCTTGCACCCCTTCAGCCCTATGTGTCTGGAAGTCTGGACAAATGAGTTAGTGGTAACTGGAGTTCAGGCCTACCTTAAAAACCAATAGGAGCCATTAACCTCTGCACATAAATCACAGCTGGGGTCAATGGGGCATATTATCAAGGGGCTTTATCTCCGCTTTTTTGGCTTTAAAAGCCAAGAAAGCGGAGATAACATTATCTCCCTATTACCAAGCTGTCGCTAACACCAGTTAGCGACAGCTAATAGGAGATAGTGACCATCTTGGGCCCCGCTTTGCATGTCAGTGATATTTATCACTAATGACATGCAAAGTGGGCGTGCCAAGATGTTAGCGACTGAAAACAGTCGCTAACATCGCTATCTCCTATTACCAACTTTTGGAGATATTCGCGCTAAGCGCGAATATCTCCAAAAGCTAACACTTGCCCAGGAGCAGTTCTTAGCCATGTTATCCAATGGGAGGTGGATAACATGGCTAAGAGCATTTGCTCGATAATGCATGAATATCACTTACTTTTCAGCGATATTCATGCATTGTGGCCGGTTTTTATCGCATTTGCGATAAACCTTGCTAATAGCAAGGTTTATCTGCGATAAAAATCGCCGATGTGCGGCGATAATTTTTGTCTCTAAACAAGTTAGAGACAAAAATTATCTCTATTGATTGGTAATATGCCCCAATGTCCGGTGGAGTCATCTGTAAATGGTGATATTTGACAGTCACTTGTCAACACTCATGCGCTCTTCTCCAGGTGTTTTTGATTGGAAAGCAACCACAATAGGAGAAAGCCACAGGAGGAGGGCACCATCAGCCTCACAATGACGTCTGTCTTTTTGAGTTTCTCACTTCTCCTGCTTTTTTCTCATGTTGAACACTATTCTCATGTTTAGAATCACCAGCATGCAGATATTTTCATTAATATAATGTGCACTTTCATTGATTTGTCCTTTGCTACTCAGTGCCCCGAAACAAGTCACAACCTCTCATGTGGAGGTTTGGACACGCAGCACACACTGGATGCGGTGGAGGTGCTCTCCTGTGCGACACCTGAGCAAGGACCCTTGGGTCTTGATGGACAGCTCTTCATGCGACATGTCCACCATGAACATGCGAATATATCCAGACGTTTGAAGGGCGCAGAGACTGGCCGCATGATAAACAGTTGTACTGGTCCCACACATAACATTTACAGAGGTGCCACCATAGTGCCCGCAATGCAGTGGTTGTGAACTGAGATGCCATCAAAAGGTTTGGCATTGAGGGCCAGATGTAGGAGCCTAATACCGGTCGGAAACGGCCGATTTTGGCCGTTTCCGACCGGTATTAGGGTTTTCAGATGTAGGGCATGCATTTACAGAATTGGTATTTTACCGATTCTGTATTTACCGATTCGGTAAAATTACCGAATCGGTAAATACAGACTCGGTAAAATACCGATTCTGTAAATGCAGATGTAGCTGGCACATGTCAGAGTGTCACAGGGCTTTAAGAATCGGTATTTTACCACCCAATCCAATTGGGTGGTAAAATACCGAATCCAGGTGTGCATGCACATGTGTGCATGCACACCTGTGCCATGTGGCACACAGACATGCCCTTAGGGCATGTCTGTGTGCCACATGGCGCACATGCCTATTTTTGGGGTGCCAGAGGGTGTCAAAGTGACACCCCTGCACCCTTGCTGGAATCTGTATTTACCGATTCAGTAATTACCGAATCGGTATTTCCCATTGATTCCTATGGGCTTCACAGCCCATAGGAATCAATAGGAAATACCGATACGGTATTTACCGAATCGGTAAATACCGAATTTTAACGATTCGGTATTTCCACATCTGGAAATACCTACATCTCCCCCCTTAATATTTACCGATTCATTAATACTGAATCGGTAAAATTCAGTATTTATGAATCTGTAAATATCATTTGCCTACATCTAGCCCTATAGCCTTACTGGTTCCCATAACAAGTTCAGAAGCTTTTAGTTTTGAAAACTTAACCATAGCTGCCCGTAGTGTAAGGTCTGTCAGTGAATTTGGAATGTTTTGCTTCCATGGTGCAGGAAAGTGCCTCTTTTTGCATGGTTAGCCCTCACTTTGCCTAATGCCTGATGTGATGTTGAACTGTAAGTGCACTGGGTCCCGGCTAACCAGGTTCCCCGTGCCAGGTCTCTTTCCCAAAACACTGAACCACAAATGGCACAACTTTAGCTACCCTAGTAAGTGGTACCCCTGGTGCCTGAAGCATGGGCACTGAAGAGGGTCCTCTGGCGCCTCAGCACTGGTTGTGCCTCCCCAGGGATCCCTCACCGAGGGTATGCACCCTGCCATTGCAGGCTGCGTGTCTTGGTGCAGAGAAATCCAGACAGTCGACACAGCGATGACATGGCACACATCGCTGTGTGCCGTGCTTCCCATGCACTGCATAAGGTATAGGTAAGTCACCCCCCATGCAGGCCTTCAGCCCTAAGGCAGGGTGCACAGTATCCTATTTGTGGGCATATTAGCATAAGCAGATATGCCCCTAAAATGTCCAGTCCATCCTGTGATGTTGTAAGTGCACAGGTGAGCCATAAAGAGCACATGAGCCGGACACTTGTGAAAATGATTGTTCCAGCATCATGAGGGCTTCATTGATTCCTAAGATGTTTGGTACTAAAATCCTTCTCTTAATAAGTTCTCACTGATGCCAGTGATGGATTTATTGATATATCCACATAGATGACCGTTTTATAGGGTCCCCTGAAAACCTACCAAGCACTGGTGTGGTTCCTGACTTGTTTTCACCAGCCTGCCACTTCCAGACATGTTTCTGACCTCATGAGAGCCAGCAGTCCCAGATAACAGGGATAAAGCCTGTTCTGGGCCGGGGTGTTTCACACCCCCTCCAATGCAGGACGGCCTTCCAGGGTGGGAAGCTTCAAAGGCAATGCAGCCTTTGAAACCCAACCCAGGAACCTCCAGATAGTGGGGGAAGCCAAGTCCCCTTTCCTGCTATACTTTTGGCAGTCGCATGTCTTTTAGGATACTCCTGTCATGTACACCCACTTTTTACATACCTGTTCCCATCCACACGACAATAACAGTTCTAAACAGGTGACCTTTTACCTAGTAGCTTGCTCCTGTCTCTTCAACACCAGGCTCTCAGGACTCTATCATAATCCTTGTACCTGACATGCATAAACATGTCCTCAGGGACTGCATAATTCTTCTGTATAAGGGTCACCACTTTTTTTCGTCCTTGGCCAACAGCTCGCTTTGCATGATTGCATTTGTTTAGAAAAACATTTGATTGTTTTCAGAAACATATCTATTCTAGAAGTAACCCTGGAGTGACCACTCTAGGATATAAGACCCTCATTCCCCCTACAATTAGAGGAGAATGTCTTCCAAGATGACACAGGGTCCTGAATCTTCGACACGCAGCTGTCTGACATCCCTTGCGGGGTGTCATCCTCGAAGCAGAGACGGGTCCTTCATTCTCGACCATCAGGTGAGGAGGGTCGGAGGTTCCCTAGGGGATTCTTGGCTACATATATAAACATTCATGCTACACCTACATATCTAGGCTAGGTACATTTAGGCAAATTACTTAGGGCGCGCATTTTTAGAAGTATGCAAATGCTACTGTCTTATATGAACTGTATATGTTCATAGCACTATGGTACAACTGTATCTACTATTAACTATATTAGTACTTGCAATTTCTTTAGTATGCTTCTGTCTCCTGATTGTCGCAGCAAATATGTTTTACACAGGACTGATGCTGGACCAGTAAATACTTATCGAAAACGTCCAAATCACCATTTTGTGTATTTTCTGAGAGAAGTAAGCATGAGTGACTGATCGAAAAGTACTGTACCGTTTTCCATGACCCCTGAGGAATCAGGGTTGTCATGTTCAGTGGTTGCCTGAAACTACCCACACCACTGTAATTGATTTTTATTGATTTGTTTATTATGTTTTGGAACTCCGAAGAGGTCCACATAAAAAGATACATAATACAAAGTACTCGTTCAAATGCAAAAGACGTTTACACATTTTACCAAAGTACAAAATAATCACCACAACACAGTTAATAAAATCCCTCTAATAAATATCTAAAAAACATTTGAAAAAGTTAAAAATACTAAAACAGAACATTTCATTAGGAGGATTATATAAAGCATGTAAGAAGGAATTGGCAGTAAGAATATTTAATTTCAAGCATATTTGTCTTAGCCACTTACGACGAAATAAACGAAGTACAGGACATATAAAGAGAACATGTATACAGTCCTACCACTGTAAGGTACAGGGGGTGGTAGTGACAGTGTGGCGCTAGCTGGTGTAACAGCTGACACATCCTGTGGGGGTATCTGAAAGCGGTCTGGACACCAAGCCCTCAGTTTAGGTCATCCGAAATGCGCCGGTCCTGGGGGATTCCTAGGAACTACATGACAGCAGGAGGGAAGGAGGGAAAATTGGTTAGTTTAGGAGAAGCGTCCCCACTTAGCCTATACCACACCTAGGGTGGGGAGAGGGATGTGAACCCCTCTCCTGAAATTCCACCATCTTGGGATGGTGGGAAAACAACCTATCAGGAATAGGGTTTTGCCTCTTCCCACAGGAAGTGGCCCCTAGAGGGTGTAGAAATGAGCTATTGTCTGTTTGCCCTGATAATGCCCCTGATAATGCCCCTGAATTCAGTATTTAGGTGGCACCCGAAGACCTGAACATCAGATTCCACGGACAAGAAAAAGTCAGGACAAAGAAGATCCGCTGCACAAGAGCTTTAGCCCTCGACTCGAAAATCCCTGCTGCTGTGTCGTCCTGGTCCCTGCAAAGAGTCCAAGAACCCCTGGAGCAGCTCCAGCCTTCAAGAATTTGTGAAGAAACTCCCTTGGAATGAAGGGGTCATTCCTCTGCACACCACGGGCACTGATTCGATGAAGTCTGGTTTGTCGACTTGCTGCTCTCCGACGAACTCGACGCAGCAGCAAAGCAAGAAAAGGTGCAATCTCTCCAGAGGGCCAGATCTATCTTCTCACCAAGTTTGGAGACTCCAGGACCTACCAGAGCCAGAGGGTACCAATACCCAAACAGCAAACACCAAGAAGAAGAGCCTACACCGTCTCAACACACCAGAAGCAAGCACACGTAAAGAGACATTGATACACCTGAGACCCACTTCCTGAGGGGCCCAGCTGCCTCGAGCTCACTTCTCCAAGTTGCCTGCTCCTGAAAGCAGGGACCTCAAGACGCATGACACCTGAATAACCTGTTCGCTCTGCACTCAACCCGGCACAGACTAACCAGCTGTGTTTCCATTGTCCCCAATCCGTTGCGACCTCCTCCCTTGAAGGAGCCCCCTCGGACTTACATGTAAGTGCACCTGTGTAGTGTGTTTTTAAGTGGCCCCCTTCGTCTTTACGCACCAGCTTCCAAGACTTTCAGCACCTCTTCTCCTGGCTGATCCGGGACACTCCTAAACTTCTCCTGCTGGAACTCTGGACCTGGTCCCGACATTGAACTAAAACGAGAAGGTAAACTTTGTGAACGCATTGCCTGATTTTTATGCATTTTCCGCTTTTTCCCCATTTTTTCATATGGTGTGTAATTGCACATAAAAGTGATATATTTTCTAAACTTTGAAAATTCATAACTCTGAACGTACTTAGTTTAGTACCATGTTCTTGGTCTTAAAAATTCAATAACAATCGACTTTAAATTGGTCTTGGATTTATCCTTGAATGTATGTCTCATTTATTGCCACTGTGGGTACAACAAATGCTCAGCACTGTCCTCTGATAAGCCTGACTGCTCGACCACACTACCACAAAAAGAGCCTTAGAATGATCTGCTTTTGCCTCTGTTTACCATTTGGGGATTCACTGGATGCTCTACACAACGTACTTCACTTTAGTGCACTTTATATCGAGCCAGCTTGCTACACATAGACGTTATTTCTTTGTGTTATGGGAATTTGATTTGTCATGATTTTTCTTTTCCTGATCTCGAATTGTTTTGAAATCTGTTTGACGTTGTCAAATCGGTTCAAGCCAGGCTCATCCCATGATCATTCTTGTTCAAGAGACAAGGTGGGTGTTTCTTGAACCTTGCGCCATTTTCCCGCAGACTTTGAGGGGTGAGAAGTGAATTTTTGACCCCACTGGAGTGCACCGAATCTGCCTTGGATTGTGGGGTGTCACCTTTGCATCCACGTGGATGCAACAATATTTGTATCAGAGCAAAGATCCCGCTGATCTGTAAATATCTTTTTATTTTGCAATTTTTACCACATTGAAAAACAAGCAATAACAACACTACTATGAAAAGCACATAAATACGTTGTAGGGAGTCAGGCAGCTGTAAAATGGACACCTTAACGCCTTTGCTGCGGCGGCTATTCCGTTGCAGCGCTAAGGGGGCGGGGCGGCTGCGCGGCGCGCCCATGCTGGTGACGGAACCGCTCCGTCACCAGCCACGGTTGAGCTGTGCTCATGACGGAGCGGTTCGGTCATGGACCCGCCCGCTCAATGGAACGCCCAGCGCAGGCGCGGCGAGCGGGCCATGATGGAACCGCTCCGTCATCAGCACAGCGCCACCACAGCTGATGATGGAGCGGTTCCGTCATCAGCATCGAAGGAGTTAAGAATTTTGGGGGCCCTGGGCCAAACGTATTTTGGGGACCCTTGTTCAGAACAGCTTTGAATTCATGATCCAATTTCAGCTCTTTCAGCCCTCTGAGGCCAGGTCACTGACAGTGCACAGACACACTGGTCCAAATTCTAAATGTGTTTGCATCTATTATTCAAAGACAGTGATGTGTGTTTTCAATCTTGTAACACAGCAGCAGCCGCCCACCAATGTTACTGCAAATAATCTCTGCCACACCCTCCCATTTCTCATATCTAAGCTCCTGTTTTGATCTAAAAAAAATGTTTATGGAAGTTACACGAAACAAACTCAACATTTCTCTGCAAAATGTCTAAAAAAGACTCTCACACATCACCCACATTCAAAATAAATTGAAGGAAATCCCCAACTAAAACAATCTGTTAAAGAATGATTCAAGGTCATCAGGGTGAGAATCTCTGCATCACAGAGCTGGCTCTATCAGGGGCCCCTGAAAGGCTGGGGCCCTGGGGCCCTGGGCCAGAGCCCACTTTGCCCATGCCTTAAAACGTCTGTGATGAATCCATGTATATTTAGGTGGTTCAAGATAGTCCAAATACTGCAGTGCGGGCAATGAAAGTTCTTGATTTAAATTGGATACCCTACCTGAGGGGCGCAGACAGCAGAACCCGAGGGAGCTATCCAGGGGGGCACCCCAAAAGAGAGATATGGCACTCACTAGATGTCTTTCTGGGATCTTACAAGCCACCGTAGATAACCAAACACACAATCAACCACGCACCCCTGAACAGTGATCTCCCCACCGGAGCACAGGAACAGTGACTTCTTACTCACCCAGACCGCCACCCCTCTCAATCCCCCATTTCATTTCCTTCTTGCTTCCTTCTACCTTTTTCTTACTTACCTTTCTGTAAGACAATGCAGGGTAACCTAATGATTAAAAGAGAAACGTCCAGATTCATCAAGGCAAAATCGGCTCGCAAAGGGCCAGAATCTGAGAATCTGGCCCTTTGCGAGCGCTTTTTTTGCATTTGGGATTCATCATCCCAAATGCAAAAATCGCAAAACTAGAAATCGCTAAATTGCGAAAATTGCATTTAAGGAATCTCAATTTGAGATTCCTTAAATGCAATTCATGAACCATTTTAAAATTGCGAATTCGCAATCTGGGGCCGCTATTTACCGCGAAGTATAACTACGTGGTAAATAGCGAAAACTTAGAAAAATGCATTTAAGTGCATTTTTCAAGTTGTATGTTACACACACACATGTCCTTTGGACATGTGTGTGCGCAACACCAGTGTACATGACCATTTCAGGGGTGCTACAGGGTGTCCTTTGGACACCCTGGCACCCTTGAAATCGCTTCCTTATTTGCGATTCGCTAGTTGCTAATCGCAAATAAGGAATGACTCCCCATTCATTCCTATGGGCCTTTATTTGCGATTCGCAATTAGCGAATTGCAAATAAGGAAGCTGTATAAATCTCTAAAAATATTGCGATTTCTACATGAATCCCGTTTTGCGAGTCTTTAATAGCGATTCCTTAAAAATCACTATTAAGGACTCGCAAAACGGGACTTTGATGAATCTGGGGGGAAATGTTCCAACAAGGAGCGAGAACAAAAAGCCATTGTGTAACAGAGAAGCACTGGGAAAAACCCGCGCTGTTCTTATGATGTCTGTATTTTGTATAAAAATCTCAATAAAAATCTTGTGAAATTAAGAAGAAAAAAAAAGTCCAGTTCCTGAGCTCAGGCCCTGACAGATATCCACTTTTAAATGGCTGTATTTAAAAAAATCCTCTGGCACACTGTAATTCTGAAAACCACAAAACAAAATGGTTTCAAGATGGGCCAGGCCCTGCTTTTTTTCTTTTTACTAGTCTGGTGTAATTTTGCTTACCCTTTTTGCAACAAAAAAAAACAAAAACAAAAAAAGATTTTCTTTGGGACCCCGGCTTTTGAATGTGTCCTTCCCTTAAACAATCTGCACAAACGTGCAACAAAACACAGAGTCGGCAAAACACTTGCTTTGCCACGTTTTATTGAGACTGATCAAACAGGACCAAGTTATTAGCATTGAAAAGCACTTTCTCAATCTGTGTTCAATTTATCGATACCTGTCGCTCGGTAATAGTGGAATCGCCGATAGCGAGGCTGCAGTTTCCGCTGAGCTGCGCTTTCCATGAAGGAAGACATTTTATGATCAGAATGACTTGTCATCTGGTTTATCAAACTGCACGAAATGTTCCATTAAATATAAACTACAGACTTGTTGCCAGGGACTGGGGTTGAAATGAAACATTTCCTTAATGTCTATGAACGTTTACAGGATTAATACAAGAATGTAAAATGTTTTTAAACTGTAAATAATCTTTTGAAAATATGAGACGAATTTTGCCTCTATTGGTGATTTGTTTCAGGAACTGGCTGAAAGTGCAACACTAGAATTAAAATCCTGTGTGATGGACAGATGCGCGCGCATCACCAGCGCCACAGACGGGCCAGCGCTCCACAGGGGGCCAGAGGACATTCTTCTGATAAAGAAGTGAAAATAACCAGGCGCAGGTCTGAGGAATCAGCCTGGAGCAGCTCAGACTCACTGTGGAAGGTTTTATGTCAGAGATTTTATTAAATAAAGCATGAGCTCAGATAGACATTATGGCCTCAGCACCCTTTACATGACAGCAGCTCCACTGGGGGTGGACGAACTATTCTGACCATGATGTGCAGTGCACAATAAACCTGCCAGTCAATATTTAGTCTACGATATCTGGCGCCATACCTTGTGCAGTGGTCGAAATAGGAGTGGGGTGGGGGTGGGGGGGGGAGTAGGGGAACTGTGGGCGGAGAATCAGAGGGCGGGAATTACCTGAGGATCGAGTCAGTGGGCGGAGTCAGAGGTGTGGCCAGAATGAGCAAAATATCCCAATTTTTAGTATTTGTTTCCCATTTCACTAACCGGTTACACCTTATTACGTTATTAAATTCAACCAATGGATACACATGTTTATTTAAGGATTAATATGAGTTGTTGACATTAAAAAGCATTGAAATGAAATGAAAATTATATTTATATAGCGCATAGACTACCCTGAGGCCTCACAGCGCTGATGTCTGAATCAGAAAAGAGCAGGTTGGCTTGCAAGTAAGATGTTTCGAACAAATGGGGTTTTAAAAGCTTTCTAAATGCCAACAAGTTATTGTTCATTCTGAGGGCGAGAGGAAGGGAGTTCCACATTTTTGTGGCCCAAATATGGTTGAAAGTGGAAGCACAAGCCATTTGTCTCTGAGCAATGCTGTTTATGTCATGCACAACGGTAAAATATCCTACTTTGCTAATGTTTTCCACATAATTATGGCTCTGCCATATTTGCCACATAATACACCATCTGCTGCATAATCTGACGATTTTAACTAATAAATTGTTTGTAGGTCAAACGGATCAAAAGTTACAAAAAATGTGACTTGTGTTGCCGTGAAGTGGACGGCCCTTTGCCAAGGTTGACGGTCACCTTTCTCGCTGTTGCATTTGCATGTTACACTGGTGCTAATAATGCAAAATCTTTCCAGAGCTTGTTAACATGTGTAAAAATGTAAAAATAATAAAGTTTCAGAAAATGTACAGCGCCACTCATACCCATGTAGGGTGTCAGAGCACTTTGCATCACACACACATTACACAGAGACAATCAAGCATGTGTGTGTAAATCACTGTATAGGAAATATGACTAAGGATTACAAGGTGTAGGAGTCACATGACAACCAGACTAGTAGGCCCTATAGTTTAATAGAGATTGGTCTGGAGAAACACAAGCTCAGAATTTGAAACGTAACACCACGATTGTGGGTTCTCTTTAATAACCAGAATTGATTTCTATCCAATATAACCCTTTTTTGCAACATTAGGATAATCAAAGGCTGGGGAAAAAACGATAACGCTCTAATTGATACCTTGCAGTTTGCATGCAGCTCTTAGATGACAGTTAAGAGCTCACTGTTCTATGTTAGGATTTGAACTTATGAACTGCATATAACAATAGGGTCTCTCTGACAAAAGCAGTAACCCACTGACCTATTTACATTATATGCACTTTGTGATCTGCATGATACATGTTCTTTGTAGCAGGCACATTAACCCTCTGCACTTCCTTTCCATAAGTCAAAACTTCAACTAGACTAAACACCAGCTCTCTCTACTAAGAATATTAAATACTGCAGTTATGGCATTTTTATTGTTGCTGAAAATTGCTGGAGGCCAGGAAGGAGGCAGCAAGTGCTTTTAAAACCATATTATACTTGCAAACACTACACCCCCGCCCAAAGTCAGCCCCCAGTAGGGTCACACTGCCCTAGAGCCTCCCTGCTCAAGGGTCCTTTGACCTCAGTGACAGTCACTGTCGCTCTAGGGTGTTCTGCTTCGTATACCTGCCCGCAAGACTCACGGTGAGCTTCAATAGGGGTTGTGGTGGACAAGCCTTCAAGGTTAACCCACACTTGCCACCGCTAGGGTCCACCTGCTGGTGCTAAGACACCAGGGCTTCTAAGGTCTTGTGAAGCCTTCGAAGGTCTAGCATGGGAATGTGTTCCCTCAGGAGAGTGGTCTGGGGGACTGGTCATCAAGGCTGAACATGGTTCCCCAGTTCCAAATTCAGCAGCTCTGACCATAGTGCCACATCCTCTCCCCCCACTGAACACCGTACTGCCCCACTGAGAAAAACTCACACTGACTTCTCCTACAACCCAATTGCACCCCGCTATAAACACCTTGATGCGACACAAATCAAATTACACACTAGACAAGAACAAAATGCTGCCTAAACAAATTAACAATATCCTAGAAAAAGCAAACCCACATAGGGAAGGCAAGATTAAGTAAAGCATGTTTACCTTAACGCTTTTACACGTATTATTCAGAAATCAGTGTTTTTGCCTGAAAAGTTAAGGGCCCTGAGTACAGGGCCCAGAAAGGATCAGTTTCGAAGCCCATTGCTTATATCTTTACAAACATAAGCAGTATGGTTTATAAAGACCACTTCATGGACACAGAGCTGCGGTATGCATTTTGTTTTCCAATCCACCCATCAATCAGGCATTGCAGTGCCTGCAGGAATGGTGCACTTCCTCACCTGGGGAAAACAATGTTGTTCAAAGAGAGACGAGAAAACAAAAGTAGCGCTTCAATTGCAAACTTTGCAAAGTGTCGCTGATGTGTTTGGCTGTGAATAAAATCAATCTGGCCACTGTGCGACCACTTTGTCTTGCTTTAGGTCGTTATTTATTTATTTTTCATATTTTGAATGTTTTATTTCTCTCCATCCCGAGGCTGCCCTTTTAAATAGAAAAATGTCAGAAAAAGATGACGTTTCCAGCAAAAGTGTTTTTCTATTTTGGATCCACAAATTAACGAATGGAGGAAAGAGGGTGAGAACCGTTTCTTCAAGTCACGGTTTTCATTAAGTGAGGAGGCGCGAGACAGAAAGAGAGGGAATAAGAGGAAGAAGGTTAGGGTGGGGGCAGCTGCCAGTGGCAGAGAAGAAGTGGACACTGTCCTTGTCTTGTCTGGGCAGGAAGGAGGAGACAAGTCCTTTTCCTTTTCTGCTCGCCTCCCGCGTCCCTGAACGTTCTTAGGTTGCCAGAAAGTTGCTTCTTTCTTCTCCATCTTCATCGCAGGGTGTACGGTTCCCTACGTACTGTTTTTTGAGGAGTGACAGCAGTGGTGACCCGAAGAGCGATGAAGATTGTTTGTCCATCGCACTCTCTACCTTTTGCATGGTTAGTCTTGCCTAATTCAAAATGGCCACTACATTTATTATGACCTTTGTTTTATTATTAAACCTGGTATTTGTAAAGCGCACCGTAAGGGTCTCACAGGGCTGGGGGCCGACGGGGAGATTAAGTAAACTATGATGCTAAGCTAATCTGCCTCCGGCGCTTGGGATCAAACCGTGAGCCCCGCTTTCTGGAGTCAGCCACCCTGACCGCTGCGCCAAAGCTCTCTCATTTCTTATTAGTTAACTACCCCATCCAAGATGGCGTCACTGACTTCTGGGTTGGTAATCCTTCACTTTTTTGTTAGAAGCTCAGCTCGTCATGAGGCTCAGTGGAGCTGTGCTCATGACAAGCTGAGCTCATCATAACTGCCGCGGCCCGCCCATGTGCGGCTAATTCCCGACCTGTGCGGGCGTTCTATTGGAGTGGGCGGAGTCGAGATGAGCCCAGCTCGTCATGAGCACAGCTCCACTGTACAGCATGACGAGCTGGAATCGTCACAAGCACCGCGGCGCCGCTCGTGGCCCCTCCCCCCCTGCACCGCGGGGGAATTAGCCCCACGTGGAAGGGGTTAATAGTATTGAAACCAGCCCTGTCTTCTAGTTCACGCCTAGCAAAGTCTGCACTTGGTGGGTTCTACCACTACCAACTAGTTTGTGTAATGGCGTAGAGTGGAGTAACATTGAGTGGCATAGAGTCGAATGAAGTGAACTAGAGTTGAGTGGAGTGGTCTAGAGTCATAGATAGAATGGAGTAGAATAGTGGAGTAGATAGAGTGGAGTGGCATAGAGTAGAGTGGAGTGACTTAGAGTGGAGTGGTGTAGCGTGGCATAGAGTGTAGGGGCCTAGAGTGATACATAGAGGAGATAGAGTGGAGCACAGTAGTGGAGTGGACTAGATAGAGTGATGTGTCATAGTTTGAAGTGGTATAGAGTAGAGTGGAGTGGCTTAGAGTGGAGTGGTGTAGCGTGGCATACAGTGGAGGGGCCTAGACTGATAGACTAGATAGAGTGGTTTAGATAGAGTAGAGTGGAGTGACTTAGAATCAAGTGGAGTGATGCAGAGTGGCATGGAGTGTAGGGGCCTGGACTGATAGACTAGATCGAGTGGAGTAGATGGAGCAGATAGAGTAGAGTGGTATAAAGTAGAGTGGAGTGACTTAGAATCAAGGGGGTGGTGTAGAGTGGCATAGAGTGATAGATGGAGTGGAGTCAATAGAGTAGAGTGGCGTAGAGCGGAGTGCTGCAGTGTAGCATAGAGTGCAGCAGCGTGGAATATAGATGTGTAGCGTAGTAAGTTGTGGGTGTAAGTAAACAAAGTGTTAATGGAGACAGCAGATAGGGTCAAAGTAACATAAAGCAGATGCTGTATGCCTGTGCTTAAAAAGTAGGAAAGCACATTGCACGTCTAGGAATAATAAAGAAAAGCTTATAAAATGACACAAAAAGTGTGTTGAAAAAAGATGGGGAAGAACAAAGACAAGGAAGAACGTGTACTTGGTCCATGCTCCAGGGAGGAGATAACAGAAGTTTGGAAGGAAACCTGTGAGAGCTGAGCAATTGAAAGATTGCAAATAAGAGAGACTGCGACAACAACTAATGGTATACTGTGGATGGGTGTTGTAGTCCCACTGAATTGTAAACAACACGTTTCATAGCACAGTGCATACGCTGTGTAGGTGAGACCTACTTAATGTGTCCATGTATAATGTAACTGGTACTCATGTAACCCCCTAATACCTTTGGATCGAGTTTGCTTTATATAAATCTGCAAACAAAACAAATTTGGATAAAGTAACTGAGTTGCAGCTTGGACAAACAATATTGATTAAAGGCACTCACAGAGTGGCTCTGCTGTCCGGCGTGCCAAGAAGACACACTTCCCTGCCGCTAGACCTTTCCATCAGGAAACTCTTCCTTGGTTTAAGCCGGCGGGGTGCCATTGAATGCAAATATGCCTAAATATCATGGTCAATGGATTTGACCAGAAGTGTCGTTATTTGTACTGTTGTTGCCCCAGGAGCTTACGGTGACGACTGTCCTATTAATACTTTTACTCCCAAAGACATACAAAGTCTGTACGTACCTGGTTATGGGTGCACTTAATAAATGAAGTCAACTACATGCTGATTTACTCCTGCTTTTCTGTGCGTGGATGAAGAGTGAGAGGGGAGATTTCCCCAAACTTTTTGCCTTCACTCCTGTTTTGCTGAACTCGTTTTTGTTGGCCCGTCAGACCCAACTCTTCAGATCAAGTCTGGACCTGAGGAAGACTCAGAAGAAGGTCTGCTCTGCCGTCCCACTAGCCTGCTGCAAGAAGACTGCCCAGCTTCTCTGTTCCAAGAGAGCCTGCTCCACTGTCCTACTGCCTGAGGAAGAAGGACTGAACTATAACTTGAATCTGGCACCATTGGAGTGTCTCCTAGCGCTAGTTAGCCGGCCTCCTGTTCTGAGCTACAGGGACATAACAGGCTCCTCTACACCGACGTAACCCAACACATCTCAGCACAGGAAACACACATCACAACTATTGTTCGGCCGCCTCACAGCACGCATCTCGACGCCGACAATCAATATAGCTCGATGCTTCTTGATGCACCTTGACACGGCAGAGACAGAGTCAGTGATCTCCAGTCGGGTAAGCCTGCGGGATCCAATGGCCTCCCGGTAGAACTGTACAGAGGGATTGCGAGTAAACTGAAGCCCCAATTGAAGGATGAGGGGCAACTCCCACTGGACCAACGTCCGGCAACAATAGTTATGATTCTCAAAGATGGTAAATCGCCAAATAACTGCTGCAGCTTCTACTGCCGACATCGGTATTCAATGCGGAAGCCAAGATACTATCGAATTGTTATCGAATAGACTGCGGCGGGTGGTGTTGAACTAGTCCACCCGACCAGTCGTGCTTCGTGCCGAATAGGGGGACCAGGCTCAACGAGGGCAGGGTATACGGCTCTATGAGCTATCCTGAACGGGTCGAGGGGCCACGTTTGGTACTATCCCTGGATGCCAAGGAATGGCCCTTTATGTTTGGGGTTTTTGAAAGAATGGGGCTAGAACAGGATTACAGGGACTGGGTAAATTTACTGAACTGAAAACCCATGGTCCAAGTTAAAGTAAATGTGTGTACTCTAAAGCATTCCAACTAGAAAAGGCAAGGAGGCAGTGCTGCCAGCTCTCGCCGATGCCTTTTGTGGTAGCATTGGCTGATCGCAGAATGGATCAGGAAAGGCAAGCTATCAGGGAGTGCGATGGGATGACGTGTGGGATGAAAGGATTTCACTATATGCCGATGACATGTCGCTCTATGTAGCACAACCAGACACCACATTACCAAGGATCTTACACATCTTTGGAACTTACTCAGGCTACAAAATCAACTGGGGAAGGTCCCACTTATACCAACAAGTGCTGGTTTATTGTTGTGCAGTCAGTCTGACCACCCAGCACCCTGCAGGAGTGCCCAGCAGTGCCACACCCAGGGAGGCTGCTCTGTAGGATATACGGATGTCTGCCCAGAAGTTGTGTTTTACCTGTTGGCACTGCGGGGTCACCTCGGGGTGACAATGGCAGCAAAGTGACTACACCATGCCTCTCTGCCAGGGAGGCCTGCCACCACAAATGTGGGTACTTGAGGTATTGCGCCTAAGGGAGAGCACCCTTCCAACACCCACATTACAAATGTTCCTCATTTGCTGGGGGTGTACTCCCTGCACATCTGCAATATCTGCAGGATTGCCGTGTGGGACACCCACCCTGTGCACTCGGGGGCAGATTTACAAGCCCCTTAGTGTTAGAAATGGGATTCCCCATTGGCTGAGGGTTGCACCAAAGTCCAGTAGGAACCCCACTCCCACGTAAAAGAGGGGAGGTGCACTCCCCGAAATGACGCCTGCTCCCCCTGGTAGTACTGTAGCCAGGGCAGACAGGCTTACTCCCTAGATAGCGTGCCAAGCATGTTGGACTACGCACGGTAGTAGAAGAGACCCGCTACAGATAGACGCCACACAGAGTTATAGTAAAAATAACTGATTCTTTATATAGCTTTATCATAAGGTCCATAACGATACAATCCACAAGGTTACTTCAAGACTAGGCTTTAGTTGTCTTGCTTAGAAATGTTTAGGTTGGTTTAATCCAGGTCAGGGTAGGGTAAGCCCTTGAGCCGCGCCACTTGTACTCCCAGTGTCTCAAGGAGGTCACAAGGGCGATGCGCACCGGCTGGTGCGGGTGAAGAGTACGTGGTGTACTCCCACTGATGTTGCAGGACAAAGATACAATGCGCACCGGCGGGTGCGGGGGAAGAGTACGAGGCGTACTCTAGCTGCTGTCGGTCACAAGGGCGATGCCTACCGGCGGGTGCGGGCGAGGAGTACGTGGCGTACTCCCACTGATGTTGCAGGACAAAGATACAATGCGCACCGGCGGGTGCGGGTGAAGAGTACGAGGCGTACTCTAGCTGCTGTAGTTCACAAGGGCGATGCGCACCGGTGGGGGCGGGTGAGGAGTACGTGGGGAACTCCCACTGATGTTGCAGAACAAAGATACAGTGCACACCGGCGGGTGCGGGTGACGAGTACGAGGCGTACTCTAGCTACTGTTGGTCACAAGGGCGATGCGCACTGGCTGGTGGGTGGTGAAGGCTGAGAGCCGCGACGAGGTCAGCAGGGCTCTTGGAGACCTTCCCTTTTCTCCCCTTTTTGAGTAAAAAGTTCTTGTCTTTAAAGTCTCTCCTGCTGCAATCTGGCAGGCATCTTGAGTTTTTCCAAAACTTCCTTTTTTTTCTCCCAAGTGCGAGGGTCTTTTCTTTATATCCTGAAAAATGTCTTAGATCCCTTTGATGTATGCAGGGAGTTCCCCGCCCCAGATCCCGGGTGGGGGTGTTTCCCGTCATGGGACACCTCATCCTTTGAAGCAGGAGGGCAGGGTCATCAGCCGCCCAGCAGGGAGCGGCGTCGGCATTGTGGAGCACAGGACACAGCCCAGAAACCACTCCTCCCCTCTAATCTAACATGCCGACAGCTGATACCAGATGCTGGAGTTTCCCCGGGCCCTGTCACTATCTCCAGACGGGGAATACACATTTCCAACAGTATCACCCAGCAAGATTGTATGAGGAAACAGTCACTTCTCAGAAGTCTGATTTCCCAACTTAGAAGGTAAAAAACACACTTCCTAAAGAATGCATTAATCAATTCGGATTTCAGGGACGCTAGTCTCCTATCTCTACCATGTTCCCTGGGGCAGATAGATCCTCAGGTGTAATAATCAGACCTGCCCCTTCTGGCCCAGGGGAGGCAGGTATCCTTACAATAATGGAAACGAAAATGGTTGTAACTTGTTACTAGATCATGCTACGCGCATTAGGGCAGAACTTACCTTCTGATACCAATGCACTCTGCCCAAGGGCCGACCATAGGGGCGTCTGGTATGTCGCAAGGTTGTAAAGCCCTGCGTCACATTATATGTGCGCCAGGTATAATGTATGCATGGTGGGCGTTCCAACGCAAAAATGTCTCGTAGAAGTGACGCAGTGAAATCAACAAGATTTCACTGCGCCACTTCTAGGATGCCACTGCGTCAAATTCTTACGCCTGCTTGAAGCAGGCGTAAAGATTGACACAGCACAATGAGGATAAGCCTCCCCTTGCATTGCTGGAGATGCGTCATGCTTGCAACACGACTCCAGCAATGTGTGACTTTTGCGACAACAGATGCGTCAGAATTTCTGATGCATCTGTCAATCCTTGCACCATAGTGCACCGTATTGTAAACACGGCACATCCATAGTGGCACAAGGGTTTCTGAAAGTGGCGCAGGGAAAGTGACGCATCTTCACAGATGCGTCACTTTCTTGTAAATCTGCCCCTCAGTGCTTTAAATGGGTAAAGATAAGTGCAGGTACTCGCCAAAAGGAGCGGTGGGCTGGGGGTGGAGTTTGGGGCAGGCCTAAGGGCGGGATGAATGGCGGGGCTAGGTTTTTGAACTTTCCAAGCTTTTTATGCAAGAAATCTGCATGCACTGTGAGAATGACTGGTGTATCTGACCATGAGTTATTAGACTAATAACCATGTATATAGGCTTAGTAATAATTGGTTATTATTAACCAAAGTAATCCTTTTTAGCAACCTTGGAATGACGAACTGATGAGGAAAACAGCAAGGTTCTAAACACACGTTTACATGCATTTACTTGATGCAGGATAATTATGACAAGGAGTTTAACTTGTGACCTACAGGTAACACAAGGATCTCAGCAACAAAAACAGTAACCCACTGAGCTAGCTACATAAAACACAAACCTGTGATCTGCTTGTTTCTTGCTGTGCTTTACAGAAGTCACTGACCCTCCGTGCAATCTTATGCTGAGTCGAACCTTTGATTAGAATACACACAGAACTTTCCAGCAATTAATTCACCACCTGAGTTATTAAAGTGCCATTGTACCCTGGACTAGGTGATATTTGAAATGCAGCCTGCTGTGATCAGTTAAGCTAGCCAGTATAGAGTTATTATCATATTTGTTTTGCTATCAAATTCTTTCTTGTAAATGTTTTAAAAATATACTTTTATTTCTTTGAGAAAAGTGGTGGAGAGGGCAGGTACTTTCTTTCAAGCAAACGCATGTAATTTAGGGGCATATTAGCAAGAACCTCGTTAAAATGATCGCAGTTTTAGCAGCAGTTTCTTGCCGCTAAAACAGCGATAACGGGCTTGCTAATAAGCGTTATAGAATTCCAATAGAAGCCCAGGTTAGAAGAAGCAGGGCATCTAACCTGGGCTTCTATTGGAAGTCTATAACGCATATTCGCAAGCTCATTATCGCCGTTTTAGCGTCAGTTTCCTGCAACTAAAACGGCGATAATTTTAACGAGGTTCTTGATAATATGCTCTTAGATTGGTGATGAGTGATGAATTTTGAGGCATTTAAAGCAGTGGGCATGCTAAAAAGGTGTACTGCCCTAAACAATGCGGCCACCACCATGTCCGCCCATTAGGTTTTACAATAACCTTTTAACAGGACTGGTAAAGACACAAGGATAAAGGAAGCTCCCCGAAGCTGCACACCTGCCCTCATACCATCCACAGCAGCACATGCGTGTCCTGGAGCAATGAGCAGTTGTGCAATACTCAATACAATTAGTGGAGATTTCTTTTATTAAATATATTTTGTCAGCTTCCTCCAGTACCTCAAGCTTTGTCTGCTACGCCGAGCTTGGTCTGGCAGAGGATTTGGTCAAGGGGGGAGACCAAACTTAACAGGGACCTATTACAGGACAGTTTAAGGCTGGAGGGTGCGTTGAGGATATCGTGGCTTAAGTATATCCGTGACTTTACAAAAGACATGGGTAACCCAGAATACTTCACTAATCCCAGGACTATTGCCCTGATTTCTATTAAAAGTCTTAGAAAGGTGGTTCTCTCTTTCCTGGAAACTAAAAGACTATCTGGAGAAGTTAGTAAGTCTAGGTCTAGATGTAGGGGATGTATGTCGTTACAACGCATGCTGTTACAACGCATGCTTTTACGACGCAAGTTTTACTACGCAAGTCGTTACAACGACTTGCGTTGGGGGGTGCTGGATAGTGAATAGTTTAATTTACTATTCCAACTCCAGTCCCCGTGGATGGTAGGGAAGGTGTTGGATAGTAAATTAAAACTATTCCCTATCCTAGAGCGCCCCCCAGCGCAATGCGTTGTAATGACATGCGCTGTAATGGTTGCGTCGTAATGGTAGTGCGTTGTAACAGTTGCGTTGTAAAGGATGTTTCCCGATGTAGGTAATAGCAAATTACCGAATGGTAAATACCGAATTTTACCGATTCGGTATTTACTAATCGGTAATTGCTATGTAGTAAAAGAATCGGTAAAAATACCGAATCGGTAAGATTCGGTAAATACCTATTCGGTAATTACCGAATCAGTATTTGCCATTGATTCCTATGGGCCTTGAAGCCCATAGGATTCAATAGCAAATACAGATTCAGTAATTACCGAATCGGTAAAAATACCGAATTTCCAAGGGGGACAGGGTGTCACTTTGACACCCGGTTGCACCCCTGTATCTGGCTTGTGTGCCATGTGCCACACAGACATGCCCTTAGGGCATGTCTGTGTGGCACATGGCACAGGTGTACATACACAGATGTGCATGTACACTGGAATTCGTAATTTACCACCCAATAGTTTTGGGTGGTAAATAACGAATTTCTAAGGGCCTGTGGCACTGTAAACTGTGCCACCTACATATTGAATTACAGAATCGGTATATTTACTGATACGGTCTTTTACCGAATCTGTAAATTTACTGATTCGGTAAATATACAGATTCTGTACTTTTCTAGCCCCCTACATTACAAAACCCAAATACCGGTCGGTAACGGCCGAAATCGGCCATTACCGACTGGTATTTCGGCTCCTACATCTGGCCCTAAGTGTTTTGAACCACCAGATGGTCCTTACAACTTTTAGTTTACAGCCTTATCTAGCTTTCGTGGCAGCTGGCTTCGACAGGTTCTTACTATTTAGGTTCAGATTGGGAACAATACATAGACTTGTCTCTTTCCCCAAGATGAATGACTGGGCACGTGAGTTACAACTTTGCCCATGTGATAACATGTCGCCACTATCATCTATGCACTTGGTCTTATTTTGCAAATTTTACACGGAGGCAAGAACGTTTTGGATAATCCCGATTCTACACAAATGGGGCCTGAGACAATGTCGCCCTGCTTTTATTAAGCTCCAGTTTTTAGAAAATGTAAATGTAAATGTAGTTGAGCTTATATAGCGCACAGCTACCCGCAGTGGGTTTCCCGGCGCTTGCTTAGGGAACCCTTCCTGATATTCCCCTGTGAGATAGCAGGGTATCCACAAGGTGAAAGTCAGGCATCCCGCCGCGAGGGGCTGTTGTGGAGATTAAGCAAGCTATTGCCCAGAGTCGCAGAGTGTGAACCCGTGAGTCGAGGAGGCACCGGGGCGAGAATTATCGAGTCCGTGGAATTTTTAGCCCAAGACCCGCCGAGGCGGGGAATTGGACCCTGGTCCAGGACCGATCTCAGCTTCCGGGTCGGCCGCCTCTAACCACTGAGCCACACTTCTTGCCTGGAGGCTATCCATGTTCTTAAAAAGGATACTCTACCATAGGAAGAGCATTGTTATTTAGGATAGAGAAGGAGGCCTTTTGCTAACACGTACTTGATCAATTATAACCTATTTTAATTTGTGTAAACAACTATGTAATGTATTTTAATATTGATTTACCACATATGTAAATTATCATTGCTTTTAACAATGTTAATTTCCTTATTACTTGCGCTTTTTATGATTGTTGAACCACAATCAAAATGAAGCTTCGTTCTGATTCTGACTGCTAAAATCCTACATGTCAGTGCTGTCGCTCAGGCGTCGCGCTAGGACACGGGCCCTGTCGCTCCGGCAGTCCAATATCATGGCCAGCGGGGCCAGTTCTATCAGTTTTTGTCTAGTGCCCAATCTTCTTGGGTTTTAGGAGGGGTTTTCTTTCAATTGTACACATATAGATGCTTTATAGCTTCCCATTCTTCAATAGGGTTTGCTTTCATTATATCTTTTCCTCGTTTCCTCATAAGCTGATGTAAAGGGAGTGGTAAAGCGTCTTACTCTTACGCACCAGTCAGTGCTTCCTTTATGGACGCTCAACCCCTTGGGGCACAGGGTCAAGACTGATTTGCATATGGCTGGGTTCAAACTGGAATGGCACGGTGAGCAAAAAAACGCTGGATTTAAGCCCAGATCTCTGTACTGGGGTGAATGTATGACATTGTTCTACATTCTGTCCATATCCACTTTTGCAACCCCCTCGAATAGCGCTTCGATTCATGTTAGGTCTTCGTCTCTCTTCTCTTTACCATTTCCAATCTGTACCCACTGCAGAAGTTGTGTTAGTCTAAAGTTATCTGTTGGCCATAAATCAAAGGTCTGAGCACTGGGTTTTAAGAATCACTTCAAATGGGGTTTTGTAATTTTACAAAATATAAATTTAGACGGTGGGTGTGGAACTGTGCATCTAAAGGCTTGTTGGGGAGTACAGTTGACAAAATTCAGTCTGTTTTCTACCCTGTTCAGAACCCGGGGCTCCCTCCTCCTCCTCCAGTCACTGTCCAGATTGTCCGTCTCTCCCTTAACCAGTGCTTAATTTGGAACATAAAGGGTGCCGGTGCCCAAAGCACTTCTCAGAAGCGCACTATGAAATGTCATTGCACCAATAACTAAGGCTGCGTAGTCCTGAATTCACCTCAGACCTCTTTAATCCACTGCCAGACGCTCCCTGTCCCCTCTATTTCAGTCTTGCAGGTTCCTTCTTTCTCTCCTTGTGCATGTTTTCTGTTTTCTGTTTTTCTCTTCCTCCTTCTTTTCCGTTTGTGTATTTATCCCTCTCTTGATCTCTGGAAATGTCTGATCAGGAAAAATGTGTGGTTTCCCAAAACTATGTGCCGGTGGTTCCCACCGGCTCAAATAAAGCACTGCCCGTGGCCCTGCCCATGGCAATCAACCACCAATTCTGTGTGTGCCTCCGTCAAGGGATGCGCTCCTGTGACCGACCCTCTGAGGATGAGTTGGCGGAGCATGCCTGAAGCACTGGCGCCTCCACTTCTCCCCACCAATGGTGCACGTGCTGCGCAGCTCCAGGGGCGCGTTGGGCAGGTCTATGGCCAGGCCCGGTCCGGTCAATCGCCTTCGCAGCACTCCAGAGGCTAGCCCCACCGCCCAGCCGCAGGCTCCACGTGGATGTGTGGGGTGCAAGGCAGGAATGCACCGGAGGACAGGAGCAGACCTGGCGGGGCAGGCCCCGCGCCCCCTCCATGATCTGCCAGATCCCAATGTGGCGTGTGCACCCCCTTCATGTGAGAGAGGCTTGCGCTGAAGCAAAGTTTGAGAGAGAATGGGTTTGAGTTGAGAGAGCAGGAAGCAGTGGCGCTCTGAGCAGTGTGATCTTGATCCTGACATTTTCGTGCAGTTGGCACGCGGTGCAAAGCAGGACAGGGGAACACAAACCTAACAGGAACCAGCATTTGCAATGCAATAGGTCTCGCATTAGGAAAGTTTGAGCTATTGGTCTTGTGAATGACAATTTTTTTATTTATGTGTTTGTTTTGAAAATAGCTAAATTAATAGCTTTGTCATTTACAATGCCAATAGTTATAACTTTCGCAAATGTGACACCTATAGCATTTGTAATGCAACATGTTTTGTATTTACGTGACTTAGATGTATTGATATTACAAATTACAATGGCTTTTAATGTTTTTTAAATAATTAATACTTAAATAAAAGTGATTGTAATTTATAATGGCAATAGCTTAAACTTTTGTAAATAACTTTTGTGAAGATTATGTTCAGTGTATTTTATTGTGACGAAAATCCAAGAACCGAAGTGAAATATTAACATCTTTTTGTGACATTTGTAATAAAGCTTGAAACATTGAGAGAACATATTTGAACCAGTTGTTGTTGAATGGTTGCACAGATTGATGCTGTGATGGCGCATAGTGATGTTGCGGTGCCCCTGAGTGATGCTGTTGTGGCCCTGAGTGATGCTGTGGTGGCCGTGAGTGATGCTGCAGAGGCCATGAGTGATGCTGTGGAGGCCGTGAGTGATGCTGTGGAGGCCGTGAGTGATGCTGTGGAGGCCCTGAGTGATGCTTTGGAGGCCGTGAGTGATGCTGTAAAGGCCGTGAGTGATGCTGTGGAGGCTCTGAGTGATGCTGTGGAGGCTCTGAGTGATGCTGTGGAGGCTCTGAGTGATGCTGTGGAGGCTCTGAGTGAGTGATGCTGTGGAGGCCCTGAGTGATTCTGTGGAGGCCCTGAGTGATGCTGTGGAGGCCCTGAGTGATGCTGTGAAGGCCCTGAGTGATGCTGTGGAGGCCCTGAGTGATGCTGTGGAGGCGCATAATAATGCTGTGGTAGCGCATAGTGATGCTGTGGTGTTCCAGAGTGATGCTGTAGTGTTCCAGAGTGATGCTGTGGTGGTGCGGAGTGATGCTGTGGTGGTGCGGAGTGATGCTGTGGTGGTGCGGAGTGATGCTGTGATGGTGCTGAGTGATGCTGTGGTGGTGCTGAGTGATGTTGTGGTGGTGCTGAGTGGTGCTGTGGTGGTGCTGAGTGATAATGTGGTGGTGCTGAGTGATAATGTGGTGGTGCTGAGTGATGCTGGGGTAGCGCCGAGTGATGATGTGGTGATGCTGAGTGGTGCTGTGGTGGTGCTGAGTGATGCTGGGGTGGCGCTAAGTGGTGCTGTGGTGGTGCTGAGTGATGCTGTGGTGGTGCTGAGTGGTGCTGTGGTGGTGCTGAGTGATAATGTGGTGGTGCTGAGTGATAATGTGGTGGTGCTGAGTGATGCTGGGGTAGCGCTGAGTGATGATGTGGTGATGCTGAGTGGTGCTGTGGTGGTGCTGAGTGATGCTGTGGAGGCCCTGATTGATGCTGTGGTGGCGCATAATAATGCTGTGGTAGCGCATAGTGATGCTGTGGTGTTCCAGAGTGATGCTGTGGTTGTGCTGAGTGATGCTGTGGTGGTGCTGAGTGATGCTGTGGTGGTGCTGAGTGATGCTGTGGTGCTGCTGAGTGAAGCTGTGGTGGTGCTGTGGTGGTGCTGAGTGATAATGTGGTGGTGCTGAGTGGTGCTATAGTGGTGCTGAGTGAAGCTGGGGTGGCGCTGAGTGATGCTGTGGTGGTGCTGAGTGGTGCTGAGTGATGCTGTGGTGGTGCTGAGTGATGTTGTGGTGGTGCTGAGTGATGCTGTTGTGGTGCTGAGTGGTGCTGTGGTGGTTCTGGCTACACAGGCCTTTACTGCCTCTATGTGCTCGAAATCCCCAGCCTTTCCCTATCTGTTTCCAGTTACCTGTGTCCTAATGCGACCAATGATGGTGAAGGTCGAACAGTCTGATAAGACAATGACTTTGAAAGCGTAGGCTGTGCCTGTATTTCTCCCGACTCCCATGGGTCCTGCTATAGGACTTGTGTTTTCATAAACATTAGGTATAACCCTATATTGTTTTTTGTTGACTCTAACGAGGAAAACAGTGGAGGGGCCATTCACTCATTTCATAAACATTACATTCCTTGGTCCAGCTATCTGAGCCCAGAGAAACACCATGGGCAGATAGTATACAGATTTACTAAACACAAAGAGAATATTGCTTCAGTGACTACCGCATAATCAAACAACTGAACCGCTGAAGGTATTTATGCATGTGTATGTATGTGTGTGTGGATACGTGTAGGCATGCATGTATATGCGAGCATATCTGTGTATATGTGAGCATGTTTTAGTGTGTGTGTAAGTATGTACGCGCATTTGTGTGCGCCTATGTATTTTGTGTGGTGGCGTTTGTGTGTAGGGGTTTATGTGTATTTGGTTGTTTGTGAATGTTTGTGTGCGTGGGTGTAATCTATGCTTATTTGTGTGGTTGCGTCTGTGCGCGTGGGTATATTTGCTAATGTACGTATGTCTGTGTGCGTATTTATGTGGTTGTGCGGGTAGGTGTGTATATGGAAGCTTATGAATGTGTGCGAATGTGTATTTGCGTAGCTGCATCTGTGCGTGTGGATATATTTGCATGGGTACCAAGTGTATTGTTGTGGTTGCATTTGCGCGTTTCTCAGAGTAGGTGTATTTATGTGGTTGTTTGTGTCTGTGAGGCATATGGTGTATTTGCTTGCCCAGATACGTGTATTTCAGTAGTTGCGTCTGTGTGTGTAACTGTGTTTGTATATTTGGGTAGTTGCGTGGGCGTTTGTGTGTGTGGTTGGTTGTTTAGGTGTGTGTGTGTGTGTGTGTGTGTGTGTATATACTAACTCAGTGCACTTCCAAAAACTAGGTTACCATCTTTAAAAGCCACAAGCTATTCTCTGGTACCTGCAATTAAAATCACAATTCACCAATCCTGCGCTCAGACAAATGACTTCCAATTAAGGCTAGATGTGCATTTAAGACACCTCCTGTCCGGTTTAAAAGACAGTTCATTCAAATACACCTCAACACATGGCCTGAAAGCTGGTCACCTTGGGAAGAAAGAGCTCACAGCAAGGACGTGCTTTACTCTCCCAATCTTTCTAAAGTGTTATTCCTATATCTGGAACTTTCTGACAGTCAATTGCCAATGAGTGAACAACTCTCAGACCCTTCCTAGGTTTATGAGTAGGCCTGACATGTCCAGAATGTCTTGATTTATCCTGGGACTGCTCAAACCCCTTTATTGCTTCATAACGGTATGTGTTTTAAAACATTTTATGACTATTTAATTTTAACACATTTCTCTACTGAATGCCTTTCCTTTTTGTCTAATACCATTCTACTTTCAGCCTACTTGAAACTCTGTTTGGGCCTGGTTTATGCTATGGTAAACTATCAAAACAAATAACATTTAGGAAAAAATTTCCTTGTCTCTATGATGGCGGCGACCAGGCCTGAGAAATTAAAACACCCACCACCAAATAAGCGGCTTACTTTCAATGCATAGTGCTCAGACCATGAGAAAGAATCTCAAAATGAAACAGATGTTGCAGTTTGAGAAACAGCTGGCCCGAGCCTCTTGAGCACCAGGAAATGACCACCCTCCTTTCCAAACAGCTTTCTTGCTAAAGCATGTGGAGTAACCTTGGGCACCGGTCCCTCTGCCACGCTGATAAAAAGAAAACATTGCATCGGTTGGAAACCTGGTGATTTGCCTTAAAAACATGCTTCCGCATGAATTAAGCATTGAACAATCAATCAACTGTGCAAATAAAAAAAACGTACGGTAAATATGAAAGGATAAACTTCGGATGGGATTTGGTGGAAGCGCGAACCGATTACAATAAGACAACAGCCAGGCAAAGCAGAATCGCATCGCCTTGGCTGGAGGATGCTTTCTTCAATCGGCTCGGTATTCTGCGCCTTCGGCAGCAGGGAGGACGTGCACGCTTCTCTAAAAGAGAGAGTAGCAGGTAGTATTTGTAACTGAAGTTACGATTACTGTCTTCAGCGGACCCACTTGGAAGAGCAGGTTTACACAGTTCAGCTCAAACTGCTCACTCACACACACTGGGGACACTAGCCAACCTCTGTTTGCAAGCAAGCAGCACTGAAATATGGAAAGCTCCTGCCTGAGGGATGAAAAGCCGCACGCTGCTCTACCAGAGGAAAGGTACAGGTGAAAGCTCTGAGTGACGCACCGTCTGTGGCTCACTGACAGATGCGCCATACGTCAAAAGAACAAGTAATCATCAACACTGCACTGGCACCTCCCTTGGATGGATGTCAGCATGCTAACAGCAGCATGCTATGATCTCACCTCACTCACCAACAGACAACAGTGCACTTCAGAACAGAACTCACAGCAGCCACTCAGCAGAGTTTACATACATCGGCAGAAGGCGATCCGCACTTTCAGCCACTTCAAACTTCCAGTTAATTCAGAGACATTCTGCAGTTAGCAGCCAGCCTGTTTATCACCGCCGCGCGCCTCGTGAAGAGACTGACTCCCCCTGCATTCCAGCAGGCGCGCGTCGCGATCCGGTCTGCATTGCCAGGCTGTGGAGACAAGACCTGGCCGCGCGCACAACGTTATCCTATGGAAAAACGCTGCGCGCGGCCAGGTCTTGTCTCACTTCGTCGGTCTCAGACTGCTGAGACGATGACTATAGTTCTCGCTTGCGAGAACGCGCTTTTAGCGCGTTCGTCGTAGGCGAGACCTAAAAACAACCCCTGTGGTGGTGTAGGGAGGCCTAAACCAACAGGAATAAGAACAGATCCTGTGCACACGCTAGTAGACAGGGACAAGGGTGGGGGCCCAGAGACAGCAGTCTCCACTGCTCCTCTGAGGCAGCACAGAGCCTGACCCCCACTCTCTCCTCTCTATAAGCAAAGCCCACCCCACAAGAGAAGAGAAGAGACAGGTACAAGGATGGGGTGGGGTGGGGTGGGGCCCCAGAGACTGCATTCTCCAGGGCAATGCTCATATGAGAAGGGATGAGGCAGCAAAATAGGGCCCTCATGTAAGCACTCTTGGCACCACCATGGGCGTCCGCCGGGAGGAGGCAAGGGGGGGGAACTTGCCCCCTCCCCCCTGGATCGCCAGTGTGTCTGGTGTGGGCCCAGTCAGGGCCAGCCCTAGTCCATCATGCTTTTGAAATCGTGCCATTGTTCCAGGTGGCAGCCCCCTCCATTGGGTGGGAAGGGTGTAAGGTTGTGGCCGAGAAGGGTGCAAGGCAGAGGGGAGAAGGGTGCAAGGTACAGAGGGGAGAAGGGTGCAAGGCAGAGAGGAGAAGGGTGCACGGTAGAGAAGGGTGAAAGGCAGAGGGCGAGAAGGGTGCGAGGCAGAGAGGAGAAGGGTGCAAGGTTGAGAAGGATGCCAGGCAGAGAGGAGAAGGGTGCAAGGGGGATGGTGATGAAGTTAAAAATGTGTCCCCCCCCCCCTACCGGAAACATTTCTGCGGATGCCCATGGATCGCACACTACTTTGTGAGGGAGAGTGGGAGAGAGTGGAGAGAGAGTGGAGGGAGAGAGAGAGAGTAGAGAGAGACAGTGGAGAGAGAGTGGAGAGAGAGAGAGTGGAGAGAGAGAGAGAGAGAGAGAGAGAGAGAGAGAGAGAGAGAGAGAGAGAGAGAGAGTGGAGAGAGACAGTGGAGAGAGACAGTGGAGAGAGAGTAGAGAGTGGAGAGAGAGAGAGTGGAGAGAGAGAGAGAGAGAGAGAGAGTGGAGATAGACAGTGGAGGGAGAGATAGTGGAGAGAGTGGAGAGAGAGTGGAGAGAGCATAGAGAGGCAGTGGAGAGAGTGAGCGAGAGAGAGAGAGAGAGAGTGGAGAGAGAGACAGTGGAGAGACAGTGGAGAGAGAGTGGAGAGAGAGTAGAGAGAGAGAGAAGGGAGAGAGAGTGGAGAGAGAGTGGAGAGAGAGTGGAGAGAGAGTAGAGAGAGAGTGGAGGGAGACGGTGGAGAGAGAGTGGAGAGAGAGTGGAGAGAGAGATAGTGAGAGAGTGGAGAGAGAGATAGTGAGAGAGTGGAGAGAAAGTAGACAGAGAGAAAGTGGAGAGAGAGACAGTGGAGAGACAGTGGAGAGAGGGTGGACAGAGAGACAGTAGAGATAGAGTGGACAGAGTTGAGAGAGAGAATGGAGAGAGAGAATGGAGAGAGTAGAGAGAGAGTAGAGACTGCCTGACTGACTCAGAGACTGAATACTGACTGACCGAGCGACTGACTGACTGAGAAACTGACTGAGAGAGTGACTGGCTGACAGAGAGAGAGACTGAGAGAGAGAGGCAGAGACTGACTAACAGAGAGACTGACTGAGAGAGAGACTGACACAGAGAGAGAGAGAGAGAGAGAGAGAGAGAGAGAGAGAGAGAGAGACTGACTGACTGACTGACTGAGAGAGGCTGACTGACAGAGACTGACTGACAGAGAGAGAGAGAGAGACTGACTGACAGAGAGAGAGACTAAGAGAGAGAGACTGACTGAGAGAGAGACTGACAGAGAAAGAGAGACTGACCGACAGAGAAAGACTGACTGACAGAGAGAGGCTGACTACGAGAGAGAGACTCACAGAGAGAGACTGGTTGACAGAGAGAGAGACTGACTGACAGAGAGAGAGACTGACTGACATAGAGAGTCACTGACTGAGAGAGAGAGACTGACTGAGAGACTGGCTGACTGCGAGAGAGAGAGGATGACTGACTGAGAGAGACTGACAGAGGGAGAGAGAGACTGTCTGGAAGACTGCCTGACTGAGAGAGAGAGACTGACAGACAGAGACTGAGAGAGAGAGGCTGAGAGAAAGAGACTGACAGGGGGAGGGACTGACAGGGAGAGGGACTGACTGGGAGAGACTGAGAGAGAGACTGACAGAGAGAGGGGCTGACAGAGAGAGACACTGACTAAGAGAGAGACTGACTGACTAGGAGAGAGAGAGACTGACTGACTGAGAGCGACTGATTGAGAGAGAGAGACTGACAGAGAGAGACTGACTGACTAGGAGAGAGAGAGACTGACTGACTGAGAGCGACTGATTGAGAGAGAGAGACTGACAGAGAGAGACTGACTGAGAGAGTAACTGACTGAGAGAGAGACTGACAGAGAGGGAGACTGACAGAGAGGGAGCCTGACTGAGAGAGACTGACTGAGAGACTGACAGAGAGAGACTGATTGACAGAGAGAGGGAGAGAGACTGACTGATATAGAGGGACATTCTGACTGAAAGAGAGAGACTGACTGACTGAAAGAAACTGATAGAGAGAGACTGTGAGAGACTGACTGACAGAAATGGGGAGAGTGACTGACAGAAAGAGAGAGAATGACTGAGAGAGAGGGAGACTGACTGACTGAGAGAGACTGATAGAAAGAGAGAGATAGAGAGACTGACAGAGAGAGGGACTGGTAGAGGGACTGATAGACAGAGGGACTGACTGACAGAGGGACTGACTGACAGAGGGACTGACAGACAGAGGAACTGACAGGGAGAGAGACTGACTGAGAGAGAGAGACTGAGAGAGAGACTGACAGAGAGAAGGACTGACTGAGAGAGACTGATAGAAAGAGAGAGCGACTGACTGACAGACTGACAGAGAGAGAGAGAGACTGACTGACTGACAGACTGACTGACTGACTGAGAGAGACTGAATGACAGAGAGAGACAGACTGACAGACTGAGAGAGAGAGACTGACTGACAGAGAGAGAGAGACCGACTGACTGACAGACTGACAGAGAGAGAGAGAGAGAGAGAGAGAGAGAGAGAGACTGACTGACTAACTGAGATAAACTGACTGACTGAGAGAGACTGAATGACAGAGAGAGACTGACAGACTGACTGAAAGAGAGATACTGACTGACAGAGAGAGACTGACTGACTGAGAGAGAGAGAGAGAGAGAGAGAGAGACTGTTTTGGAATTGGGGTCTACGTGTGTATGAAGCTATGCAATGCCTCTTAAGATTGCTATTGTCTACTAATAAAATGTATTATTAAAATGTGCTCTTTGTAGTTACATCTGCTTTTGAAATACTGCATTGTCGAATGTTTTAAAACAAATGCACTTTTGTCAAAACTGAACGATGACTGAGCCCGATGTTGTATATCATGACAGGAGTCTGCATCAGGAAACCCCCTAAAATTGGGCAAACTTCCCTGGCGTACTGATGGCAGGGACCCTGTAATGCAGAGTTCTTCAATCTGTGGGGCGCGCCACCGTCTCAGGGGGGGCGCGTACTCCGCCGTAAATCTCACCTTTGTCCTCTGCTGATTAAAGAAACAGACGGCAGAGTGAAGCTGCAGGGCCTCATTAACAATACGAGATTTCTCTTTCAGCCAGCAGTGACTGTGGCAGAGGACATGCTGTGTGTGACGCGCCCCGAGAGCAGTCTCAGGCATCTCGGGGCACCTCGGAAGGGATCATGATGCAAGACTCATATTTTCCAGTCGAAATGAAAACGCCAATTAAAAGCATTTATTAAGAGCAGCCTTTCCTCGCTGTTACGGCGCAGCAATCGGAGACGGCCCCGGCGTGACCTCTCGGCGCTGCTGTGCAGCGTGTGGATGTCATGCTGAAGGAGCCGAGGAACATGGCGTACATATGATATTAAACATGCGCGCGCGCCTGCCAGGGTGGGTCGACCGGCTGCATTCTAAGGTTTCAGTGACACTCCGCAGAAGGTCATGCCATTCGTGCTTAGTGGCAGTGCCCTCTCTTCAGGTCGTCTGTGCTGCAGCTCCTCTCTCCCAGTCACACCGACAGGCTCTTCGGAACAGCTTGTGTTCAATGTGCAAAACTGAGACAGACATGCAGTCACGAGAGCTCGAGTTATGTCAGTTCTTCCCTCCAAGATGTAAATGACCAGGGTGGAATATTCGGACAGTTGTCTGTTTGGTCCTCCAATATTTTTATTCAACAAAGAAAGTAAATAACTAAATTAGTTACTTGGGGGTGAGCTACTGAGCTTACTAGGCTAAGTAAATTGAGTAGGCTGAGTGAGCTGACCTACAAGGTTGCTCCTGTTATCCACCTTCCTCGCCTATACCTCTCTTAAGCTTTGTTGCGATGCATCAGGGATTTTTTTACTGCAATATTACTATAGTGCATTAATGTTCCGTCTCATCAGGATTTTCTACTGCATTTCCATATGTTATTGCATATATATCTAAATTCTAAACTTAAAGAAATTTGGCACAGTTTATGGTTATCTCGGTTCACAACTCACATGGGTGTCATTTCTGATATGTATGTTTACCTCGTCTTCACTGCTTTAGTTTGCCTGTGAGAAATTGTCACTCATAGTCCTTGAAATGTCACTCATAATTACACTGAAATTAAGAAAATGTCACACATAGCAATCTGAAACCTTGGCAGCTATGTTTGGGGGGGCGGGCCCTATCTGGTTAATTCCTACAGCTGGAATGCTTTAGCTGCAGTGGGAGGCAAGTAGCTCCTTTTCTAAAACTGAAAGCAACTATTTTGCAACTATTTACTGCAAGTGTCTGAGAATGTACCCTGCATTCAGACAACTTGCTCCTCATTCTCGCCCTTCACTTTCACGCTCACCCTGCACTCACAGCGATCACAATGCACTCACACTGACCCCCATGCACTCACACCATTCACCCTGCACTCAGTGATCCCTCTGCTCTCACAATGCACTTCCGCGGTTTTCCCTGTACCTCAACCTGCAGCCACACAAGCACACTACCCACCCTGCACTCATGTGACACTTCACTCACCTGTCTCACTCACTGCTCAATCTGCAATTTCACTTAAACAAGCCCATCACTAACCATTTTATTTATTTATTTATATTCTTATAGCGCGCATGAATCAGCCCCGAAGGGGTATCTCCGCGCGTAGCTTCTGTGTGAGTCGAGAGAACTTATTGAGGGGATGGCAATGGGGGGCAGAGGAAAATTAGTCTTGGGTGAATAGGTATGTTTTTAGTTTTTTCCTAAAAGAAAAAAGATTAGATATTTGTCTCAACTGTGGAGGGAGGGAGTTCCATAGCAAAGGGCCTTTGAGAGAAGGTGCTCGGCCACCCTGTCTCGCTCTGGTGACTTTGGGTACCTGCATCAACATAGTGTTGCTGGAGCGCAAAGCACGTCCAGGAGAGTAGGGGACAAAAATGTCTTTTAAATATTTGGGACCGGACCCATAAATGCACTTATGCATTATGCAGCAAAGTTTAAAATTGACCCGTTGTGGCACTGGGAGCCAGTGAAGGTGGAAAAGGAGAGGGCGTGACGGGGTACGGGGGGGGGCATTCACGATGAGTCTTGCTGCGGTGTTCTGCACCACCTGCAGTCTGCGTAGTTGTTCATGATTGGCAGAAATGAGTAGACCATTGCAATAGTCTACCCGCCCTAGAACTAGTGCCTGTACCAGCGTTTTCCTGTGGATGTCTGGCAGGAAGGGGAAAATGCGCCGTAGAAGACCAATTATTCGGAAGCACGTTCCCGTGACTTGACTGACATGATCTTTTAGAATCAGTGTTTGGTCCAGGCGTACTCCCAGGTTTTTGATGGTCTGTTTGGGCGCAGGAACAGGTCCTAGCTCAAGAGGCCACCAATCCGGAGACCAGAGCAGGGAGGCCCCTCCAAACAACATGACTTCGGTTTTAGTCACATTGCATTGGAGGAAGTTCTGGGCCATCCAACCTGCCACAGCTCTCATACCATTTTGGAAGGATTGCATGACTGCAGGTGTGATAGTTTGGAAGGGAAACAACAGCTGGGTGTCATCAGCATAGGAGATTGGGGAGAACCTGTAAGATCTTATAATCTCCGCCAAGGGGGCCACATATACGTTGAATAACGTGGGGCTCAGGCATGAGCCCTGTGGCACACCCTTGGTGAGCTTCCTACAGATAGATTTATGGGAGCCTAGTTTGACACCTTGTTGTCTGTCTGCAAGAAAGCTTTCAAGCCACGCAAGGGCGGTCCCTTTTACTCCCACTCCCTTCAAGCGGTCGAGAAGGATTTTGTGCGACACCGTATCGAAGGCAGCGGACAAATCCAATAGCACCAGAATCACTGAGCTCCCCCTGTCAAGAGACATTCTGATGTTATCTGTCACTGACAAGAGGGCTGATTCGGTGCTATGGTTGGGCCTAAAACCAGATTGTGAGTGGTCTAGGCCGCCCGCTGCCTCGATGTAATTAGACAGGTGTGCGTTGACATGTTTCTCGGCCAGCTTGCTGAAATACGGTAGGAGGGAGATGGGCCGGAGATTGGAAAGCTCCGTCCAAGGGAGAACCGCGTTCTTACGAATGGGGTTCACCACCGCTCTTTTCCATTCGGTTGGTACATATCCCTTCTTCAGAGACTGATTAATTACATCTTGGATGTAGGGACCTAACAAGGTGCTGAGGGAGGTTAGGGTTTTAACAGGGATGAGGTCATCCGGAGACCCGGATTTTACATGGGTCATTAGTGCGAACAGCTCTTCATTGTTAATAGGAGGGAATGTAGTCAGCGTGAGGTTGGTGTGTTCAGTGGGGGGGAGAACAGTCAGAGTGTCATTGTCTGTTCGAGATGCTAGAATTTTGTCATAGATGGATTCTATTTTATTTTCGAATTATAAGGAGACTTCTTCGCATAGACTTTGTGAGAAGTCATCTGGACTTACACAAGCCGTAGGCTTAACAAATGTTTCAAGGATCCTATAAAGTTCCTTAGGGGAATTACCGGCTTCCATGAGCTGTTGGGCAATGTTATTTTTGCGGGCAGCTTTGATATGTTTGTAGTAGTTTGTTTGGGCTGCACGGTGTGCCTTCTTGTTATATGCATTCATTAGTCCCACTCTGCACTAACATGCACACACAAATTCATATGGCCACCTCACTCACCCTGCAGTCACTCCACTTACCCTACTCACACTGTCGCATACCTCACTGTGCACTCACATGAGCACTCCTGCCACCCTCACAGCACAGAGGGTTAATGTGCCTGCTACAAAGAAGGTGTACCAAGCAGATCAAAGAACTGAGGGGCATATGTTCAAGGAAGTTGCGGAGTGAGGCGTTAGCAGTCATGGGTTAAAGCCTCTCTCCGCCACTTCAGTAACGGAAGGCTGCACCCTATTTACAACAATATGGTGCAGCCTTGCGTTTCCCCTTAGCAGTGTAGCGCCAACGCAGACACCATTGCACCATAGTTCAAGGGTGTCTGGGTGCAGGGAAAATATTGTTTATGTTCAGGAAGGGGAACTTCCTGTACATAAACAATCTTTAAATGCCATTTGTCCCACTTCCTTGTGTGCTGATTAATGCAGCACACACAGAAATCACAAAATGGATTTTTTTTAAAGATTACAAATACAAGGCATTTTGCTTCATCCATGTGTGCTGCAGAAGGCAGCCCACATGGATGAAGCAAAAATGAGGAGAAATAATGCATTTCTCCTAGTTTCACCAGCTTAAGACCAGACTTTCCCTGTTCTTAATTTTAACGCTGCCTCACTTTTACGCTGCCCTTGTAAATAGGGTGCAGCATCAAAATCAGTGCCTGTTGCAGTGGAACGCCCACCGCAACACCCACTGCCCACCCTTTCACGCTAAGCATAGCATGAAAGGGGCCTTATTTACAAGGCAGCGTTAAGCCAAGTTAAGTGGCTTAACTCTGCCTTGTAAATACGGAGTGGCTTAACTCTTCCTTGTAAATACGGAGTGGCTTAACTCTGCCTTGTAAATACGGAGTGGCTTAACTCTGCCTTGTAAATACGGCAATGCCCCTATCACCACCACAAAGTCGTAAAAAGTGACGGTGTGGTGTCTATAGGTGCTTGTACATATGCCCCTGAGTATGATGCAACTATGACTAGCACCACAAAAAAAATTATATGTTTGCTAGAAAGGTGCTATAGAGAGATGAGGTGCATTGTTGGTGAGTGGTAGTGAGCGAAGTCATGGAGAAGGAGGAAACCCCAGGCCTCTCGCATATGAGGGAACGTTAACACATGAGTGAAGGATTAAAGAAGGCCGCGGCGCGGGATACGGCTCTCACCTTATTCTTATTATTAGCACTAATTAGCATAAGGATCCTATCACCGTAAGTTGTGTCGCTTCGCCTTTGGCCCTATGGTGTTGGGGGAGGGGGGAAATCCATTAATAAAGTAAGACAATTCAGTTTTACACACTAATATGGTTTTAATCAATCAATCAATTGAGAGAATCAGCCAGTCTCAAACAGAGGCCAAAGTCGGAAGCTCAAAGTTCTGGGTCACAGGCAGAAGTGTATATACCGCAAACGCCACAAAAAACGGGTTCCAAATCCCTCCATGACGCACATAGCAGGCTGGGCAGATGAGGCATCACCTAAACATGTCATTGTGTAGGTGTCCGTGTTCAGCAGAAGCCCCTCTCGTGGGTTTTTCTTTTAGTCCTCACAATAAGGGTGAGACATTCATGGACACATTTTTGTTCTTCTGGGTAGTGAGTGATTATCCCTTGTTTGACGTCATTGGGCTCAGCCCAGCCCTTCTGCCTTTGACATGTTCCCAGCAGGCCTTGCTAAGGCAGCATCCACCCTTGCTCCCACCCTGTGCTCGATGCGCCGTGATAGTGCAAAAACTGTTTCTACTGCGGCCTCTCGCTTATCAGACAGAAACGTGAGGGGCTTCTCAGAGAGGCCTTTTCTAATGGTTGATGTCCTGTCAAGTTTGAGTCTGCAAAGAAATGTAATCAATTTGTGTGTTTCGGCACAGCTACATTGACCATGCAACTTTTATGTGTGATTCCTAAAACTAATGCGCACTGCGACCCATGCCTGCAGAACCCACCGTTAGCTTTTTCAGCACTGCGACCCATGCCTGCAGAACCCACCGTTAGCTTTTTCAGCACTGAGACCCATGCCTGCAGAACCAACCGTTAGCTTTTTCAGCACTGCGACCCAGGCCTGCAGAACCCACCGTTAGCTTTTTCAGCACTGCGACCCATGCCTGCAGAACCCACCGTTAGCTTTTTCAGCACTGCGACCCATGCCTGCAGAACCCACCGTTAGCTTTTTCAGCACTGAGACCCATGCCTGCAGAACCCACCGTTAGCTTTTTCAACACTGCGACCCATGCCTGCAGAACCCACCGTTAGCTTTTTCAGCACTGCGACCCATGCCTGCAGAACCCACCGTTAGCTTTTTCAGCACTAAGACCCATGCCTGCAAAACCCACCGTTAGCTTTTTCAGCACTGCGACCCATGCCTGCAGAACCCACCGTTAGCTTTTTCAGCACTGAGACCCATGCCTGCAAAACCCACCGTTAGCTTTTTCAGCACTAAGACCCATGCCTGCAAAACCCACCGTTAGCTTTTTCAGCACTGTGACCCATGTCTGCAGAACCCACCGTTAGCTTTTTCAGCACTGCGACCCATGCCTGCAGAACCCACCGTTAGCTTTTTCAGCACTGCGACCCATGTCTGCAGAACCCACCGTTAGCTTTTTCAGCACTGCGACCCATGCCTGCAGAACCCACCGTTAGCTTTTTCAGCACTGAGACCCATGCCTGCAGAACCCACCGTTAGCTTTTTCAGCACTGAGACCCATGCCTGCAGAACCCACCGTTAGCTTTTTCAGCACTGCGACCCATGCCTGCAGAACCCACCGTTAGCTTTTTCAGCACTGCGACCCATGCCTGCAGAACCCACCGTTAGCTTTTTCAGCACTGAGACCCATGCCTGCAGAACCCACCGTTAGCTTTTTCAGCACTGCGACCCATGCCTGCAGAACCCACCGTTAGCTTTTTCAGCACTGAGACCCATGCCTGCAAAACCCACCGTTAGCTTTTTCAGCACTAAGACCCATGCCTGCAAAACCCACCGTTAGCTTTTTCAGCACTGCGACCCATGCCTGCAGAACCCACCGTTAGCTTTTTCAGCACTGCGACCCATGCCTGCAGAACCCACCGTTAGCTTTTTCAACACTGCGACCCATGTCTGCAGAACCCACCGTTAGCTTTTTCAGCACTGCGACCCATGCCTGCAGAACCCACCGTTAGCTTTTTCAGCACTGTGACCCATGTATGCAGAACCCACCGTTAGCTTTTTCAGCACTGCGACCCATGCCTGCAGAACCCACCGTTAGCTTTTTCAGCACTGCGACCCATGCCTGCAGAACCCACCGTTAGCTTTTTCAGCACTGAGACCCATGCCTGCACAACCCACCGTTAGCTTTTTCAGCACTGAGACCCATGCCTGCAAAGACCCATGCCTGCAGAACCCACCGTTAGCTTTTTCAGCACTGCGACCCATGCCTGCAGAACCCACCGTTAGCTTTTTCAGCACTGCGACCCATGCCTGCAGAACCCACCGTTAGCTTTTTCAGCACTGAGACCCATGCCTGCAGAACCCACCGTTAGCTTTTTCAGCACTGCGACCCATGCCTGCAGAACCCACCGTTAGCTTTTTCAGCACTGAGACCCATGCCTGCAGAACCCACCGTTAGCTTTTTCAGCACTGAGACCCATGCCTGCAGAACCCACCGTTAGCTTTTTCAGCACTGCGACCCATGCCTGCAGAACCCACCGTTAGCTTTTTCAGCACTGCGACCCATGCCTGCAGAACCCACCGTTAGCTTTTTCAGCACTGAGACCCATGCCTGCAGAACCCACCGTTAGCTTTTTCAGCACTGCGACCCATGCCTGCAGAACCCACCGTTAGCTTTTTCAGCACTGAGACCCATGCCTGCAAAACCCACCGTTAGCTTTTTCAGCACTAAGACCCATGCCTGCAAAACCCACCGTTAGCTTTTTCAGCACTGCGACCCATGCCTGCAGAACCCACCGTTAGCTTTTTCAGCACTGCGACCCATGCCTGCAGAACCCACCGTTAGCTTTTTCAACACTGCGACCCATGTCTGCAGAACCCACCGTTAGCTTTTTCAGCACTGCGACCCATGCCTGCAGAACCCACCGTTAGCTTTTTCAGCACTGCGACCCATGTATGCAGAACCCACCGTTAGCTTTTTCAGCACTGCGACCCATGCCTGCAGAACCCACCGTTAGCTTTTTCAGCACTGTGACCCATGCCTGCAGAACCCACCGTTAGCTTTTTCAGCACTGAGACCCATGCCTGCACAACCCACCGTTAGCTTTTTCAGCACTGAGACCCATGCCTGCAAAACCCACCGTTAGCTTTTTCAGCACTGCGACCCATGCCTGCAAAACCCACCGTTAGCTTTTTCAGCACTGCGACCCATGCCTGCAGAACCCACCGTTAGCTTTTTCAGCACTGCGACCCATGCCTGCAGAACCCACCGTTAGCTTTTTCAGCACTGCGACCCATGCCTGCAGAACCCACCGTTAGCTTTTTCAGCACTGCGACCCATGTCTGCAGAACCCACCGTTAGCTTTTTCAGCACTGCGACCCATGCCTGCAGAACCCACCGTTAGCTTTTTCAGCACTGCGACCCATGCCTGCAGAACCCACCGTTAGCTTTTTCAGCACTGCGACCCATGCCTGCAAAACTCACCGTTAGCTTTTTCAGCACTGCGACCCATGCCTGCAGAACCCACCGTTAGCTTTTTCAGCACTGAGACCCATGCCTGCAAAACCCACCGTTAGCTTTTTCAGCACTAAGACCCATGCCTGCAAAACCCACCGTTAGCTTTTTCAGCACTGTGACCCATGTCTGCAGAACCCACCGTTAGCTTTTTCAGCACTGCGACCCATGCCTGCAGAACCCACCGTTAGCTTTTTCAGCACTGCGACCCATGTCTGCAGAACCCACCGTTAGCTTTTTCAGCACTGCGACCCATGCCTGCAGAACCCACCGTTAGCTTTTTCAGCACTGAGACCCATGCCTGCAGAACCCACCGTTAGCTTTTTCAGCACTGAGACCCATGCCTGCAGAACCCACCGTTAGCTTTTTCAGCACTGCGACCCATGCCTGCAGAACCCACCGTTAGCTTTTTCAGCACTGCGACCCATGCCTGCAGAACCCACCGTTAGCTTTTTCAGCACTGAGACCCATGCCTGCAGAACCCACCGTTAGCTTTTTCAGCACTGCGACCCATGCCTGCAGAACCCACCGTTAGCTTTTTCAGCACTGAGACCCATGCCTGCAAAACCCACCGTTAGCTTTTTCAGCACTAAGACCCATGCCTGCAAAACCCACCGTTAGCTTTTTCAGCACTGCGACCCATGCCTGCAGAACCCACCGTTAGCTTTTTCAGCACTGCGACCCATGCCTGCAGAACCCACTGTTAGCTTTTTCAACACTGCGACCCATGTCTGCAGAACCCACCGTTAGCTTTTTCAGCACTGCGACCCATGCCTGCAGAACCCACCGTTAGCTTTTTCAGCACTGCGACCCATGCATGCAGAACCCACCGTTAGCTTTTTCAGCACTGCGACCCATGCCTGCAGAACCCACCGTTAGCTTTTTCAGCACTGTGACCCATGCCTGCAGAACCCACCGTTAGCTTTTTCAGCACTGCGACCCATGCCTGCACAACCCACCGTTAGCTTTTTCAGCACTGAGACCCATGCCTGCAAAACCCACCGTTAGCTTTTTCAGCACTAAGACCCATGCCTGCAAAACCCACCGTTAGCTTTTTCAGCACTGCGACCCATGCCTGCAGAACCCACCGTTAGCTTTTTCAGCACTGCGACCCATGCCTGCAGAACCCACCGTTAGCTTTTTCAGCACTGCGACCCATGTCTGCAGAACCCACCGTTAGCTTTTTCAGCACTGCGACCCATGCCTGCAGAACCCACCGTTAGCTTTTTCAGCACTGCGACCCATGTCTGCAGAACCCACCGTTAGCTTTTTCAGCACTGCGACCCATGCCTGCAGAACCCACCGTTAGCTTTTTCAGCACTGCGACCCATGCCTGCAGAACCCACCGTTAGCTTTTTCAGCACTGCGACCCATGCCTGCACAACCCACCGTTAGCTTTTTCAGCACTGCGACCCATGCCTGCAGAACCCACCGTTAGCTTTTTCAGCACTGTGACCCATGCCTGCAGAACCCACCGTTAGCTTTTTCAGCACTGCGACCCATGCCTGCAGAACCCACCGTTAGCTTTTTCAGCACTGTGACCCATGCCTGCAGAACCCACCGTTAACTTTTTCAGCAGCACATGTATGAGCCTCGGCCGGTTCACTACTGACATGTGTATAAAACTATCCCTCACCTGAAATGTTTGTATTGGGGTTTGGGGTTTTATACGTATGTGTATTTGTGTAGATAATGTATATCTTTTATTTCCCTGCATCAGGTGACACCACAGGAAATCTCATTCGATGCTGTGGAGCCCAGATTACAGGAAAAGTCACTGTGACCTTTCACCCGGATGAGATCATGAGAAAGGAGCGTCATGACCTAAGGATGTGACCTGTGGCCAGGTTTAGCCTGACACATGCCTGTCTCAGCAGACACACCTGTGGGCGCAGTTACATCAGCAGCTGCTGAGGCCTTTGTCCAGGAGGGCCTGGCTCTGGACATGCTGTGACCACCTGCCTGCTCAGAGAGGTGGCCCCAGCAGCAGTCAGCGTCATTTACTGTGGAGCAGTGTGGCTCAATGGTTAGAGCGGCAGACCCTGATGCAGAGGTCTAGCCCGGGACCAGGGTTCAATTCCCCCCCTCGGCGGGTCTCGGGCTCAAAAATTCCCCGGACCTGATAAATCTCGCCTCGGTGCCTATTCCAATCATGGAGTCCCACTCTGCAACTCTGGGCAATAGCTTGCTTAATCTCCACAACGGCCCCACAACGCTAAGGATGCCTGGCTTCACCCTGGGGGTGCCCAGGAGTGGACACCTCACAGGGAAAGCCAGGATGGGTTCCACAGCGGTATTCATACAAGCGCCTTGAGACCCTTGCGGGTGAGTCGTGCGCTATACAAGTATCAATTTACAATTTACATTTACTGTCTCCGCCGGTAAAAATAATTCAGAAAATCATGAAAAGACGGTATATATTCCCCTCATCAGAACGTACTTTAAACAGCAAATATTAGAGAAGAAAACATTTTATGGTATGCTCCACTGACCCTGAGTAAAGTAAACAAAGACAGAGAGGTCATGTTAAGAGATGAATGCTCGTTTTAATATAAAGTTATACTAAGAATCCGGTCCGGGACTTCACAGAATCTCAAAGAGGGAGCGGGCGGTATTTTTCTCTGGAGAAGGTGTCCACCCTAGCAGCGGGTGGGGTGGGTGTGTGTGTGGGGTTCAGTGGAATCTGTGGCGTCACCTCAGCAGTCAGTGGGATTGGCAGCTGTGCTGGCGGAGGGATTTCACAGGTTTTCTGCGGCAGGTGTGGGGGTCGCGGGGGTGCAGGGCCAGTTTGGCTTGTAAGGCCTGCTCTGTAGTCGGGTCATTGGAATGTTGAAGGTAGCCCCGCCAGCGATGCAGTCCGACCGTGTTGGACCCGGCCTCGTGGCGTGGTTCACCTCTGTCCCTCCACACCCTGTGAGCGTAGGCCTGTACCCCGAGTCCCCTGCGCAGCCACCCCGTTAGTGTAACCTGCAACCCGAGCTTGGTCGTCCTACGCAGTGATGCCTAGATCCCCCGAGACCCTTGACCAGGCCTGCCTTTCCCGCTCCTCGCCCGGCTCCGAGCGCCTAACCATGCATGCCCCACAAGGCCCGGACGCCATCTTCCCTTCCCGACATCCCTGTCTCCCTAGGCCTAGCGTGACCCCGGCCCCAGCGAAACCCAGACTCCAAAGACGCGCCAGTCCCGGCTGGGGGGTAAAGGGCTCCCGAGTGAGATAAGCCAGGGAGTTTCGATGGCACCTCCGGCCTCCCCTGAGGGGCTGGTTTCTGTCACTCCTTTGGCCCTCCCCTGTGGGCCAGGTTCGATCACCCCTCTGGCCTCCCCGAGGGCTGGCTCCAGACCCGCTGGGCGTCTGGGAATTCCCGGACCCATCTTTCAAAGGGATCAAAGAGCCAACCGCCGGACCTCGCCAACGACCAGCCCCCAGGGCCAGAGACCTCCGCCTGCGAGGGTCTGGAGATCAAAGAGTAGAAGGACTATAACTGGGCCCGCCGGACAACTAGCGGGCAGTTGTATCTTGGACCTGAAGCCCGCTGATCGGATCGCGGCTGATCCTAAGAAGACTCATCTGGAACCTCTGAGCCCTGTTGACGCTGTCGCGGCTCCTTCTTCGCCTTAAGGAACCGAACCATCGAAGCCCTGCTGACGCTGTCGCGGCTCGATCTCTAAGACCACCGGAGCCCTGCTGACGCTGTCGCGGCTCGACCGCTAAGACCATCGGAGCCCTGCTGACGCTGTCGCGGCTCGACCTCTAAGACCATCGGAGCCCTGCTGACGCTGTCGCGGCTCGACCTCTAAGACCATCCGAGCCCTGCTGACGCTGTCGCGGCTCTCACGAACCTCTCCCGATCGAGCCCTGCTGACCTCATCGCGGCTCGAGGAGTACTCTGGTCCGGCTGGACCATCGAGACCACCATCACGACCGAGCCGACTCGACGAAGGTGAGGCAACCAGTACGACCACCATCCCGTACCCCCCGGCTCGAGGATTGAGAGCTGTGCGTAGGGTACGCCTCGTACTGACCCAGAGACTAAAAGACTGTCCTGCTTCCCTCTTCCCGAATCCTCAGAGACTTTGTGGTCCTTTGGCCACTGTGTATATAAGAGTGCTTCCTTCGTTATTTGCTTATATAAAGAACTTGTTCCTAAAATCCAACGGTGTAGTGTCTGTTCGTAGTGTGGGGTGAGCTCAGTGTGTACGATCCCAGACCCAAAGTCCTCCCCGGTGAGGACCTCACAATCAAGACTCGGCAAGTTCTGTGGGAGAGGTGGATCTTGGGGTGTCTGGGTGAGCACAACCTGGCCCTCGGAGATTGCCCCTTCTAACATTGGTGGCAGCGTCGCGATAAGAACCTACGTCTAGGGATCGCACAGTACGAACACACTACCCGAACAAAGAGCAGCCATGAGCGTCAAGACCGACAAGACCACCTTCCAGATGGAGCTTCTGGGAGACTATTCACACCGTGAGCTCAAGCAATTCTGCAAAGATCTCCATATCCCGTCAACGGGATTAAACACCAAAGAGGACTTCCAACAAGCTCTAACAGCCTGGGTGGAGACCGGAGCCCAACCTCCAGCTCCGACGGAAGCCGATGGAGGGGGAGCACCCCCGATCGAAACCCACGCCCCAGAGCAAGAAAGAGCAGAGTCCCCGACGCGGACTTACAGCACCGAGAGAGGTCTGTCTCGAGAAGAGATGACCGACCGAGAACGCAACCGAAACCACGAGCTGGAACTAGCCCGTTTGAAAATGGAAGGAGAACTCAAGCTGGCCGAGAAGAAGCTAGCCATCGAGCAGCTGCGGCTGCAAGGAGAACTGGAGGAGAAGAAGCTCCAGCGAGAACATGACGGAAAGAAGCTCCAGCTGTAGCACGAGCGCAGCATATTGGAAATCGAACTAAAGGCCCGGAACGAAGGCAACAAAACAGCAGCGACCCGAGAGTCTGTTCCCCCAGTGGAACCCAAGGTCCACATCCCCAAGGATGTTGTCAAAGAATATTATAAAAACGACGACATCCAGCAATGGTTCAAGGCCTACGAGGTAGCTATGACCTCACACCGAGTTCCGCAGAAAGATTGGGGAGCCGGGCTGTGGGGTCGATTCCTGAGTGAGGGGAGAGACACCCTACTCGACCTACCGTCTGCCGAACAGACCTCCTACAGCCACATGAAAGAGGCCCTCCTCACAAGGTACGGGCTCACTCCAGAAATGTACCGCCAACGCTTCCGAGAATGCAAGAAGATCCCCGGCACCACGTGGGTAGAATATGTCAATTTCTACAGCCGGGCCCTGGAAGGGTGGATCAAGGGCAGCAAAGTATCCACCTTCGAGGGGCTCATCGACCTCATTGCCTACGAACATTTGTCCCTGAATTGCTTTGTAGAACTCCGACAGCACCTCCTGGACAGCAAGTTGGCCGACCCCCGGAAGCTGGCCGTCGAGGCCGATCGCTGGGTGAGCACCAGAGTCCCCCGGGGGCCCGGGGGAGACTCTGGCCGAAATGAACAGGGATCGTCCCGCCAGAGGGGAGGGGGGAATCAGAATAGACAGAGGGGTCCCCAGGTAGGGTCCCCACGCAGTCCCCCCAGAAACCAGCCAGGTACCTCACCTCCCACAGCGCGCACAGGGTTTCCCCCAGCTAAGCCAGGGCCCTGGGTCAGCCAAGCCTGCTACCATTGCCAGAAACCCGGGCACTATGCCAATGACCCCCGCTGCCCCTTGTTCCAGAAGCCGGCCGCTGCAGGGCTCCCAGTGCGCCACATTACCTCAGTAGCCCTAGAAGAGGAGGGGGAGGAAGAGTTCGAGGGAGCTGAACCCGCAGCTATGATGTTAGTCTCCCTGGGTAATAGGGAGATGGTCCCAGGAGCCCCCCTACCCGACCACACGGAGAAGTACCGACAGCAGGTGACTGTCAATGGCCACCACATAGGGGCGCTCCGAGACACGGGAGCCAGTATCACCGCAGTCAAACGCCACCTAGTCACCGAAGCCCAGATCGTTCCCCACATCTCCTGCAGGGTGATCGCAGCCGATAACTCCGTCCGCACCTGCCGGATAGCTCAAGTCTCTGGAGAGTTACGAGTGGCGGTCCGCTCCGACATGCCTGTGGACTGCCTGCTCGGCAACGATCTAGAGAGCTCCCCATGGCAGCGGGTTGAGAAAAGGACCCACTTGGAGATGGTGGGCCTACCCGAGTGGGCCTGTGTGAGTACCCGGTCGATGACCGCCCGAAGTACCACCCCCGAAGGGGCGACCTTAGAGGCGGCACCGGCGACCCCCGAGGACCCCGAGGTCCCTGAATCCTTTGAGACCACTGAGCTGTTACCCGGGGAGAGCTTCCCCCCCGACGCAGGGCCCCTCGGCCCCAACATCGAACCGACCCCGAGCTTGGACGACCTTCCTGAGCTGGCCCAATGGCGCCAGGAAGGGGGACCGTCCCGAGAAGAGTTCTGCCTAGAGCAGACGTCCTGTCCATCCCTGATGGGGCCGCGGCAGCAGGCCGCCGCCCAGGCCGCCGGTGACCAGTCCGGCTCCCACTTTATCTATTGGGAAAACGGCCTATTATACAGCGAGCAAAAGTCCGCCGAGCTAGGGTCTGGCCGAGTGCTGGTGGTCCCCCTACGCTTCCGCGGCTTTCTCCTGAACCTGGCCCATGACGTGCCCCTGGCGGGACACTTGGGACAAGACAAAACGTACCAGCGCCTGGTCACCCACTTCTACTGGCCGGGCATGCGCTCCGATGTGGAGGCCCACTGTAAGTCCTGCCCCACTTGTCAGTCCAGCGGAAAGAGCGGAGGGAAGCGCAAGGCTCCTCTCCAACCGTTCCCCGTGGTCAGTACCCCCTTTGAGAGGGTGGGAATCGACATTGTGGGCCCACTCGACCCCCGGACCTCCTTGGGGCACCGCTTTATCCTGGTGCTGGTAGACCATGCCACCCGATACCCCGAAGCCGTTCCCCTCCGAACGGTGACCGCCCCCGTAGTGGGGCGGGCCCTCATGGCCATCTTCTCCCGGGTGGGATTCCCTCGAGAGGTCGTCAGTGACCGAGGGACCAACTTCATCTCGAAATACATGAAGTCCCTTTGGCAACAATGTGGGGTGACGTACAAGTTCACCACCCCATACCACCCCCAGGGTAACGGTCTGGTGGAACGCTTCAACCGGACCCTCAAGGGAATGATCATGGGACTCGAAGAGCCCCTGAGGCGTAAGTGGGACGTCCTCCTTCCCTGTCTCCTCTTCGCGTACCGCGAAGTCCCCCAGAAGTCCCTGGGGTTCAGCCCCTTCGAGCTACTCTATGGGCACCCCGTCCGGGGACCCCTCACCCTGGTCAAGGAAGGGTGGGAGACGGCGGCCCCAGAGCCCCCTCCCGATGTGTTTCGATACATTTTGGCCCTCCGGAACCAGACGCGGAAGTTCCGAGAGCTGGCCGAGGCAAACCTCGAAGCCAGCCAAGAAGAAATGAAACGGTGGTATGACCAAAATGCCACTCTGGTCGAGTTTCAGCCCGGACAGCAGGTCTGGGTTATGGCCCCTGTAGAGCCCTGTGCCCTGCAAGACAAGTGGACAGGGCCCTTCCAGGTGGTAGAGCGCAAGAGTCAGGTGACCTACCTCATCGATGTAGAGTCCACCAGGAACCCCTTGCGGGTCCTTCACGTGAACCGCCTCAAGCCCCACTTCGCCCGGTCCGAGTTGAGCTTGCTCCTCGCCACGGACGATGGGGAAGAAGAAGAAACGGAGCCTCTCCCCGATCTCCTGTGCGTGAAAGAAAAAGATGGCTCCGTAGAGGGGGTGAGTCTCTCCCCCTCCCTCTCTCCCGAGCAGCGCGAGGACTGTCGCCAGTTGTTGGGACAGTTCTCGGACCTCTTCTCCCTCACCCCCGGCGTCACCAACTGGTGCGTCCACGACGTGGACACCGGGGACAGCCCACCGGTACGGCACAGAGCCTACCGCGTCCCTGACCGAGTCCGGGCCTGTATCAAGGCCGAGGTATCAAAGATGCTAGCTCTCGGGGTGGTCGAAGCCTCTGACAGCCCATGGGCTAGTCCCGTGGTCCTGATTCCTAAGGCAGCCGCCCCCGGTGCTGTTCCCGAGCTGAGGTTCTGCATTGACTACCGCGGGCTCAACGCAGTCACCAGAACCGATGCTCATCCCATCCCCCGAGCCGACGAGCTTATCGATCGCCTCGGGGCTGCTCGCTTCCTTAGCACGTTCGACCTGACCAGTGGATACTGGCAGATCGCCCTCACCGAGGGAGCTAAGGAAAGATCCGCTTTCTCCACCCCGGATGGTCACTACCATTTCCGGGTGATGCCCTTCGGGATGAAGAACGCCCCCGCCACCTTCCAGAGGCTGGTGAACCAGGTACTGGCGGGATTGGAAGAGTTCAGCGCGGCGTATCTGGACGATATCGCAGTGTACAGTTCCCACTGGCCCGAGCACCTCCAGCACCTCTGGGCGGTGCTGACGGCCCTGAGAAGGGCCGGTCTCACCATTAAGGCAAGCAAGTGCCAGATCGGACAAGGGTCCGTAATCTACCTCGGGCACCAGGTCGGAAGCGGCCTCGTAGCCCCCCTCCAGCCCAAGATCGATGCCATCGTGGCCTGGGAGGCCCCCACGACCCAGACGGAAGTGCGGGCATTTCTAGGGCTCACGGGGTACTACCGCCGGTTCATCAAGAGTTACGGCAGCATCGTAGCCCCCCTCACGGAGTTAACCTCCAAAAACCAGCCGAAGAAAGTCAGCTGGACCTCCGCCTGCCAAGAGGCGTTCGAAACTTTAAAAGACGCCATGTGCACTGCTCCCATCCTACAGGCCCCCGACTACTCACGAGAGTTTGTAGTCCAGACGGACGCGTCTGAGCATGGCATCGGAGCAGTCCTGTCCCAGGTGAACGAGAACGGCCTGGATCAGCCAGTGGCGTTCATTAGCCGGAGGCTACTCCCTCGAGAACAAAGGTGGAGCACCATCGAGCGGGAGGCCTTCGCGGTGGTTTGGGCCCTGAAGAAGCTGAGACCCTACCTGTTCGGTACTCACTTCCGGGTCCAGACCGACCACCGACCTCTCCGGTGGCTAATGCAGATGAGAGGGGAGAATCCCAAATTGCTACGCTGGTCCATTTCCCTCCAAGGGATGGACTTCAATGTTGAGCACCGGCCTGGTGCTGACCACGCCAACGCCGACGGCCTGTCCCGATTCTTCCGCCTCAGCGAAGAGAACCCCCAAGAGGATGGGTAGTTCTCCCCGCCTTCAGCTGGGGGGGACGCGTGTTGGACCCGGCCTCGTGGCGTGGTTCACCTCTGTCCCTCCACACCCTGTGAGCGTAGGCCTGTACCCCGAGTCCCCTGCGCAGCCACCCCGTTAGTGTAACCTGCAACCCGAGCATGGTCGTCCTACGCAGTGACGCCTAGATCCCCCGAGACCCTTGACCAGGCCTGCCTTTCCCGCTCCTCGCCCGGCTCCGAGCGCCTAACCATGCATGCCCCACAAGGCCCGGACGCCATCTTCCCTTCCCGACATCCCTGTCTCCCTAGGCCTAGCGTGACCCCGGCCCCAGCGAAACCCAGACTCCAAAGACGCGCCAGTCCCGGCTGGGGGGTAAAGGGCTCCCGAGTGAGATAAGCCAGGGAGTTTCGATGGCACCTCCGGCCTCCCCTGAGGGGCTGGTTTCTGTCACTCCTTTGGCCCTCCCCTGTGGGCCAGGTTCGATCACCCCTCTGGCCTCCCCGAGGGCTGGCTCCAGACCCGCTGGGCGTCTGGGAATTCCCGGACCCATCTTTCAAAGGGATCAAAGAGCCAACCGCCGGACCTCGCCAACGACCAGCCCCCAGGGCCAGAGACCTCTGCCTGCGAGGGTCGGGAGATCAAAGAGTAGAAGGACTATAACTGGGCCCGCCGGACAACTAGCGGGCAGTTGTATCTTGGACCTGAAGCCCGCTGATCGGATCGCGGCTGATCCTAAGAAGACTCATCTGGAACCTCTGAGCCCTGTTGACGCTTTCGCGGCTCCTTCTTCGCCTTAAGGAACCGAACCATCGAAGCCCTGCTGACGCTGTCGCGGCTCGATCTCTAAGACCACCGGAGCCCTGCTGACGCTGTCGCGGCTCGACCGCTAAGACCATCGGAGCCCTGCTGACGCTGTCGTGGCTCGACCTTTAAGACCATCGGAGCCCTGCTGACGCTGTCGCGGCTCGACCTCTAAGACCATCCGAGCCCTGCTGACGCTGTCGCGGCTCTCACGAACCTCTCCCGATCGAGCCCTGCTGACCTCGTCGCGGCTCGAGGAGTACTCTGGTCCGGCTGGACCATCGAGACCACCATCACGACCGAGCCGACTTGACGAAGGTGAGGCAACCAGTACGACCACCATCCCGTACCCCCCGGCTCGAGGATTGAGAGCTGTGCGTAGGGTACGCCTCGTACTGACCCAGAGACTAAAAGACTGTCCCGCTTCCCTCTTCCCGAATCCTCAGAGACTTTGTGGTCCTTTGGCCACTGTGTATATAAGAGTGCTTCCTTCGTTATTTGCTTATATAAAGAACTTGTTCCTAAAATCCAACGGTGTAGTGTCTGTTCGTAGTGTGGGGTGAGCTCAGTGTGTACGATCCCAGACCCAAAGTCCTCCCCGGTGAGGACCTCACAATCAAGACTCGGCAAGTTCTGTGGGAGAGGTGGATCTTGGGGTGTCTGGGTGAGCACAACCTGGCCCTCGGAGATTGCCCCTTCTAACAGACCATGAACCCAGCCTCCCAGCAGCCAGCTGTGACTGGGGGAACGAGGAGGGAGGGAGGGGCCACACTGTTGACCACTTCATCTGTTTCTTTCAGTCCTGGATTTAGATACAATTGACTCCAGAACCCACAAATTAAGTTCATGCTGTGGCAGGGTAGCAAAGGTGGAGTCACAAGAGGCAGGTCACGAAAGGCGGAGTCACAAGAGACGGAGTCATGAAAGGCGGAGTCACAAGAGACGGAGTCACAAGAGCCGGAGTCATGAAAGGCGGAGTCACAAGAGCCGGAGTCACAAGAGGCGGAGTCACAAGAGGCGGAGTCATGAAAGGTGGAGTCACAAGAGGCGGAGTCACAAGAGCCGGAGTCATGAAAGGCGGAGTCACAAGAGACGGAGTCACAAGAGGCGGAGTCATGAAAGGTGGAGTCACAAGAGGCGGAGTCACAAGAGGCGGAGTCAAAAGAGGCGGAGTCACAAGAGGCGGAGTCATGAAAGGTGGAGTCACGAGAGGCAGAGTCTCAAGAGGCGGAGTCACAAGAGCCGGAGTCAATGAAAGGCGGAGTCACAAGAGGCGGAGTCACAAGAGGCGGAGTCACAAGAGGAGGAGTCACAAGAGGCGGAGTCATGAAAGGCAGAGGCTGAGGTCAATTGATGCATTTAGGTTTTAAAGAAATTGGCAACAAGGACAAATGTGATAGTAAATCTGTTCGAGTTAAATTGATACAAAGAGGCTGGTTTTAAAATGTCTTACAGGGTTTAGACACCTGCTGCACAGACCTCCGATGTCCTACAGGGTTTAGACCCCTGCTGCAGAGACCTCTGATGTCTTACAGGGTTTAGACCCCTGCTGCACAGACCTCTGATGTCTCACAGGGTTTAGACCCCTGCTAAAGAGACCTCTGATGTCTTACAGGGTTTAGACCCCTGCCGCAGAGACCTCCGATGTCTTACAGGGTTTAGACCCCTGCTAAAGAGACCTCTGATGTCTTACTGGGTTTAGACACCTGCTGCAGAGACCTCTGATGTCTTACTGGGTTTAGACACCTGCTGCAGAGACCTCTGATGTCTTACAGGGTTTAGAAACCTGCTGCACAGACCTCTGGTGTCTTACAGGGTTTAGACACCTGCTACACAGACCTCTGGTGTCTTACAGGGTTTAGACCCCTGCCGCAGATACCTCCGATGTCTTACAGGGTTTAGACCCCTGCTGCAGAGACCTCCGATGTCTTACAGGGTTTTGACCCCTGCTGCTGGGACCTCTGATGTCTTACAGGGTTTAGACCCCTGCTGCACAGACCTCCGATGTCTTACAGGGTTTAGACCCCTGCTGCAGAGACCTCTGATGTCTTACAGGGTTTAGACCCCTGCTGCAGAGACCTCTGGTGTCTTACAGGGTTTAGACACCTGCTACAGAGACCTTCGATGTCTTACAGGGTTTAGACACCTTCTGCACAGACCTCCGATGTCTTACAGGGTTTAGACACCTGCTGCTGAGACCTCCGATGTCTTACAGGGTTTAGACCCCTTTTGCAGAGACCTCTGATGCCTTACAGGGTTTAGACATCCGCTGCACAGACCTCCGATGAGTTACAGGGTTTAGACACCTGCTGCAGACACCTCCGATGTCTTACAGGGTTTAGACACCTGCTGCACAGACCTCCGATGTCCTACAGGGTTTAGACACCTGCTGCAGAGACCTCTGATGTCTTACAGGGTTTAGACACCTGCTGCACAGACCTCTGATGTCTTACAGGGTTTAGACACCTGCTGCACAGACCTCCGAAGTCTTACAGGGTTTAGACACCTGCTGCACAGACCTCCGATGTCTTACAGGGTTTAGACACCTGCTGCACAGACCTCCGATGTCTTACAGGGTTTAGACACCTGCAGCAGAGACCTCTGATGTCTTACAGGGTTTAGACCCCTGCTGCACAGACCTCTGATGTCTTACAGGGTTTAGAAACCTGCTGCACAGACCTCTGGTGTCTTACAGGGTTTAGACACCTGCTACACAGACCTCTGGTGTCTTACAGGGTTTAGGCCCCTGCTGCAGAGACCTCTGATGTCTTACAGGGTTTAGACACCTGCTGCTGAGACCTCTGATGTCTTACAGGCTTTAGACCCCTGCTGCAGAGACCTTTGATGTCTTACAGGGTTTAGACACCTGCTCCTGAGACCTCCGATGTCTTACAGGGTTTAGACCCCTGCTCCTGAGACCTCTGATGTCTTACAGGGTTTAGACACCTGCTGCTCAGACCTCTGATGAGTTACAGGGTTTAGACACCTGCTGCAGAGACCTCCGATGTCTTACAGGGTTTAGACACCTGCTGCACAAACCTCTGATGTCTTACAGGGTTTAGACACCTGCTGCACAGACCTCCGATGTCTTACAGCGTTTAGACACCTGCTGCAGAGACCTCTGATGTCTTACAGGGTTTAGACACCTGCTGCACAGACCTCTGATGTCTTACAGGGTTTAGACACCTGCTGCACAGACCTCCGATGTCTTACAGGGTTTAGACACCTGCTGCACAGACCTCCGATGTCTTACAGGGTTTAGACACCTGCTGCAGAGACCTCTGATGTCTTACAGGGTTTAGACCCCTGCTGCACAGACCTCTGATGTCTTACAGGGTTTAGAAACCTGCTGCACAGACCTCTGGTGTCTTACAGGGTTTAGACACCTGCTACACAGACCTCTGGTGTCTTACAGGGTTTAGGCCCCTGCTGCAGAGACCTCTGATGTCTTACAGGGTTTAGACGCATGCTGCTGAGACCTCTGATGTCTTACAGGCTTTAGACCCCTGCTGCAGAGACCTTTGATGTCTTACAGGGTTTAGACACCTGCTGCTGAGACCTCCGATGTCTTACAGGGTTTAGACACCTGCTGCAGAGACCTCCCATGTCTTACAGGGTTTAGACACCTGCTGCAGAGACCTCCGATGTCCTACAGGGTTTAGACACTCGCTGCAGAGACCTCCGATGTCTTATAGGATTTAGATGCCTGCTGCAGAGACCTCCGATGTCTTACAGGGTTTAGACACCTGCTGCAGAGACCTCCCATGTCTTACAGGGTTTAGACACCTGCTGCAGAGACCTCCGATGTCCTACATGGTTTAGACACCTGCTAAAGAGACCTCCGATGTCTTACACGGTTTAGACCCCTGCTGCAGAGACCTCTGATTTCTTACAGGGTTTAGACGCCCGCTGCACAGACCTCTGATGTCTTACAGGGTTTAGACCCCTGCTGCTGAGACCTCTGATGTCTTACAGGGTTTAGGCCCCTGCTGCAGAGACCTCTGATGTCTTACAGGGTTTAGACACATGCTGCTGAAACCTCTGATGTCTTACAGGCTTTAGACCCCTGCTGCAGAGACCTTTGATGTCTTACAGGGTTTAGACACCTGCTGCTGAGACCTCCGATGTCTTACAGGGTTTAGACACCTGCTGCAGAGACCTCTGATGTCTTACTGGGTTTAGACACCTGCTGCTGAGACCTCTGATGTCTTACAGGGTTTAGGCCCTGCTGCAGAGACCTCTGATGTCTTACAGGGTTTAGACACGTGCTGCTGAGACCTCTGATGTCTTACAGGCTTTAGACCCCTGCTGCAGAGACCTTTGATGTCTTACAGGGTTTAGACACCTGCTGATGAGACCTCCGATGTCTTACAGGGTTTAGACACCTGCTGCAGAGACCTCTGATGTCTTACAGGGTTTAGACACCTGCTGCTGAGACCTCCGATGTCTTACAGGGTTTAGACACCTGCTGCAGAGACCTCTGATGTCTTACAGGGTTTAGACACCTGCTGCTGAGACCTCTGATGTCTTACAGGGTTTAGACCCCTGCTGCAGAGACCTTTGATGTCTTACAGGGTTTAGACACCTGCTGCTGAGACCTCCCATGTCTTACAGGGTTTAGACACCTGATGCAGAGACCTCCGATGTCCTACAGGGTTTAGACACCCGCTGCAGAGACCTCCGATGTCTTACAGGGTTTAGACACTCGCTGCAGAGACATCCGATGTCCTACAGGGTTTAGACCCCTGCTGCAGAGACCTCCGATGTCTTACAGGGTTTAGACACCTGCTGCAGAGACCTCCGATGTCCTACATGGTTTAGACACCTGCTGCTGAGACCTCCGATGTCTTACAGGGTTTAGACCCCTGCTGCAGAGACCTCCGATGTCTTACAGGGTTTAGACACCTGCTGCTGAGACCTCCGATGTCTTACAGGGTTTAGACACCTGCTGCAGAGACCTCTGATGTCTTACAGGGTTTAGACACCTGCTGCTAAGACCTCTGATGTCTTACAGGGTTTAGACCCCTGCTGCATAGACCATTGATGTCTTACAGGGTTTAGACACCTGCTGCTGAGACCTCCCATGTCTTACAGGGTTTAGACACCTGCTGCAGAGACCCCCGATGTCCTACAGGGTTTAGACACCCGCTGCAGAGACCTCCGATGTCCTACAGGGTTTAGACACTCGCTGCAGAGACCTCTGATGTCTTATAGGGTTTAGATGCCTGCTGCAGAGACCTCCGATGTCTTACAGGGTTTAGACACCTGCTGCAGAGACCTTCCATGTCTTACAGGGTTTAGACACCTGCTGCAGAGACCTCCGATGTCCTACATGGTTTAGACACCTGCTGCTGAGACCTCCGATGTCTTACAGGGTTTAGACCCCTGCTGCAGAGACCTCTGATGTCTTACAGGGTTTAGACGCCCGCTGCACAGACCTCTGATGTCTTACAGGGTTTAGACCCCTGCTGCTGAGACCTCTGATGTCCTACAGGGTTTAGGCCCCTGCTGCAGAGACCTCTGATGTCTTACAGGGTTTAGACACATGGTGCTGAGACCTCTGATGTCTTACAGGCTTTACACCCCTGCTGCAGAGACCTTTGATGTCTTACAGGGTTTAGACACCTGCTGCTGAGACCTCCGATGTCTTACAGGGTTTAGACACCTGCTGCAGAGACCTCTGATGTCTTACAGGGTTTAGACACCTGCTGCTGAGACCTCTGATGTCTTACAGGGTTTAGGCCCCTGCTGCTGAGACCTCTGATGTCTTACAGGCTTTAGACCCCTGCTGCAGAGACCTTTGATGTCTTACAGGGTTTAGACACCTGCTGCTGAGACCTCCGATGTCTTACAGGGTTTAGACACCTGCTGCAGAGACCTCTGATGTCTTACAGGGTTTAGACACCTGCTGCTGAGACCTCCGATGTCTTACAGGGTTTAGACACCTGCTGCAGAGACCTCTGATGTCTTACAGGGTTTAGACACCTGCTGCTGAGACCTCTGATGTCTTACAGGGTTTAGACCCCTGCTGCAGAGACCTTTGATGTCTTACAGGGTTTAGACACCTGCTGCTGAGACCTCCCATGTCTTACAGGGTTTAGACACCTGCTGCAAAGACCTCCGATGTCCTACAGGGTTTAGACACCCGCTGCAGAGACCTCCGATGTCTTACAGGGATTAGACACTCGCTGCAGAGACCTCCGATGTCCTACAGGGTTTAGACCCCTGCTGCAGAGACCTCCGATGTCTTACAGGGTTTAGACACCTGCTGCAGAGACCTCCGATGTCTTATAGGGTTTAGATGCCTGCTGCAGAGACCTCCGATGTCTTACAGGGTTTAGACACCTGCTGCAGAGACCTCCCATATCTTACAGGGTTTAGACACCTGCTGCAGAGACCTCCGATGTCCTACATGGTTTAGACACCTGCTGCTGAGACCTCCGATGTCTTACAGGGTTTAGACCCCTGCTGCAGAGACCTCCGATGTCTTACAGGGTTTAGACACCTGCTGCTGAGACCTCCGATGTCTTACAGGGTTTAGACACCTGCTGCAGAGACCTCTGATGTCTTACAGGGTTTAGACACCTGCTGCTGAGAGCTCTGATGTCTTACAGGGTTTAGACCCCTGCTGCAGAGACCTTTGATGTCTTACAGGGTTTAGACACCTGCTGCTGAGACCTCCCATGTCTTACAGGGTTTAGACACCTGCTGCGGAGACCTCCGATGTCCTACAGGGTTTAGACACCCGCTGCAGAGACCTCTGATGTCCTACAGGGTTTAGACACTCGCTGCAGAGACCTCTGATGTCTTATAGGGTTTAGATGCCTGCTTCAGAGACCTCCGATGTCTTACAGGGTTTAGACACCTGCTGCAGAGACCTCCCATGTCTTACAGGGTTTAGACACCTGCTGCAGAGACCTCCGATGTCCTACATGGTTTAGACACCTGCTGCTGAGACCTGTGGTTCTGAAATTCTGGACCCTACTGTTGTCCCGGTATCGAGGTCCGATACCCGTGTCCCGAAACATCAACGTACCATGACGAATTTGGTGTCGACGAACCGATAATGATTAGGACATTGTGAGAAGTTGGCCTGATGTGCAGTGCTCACTATTCTAGTGATCACTATATATCAGTCCAAACAACCCTTATTGATGATTGGTTGTAAGTCAACCTTATAGACCAGCTATCCTAGTAGCATGGATACGAGCAGTCTAAGGCTAAGACTCTAGAGGGCGTGTTAAGCCAGCTGTTTTACCATCACATTACCCCTTGAACACCCAGTGAAAGGACACCACACAAGTGTTATGAAAATAAACAATGTATTTATTAGAATCACAACCCTGTACTCTTTATGAGGACAGGGTGCTAAGCACACAACAAAACTCTTATGAAAATACTTAAGTTATACACAAATGCCCGAGGGGCACGAAAAACCATATACTCTAAAAGTGGAATGCGAATTACTAGCAGGTAAGTAACGATTCTCAGAGGCTTTGGGATCGCTAGGACTGGACTACTGAACCTTTAGATTACTAGCAGGAGGCCTAGGGAACTCGGGTGCAGAGTGTGCACTCTCACGCGGGATGCGGGACAAAGTCTATGGAAGCTAGAATTCACAAAGTTAGTGTTCACGGGCGAACCCGACCTGGTAGGGAGAAAACGACAGTGGATCCTGACCCTTAGATAGTGAGGCTATGCTGGGGCACCGAAATGCCGAAGTTACCTAGCCCAGGGGCTGCAGCTGCATAGGTCTGAAAAGACGTCGGGAATCTCGTTGCCGGACCAGGAGCCTGGAAGAAGGAAGTTGCTGGCAGGCGACCAGTGAAGAAAAGTTCGATGGATCCAAGCCTGGATCAAGGAAGAAGAAAACCTGAAAGCAGAGGGGACCAAGTTCTTGAATCACTAGCCAGTGATTAAGTGGGCACCAGGATGGCACCGGGCGAAGTCACCGCAGTCAGGTGAGTGGGCGCTGCTGGGCTCTGCAGTCTCTCGGACCAGGAGGCGTTGTCGGCGACCAGGATGGAGGTGCGAGCTGTCCCACGAAGGTTCTTGCTGTCGACGTCGCTGGACCCAAGATTGGGCAACAAGTCTTGGCAAATGCAAGGCCCACGCGGTGGACCTAAAATGGCGTCTTAGCCGGACCAGGAGGGTCCAGAGTACTTCTCCAATGGAGGGAAGCAAGGGCCAGTCTGGAGCAACCAGACCAGCAGCAGTGTTGTCGTCGGGCGTCGTTCGGAAGGCCACAAGCCAGCGGGCTAGTAGCCAAACAACGCGGTGAGCAGCAAAAAGCAGAAGGGCCCCACGCCGATCGTGGAGATGCTGGGGGGCTGCTCTTCGGTGCTGGAGCTGCTCAGGGTGGGGGCTTCTCGGACCCCAAAGCACTCACCAGGAAATTACTCGGTGGGCTTGCTGTGCAGAAGTCGTGCAGTCTTGGCGATGGCCGGTCCCTCGAGGTCTCGTCGCACCCACGGTTCTCAGCTGTGCTGTAGAGGTGGGTAGAGGTCAGAGGTGCCAGGGAAGCCGGGTCTCGTCGAGCTGGGCAGTCGGATTCCGGAGGAAGGATGTGCAGCAGACCGCAGTGTTCTTGGATGGTGCCTGCGGATGCAGGGTGACTACTCCTTAGCCACAAGGGAGAATCTTGAGGAAGAAATCGTGAAGTCCTTTCGTGGAAAGTGGTATCTTGATTCCAAAGATGATCTGATTTGGAAGGGGGCCAGTCCCTACCTTTATCTGGGAAAAGGGGGCTGGCACGCGACTAAGTCCTGCCCTAGGGGTGGGACCAGGAGGGGGGTGGTTACACCCACTTCCTTGGCGGGCTTTCCCCAGGCCAGGGGCTGGAGTGCCCCTGGAACTGGTTTCAGCCGGCCTATGCACAGTGAGCACCGGGGTGCCACTTGCAGTCACCTTCCTCTGTAGCCCTGCCTACCTGGAATACACAAAACCCTGTCTGGGACGGTGCTGGCACCGCCCCTGGCAGGAAACCCTTTGTCCTTGCCTCCTGCTCTGGGAGGACTCCCAGCAGCAGGAGGGCAGACTTGTGTCTCGGTGGCAGCATCCATTTTGTGGAGCTGAGGCTATGTCTGACTTTAACCGGGGTTAGGGGTTACATACATGTCGTGTCCCTCGAGAAGGGTGGAATGCTAACCCCGTCGCCAGAATTGGCGAGGGGTTAGTATTCCAATTCGTATGACATCTTACTCGACATGTTTTGATAAAGCGATACCAGAGTTGGCATATAACCGCGAGGATTATAATGCACTTAAGAGTATATGGTATGCGATATCATGGAAACGGCTAAGGGATGGATCCCGAAAGCCGCAGACAGGCTCAGCTCATGCCAGAGCACTATCTCACACGATTCCAAGCACTCTGCCTCCAGGATTGTTAAGGCCTGCCATAGGAGTGACTGATAGGAGATCTGTGTGTCCATTTTAGGGTTAGATATAGGTATACTATATCTAAAGCAAAGGGTGATTACACCACCTTGCCCCAGCTGTCAAGCAGCCAGTTGTGTCAGATTTGGATGGCCAGCCAGGGGTGGCATAATACATGCTGCAGCCCCTGGTAGTCCCTGGGTACACCTATGCCCTGGGTACCTAAGGTACACTGTACAGGGACTGATAAGGTGACTCAGTATCCAATTTAGATATGTACCTAAGGTACATGGAATCCATTTTACAGAGAGAGCAGTAGGCCTGGGGCCCTGAATAGCAGGGTCCCAGGTCAACTAAGTCAGAAAACCAGCAAAACACCAGGCAAAAAGTTGGGGGCAACCATAGTCAGGGATCTACCTTCCTACAGACATCATTCCTATGCATTTGCGTCATGATCGAGACATGCTAACACCCCTGAATCGTAGTTTCCGTCCCGACCCCTCAGACTCCATTTTGTAAACGGTATCCATCTTGTGTCTTGCCCTCATGATAAGTCAATTAAAGGTCGAGCTTGATCTAAAAGGACACGTCCACCTTCCCTGACTCCCCCCTGACCTGTCCCAACAGACTCCCTTGCTTCCAGCCAAACCTGTTTGGGCAGCTCCTCGCCCAGTGGCCAAACACGATAGCATCAATGCACAACATACCACAAACCATTCACCGCGTACAGATCATGTTTTCTACACACATACACACCTGTCCACGCTCCCTGTTTATGGCCAGTTTTATGACTAGGAGGTGCCTTCTTTTATTGGGGCTTCACCGATATCTGATGGGAGTTCCGGGCCTGGCTAGGTAATCTATCACGAATTGGACATCTAAAATACGGGCTTGCCTACATGACTTCGCTCTTTTGTATTATTGTAGAAATATGTGTATAGCCATATCATAAACTCAAGAATTCTTGCTTGCAGCTATTATTTCTGTATATAAGGAGAAGGCTGGTTCTGTAAAAACGAACAGTCTCCTGAGAACACATGACCCGTGTTTGTCGTGCTTCTAGGACACCTGTTACTTGGTAGCTGCCAATAAAACTTGATCTCTGACTCGACTAGAAGACTCCGTGTTTCTGTGGTCCGGAACAGGGAGAACTCAGAGGTCTTCGGGTGTTATCCCCTGGCACCAAACGGGTTCCTAAAAACCCGTTACCTCAGTTGGCGCCCAACTCGGGGCGGTATCAAGCGGCGACGGTCCAAGCCAGATGTTCGTGAGGAGCTTCGTGTGAAAATTCCAGAGGACGGCCAGCCACTTCAGCGACCCCTGTATGTCGACGTGGTTCCGAAGGTCTTTGCTGCGAGGTTCCCCGCGTCCCGACGGCTACGAAGGACTGCTGCCCTGACTATCGCCTTGTTTTGGACCCAGTGATCCTTGGTAGAGCGAAACGATAGACGAGTCTTCTAGCGACGTCACTGATCTTCAAATACTTCAGTTAAGTATAAGTGGAGCGTCTCCCAGTCCTTAGTTTGTCCTTAGTTTTTGGTATCCTTGAGATACGCTTTGATTTGGTACTTGCAAGCCCCAAAGCCGAAGGACTTGTGTATTCACGAGAAATATCGTAACAGATAATCCTTTGAAGTTTGAAGCTAGACTAGTGAGCAAAGATGCCTGGTTTTAGCAGACTTGGAAACTTGTTTTGTCTTGGTTATAGTAAGGACTCCCGATTAGAGGATTCCTGTCCGGTTCCTCCGATTGGAACTCCAACATATGAGCTCTATGTAAAGCACGGCGTAGGTCCTATCACATATAATGAAGTGTGGATAAAATACACCCGCAAGGATGGTGTTTTAAAATGGCCCCAATATGGTAGTTTCGACTCAGAAATATTAGATAACCTAGAGGTCAAATTATTCAAGAGAAAAGCCCGGCCGGCGATGTTTGACTCTTTCCGCTTATGGCGCAAAGAAGCCAAACAGAAAGAAATAAAATTAGCAAAAAGGAATAAAAGAGGTATGTCAATGGTGCAAGCTGCCGTTGCATACAGGGATAACGAGGAAGAGCAAGAAAGCGAACAAATACTTAGGAGCAAGAAACTAGCAGTAGATAAATGCTACCCGATGTTACCAAATAAGGGACAAGGTCAAGAGGAGAGATCCGAGAAAGATCCATTAATGTCCCACTTATTAAGCTCACCTCCACCGTATGCGTTAGACGCTACTACAACGCCAAAGCATTTTACTATACCGCGCCCCGGCGCACGTAACCCAGCTCTTGCACGAACGCCAGCTCCTCTTCAGCTGGTTTCTACTTCTCCGGCGCAGCCTTCTCAAGGGCCGCCATCTTTGCTACCTACTCCATCTACTTCTACGACTTTGCCTACAGCTCCAGCTATTGTCTATGGTACTACGTCTGCTCCTACTTCAACTTCCTCTGCTATTGCCTCTACTTCTTCTTTGCCTCAGCCTGTTTTTTCCGATGCACTTGCTCCTCCGCAAGGTTCTCCTTCTATTAGACAAAGAGTGACAGGTACCGTCACTGGTCTGCTTTCACCTTTCTTCGGGTCGCCTAAAACGACCCCTAAAACAGAAGATAGACAGTTACGTAGTCAACTGCCTGATTACGAGGAAAGAAAAGTGCTGAATGAACTAGCACGCAAATGGATTACGGATACTGTTAGATATGATGTTCAGTCTGTTATGGAAGTTTTCCGTCAATGGAATGCACCCACTCAGAGATACGTATTCGAAGAAATGTGTGTATATCTGGGCGAAGATGTGAAGACAAATGATCCCAAATACACAATGAACGAACTATGGCGTACACGCTTTAAGTTCTATGAAGGTATGATTATAGGTGCAGATGTTGAGAAAGCGATAGAGTTATTGCTCTCTTATACGAGCAAGGGAAACGTCTCTAGATCATGTCACGAAGACGATGCACCAGGTGGAAAAAGAGCAAGACAGTACCCCATGAGAGAGGTTCCTCCGGTTTGGAGGGAAGGTGATGCGAATGCGAATCCACCAATTCTGCCTCATTTCCAGCGTGTATGGGTACATGTCCCCTGGAAAAGATCCGATGTCTTAGCACTCAAGCAGACACTGCCTGATCCTCGTAAAAACCCGACTGGGTATTATAAGGAGTTATCACAAACTGCAAGCTCATGTATAATGAATTTAGTGGATATCGACATGTTGTTTGGGAACATTGTTCCACATCCTCTATGGAGCAAAATACGTCATACGAACCATGACCAAGAACTAGGTGACTCATGGGCGAACATTGCCGCTATAGATGCTAGACAAATAGGTGGTTCTAAACCTGAGCCGTTAATAGCTGAACTTCCCGGTAGAATTATCGCGTACATGAAAACCATGATGCCTGAAGTACGCGTAAACTGGGACAAGCTATCTGCGTGCAAGCAGAAGAAAGATGAGAATGTGTCTGACTTTTTCACAAGATTTGAGGAGACTTTCACCGATCATAGTGGTCAGGATATGGCTACCGAGGGTGATCAAAGATTGTTTGTAGACAAATTCGTACATAATTTAATCCCTGAACTGTGTAATAAACTGAAAGATTCAGAGAGTGCTTGGGCTGTCTCTACGTCAGCGCAAATTTTAGCTACCGCCCAGTACTATGAAAATAGGCGCAAAGACGAGCTAGATAAAGTCGACAAAAAGACAAAAGATTTAAAAACTAAAGTTCTTCTCCAGCAAGCCTATCCGCCTCGTACGGCTAGTCAGCCCAATTATCAACAACAACAGCAGTATTCGAGAAACGCGCAAGGAAACGAGTTTTCCCATCAGCGTATTGCTTATGGCCCGAATCAATGTGCGTATTGCAAGGAAGAGGGTCACTTTAAAGGTAATTGTCCGGCTCTTGCGCGACGTTTGAGCGGTGCTTCAGGTGTAAGGGGACGAGGTGTTCAACATGCCCCTAGAGGTAGGGGCCGTGGAAATTTCACCCAGAATACAACTTCTTTTCCGCCTCAGAATTCGATGAACAGCTTTGACCAACAGAATAATGCGTCGTCTAGGTCAGCTCAGTACTATGCTGACGACTATTACACCGAACACGAAAATGAGGGTAACGATTGCTAGGACAGCCATGGACAAAGAGAGGGAGTTGTTTCAGTTCCAGTAGATCAGAATGGACCTTATGTCAAGGTAATTACCTCAGGAGTGTCAGAGCCATTTCTGCTGGATACTGGTGCTACAAAAAGTTCTATCATGCACTCGAAACTTCCTGGCGCACCTTTGTCTGGCTAAATGAATGTTTCAGTAGGTTTCTCTGGCGCCCCTGTTAGAAACCCGATCTCCAGTCCTATATCTCTTTCTATTGGCCCGTGCGAATTAGAAGCACCCCTCATTCTTACAACAGGTTGCGGTGAAAATTTGTTAGGTTTGGATTTGCTAAAAAGGTTATATGCGACTTTGTACTGTTCCCCCTTGGGAGTACAACTTACTTTAGGTAAGAAAGTCATTTCTCCAATGTATTTGTCAAAGGACAATATTCCGACTGAATTGTCATCACTTCCTGATATACTTTGGGCTAATGGCTCTAATGATGTAGGTCGTTTGGAGATAGCACCGTATGTCATAACATTGAAAGCCAACGTTAGGTTGTCACGTATTCCCCAATACAAAATATCTAGCGAATGCGAAAATGCATTATTGACGATTGTTTATGACCTGATTGATAAAGACGTCATCGAAGAAACAACAGGAAATGTTTGTAACAGTCCAGTTCTGCCCGTCTTAAAGCGTACTGATCCTTTACAACCGCCTGTGTACAGGTTCGTGATCGACCTCAGAGAAGTGAACAAGATAGTTATCCCACAGTTTCCAGTTGTCCCCGACATTACTGCTTTATTGACGATGGTTCCAGCTTCAGCAAATTGGTTCTCGGTGATCGACCTGAAGAACGCTTTCTTCAGCATCCCGATTGCCGAGGAGAGTAGAGATATTTTTGGATTCAATTTAGGAGGACGAAGCTTCCACTTCAAGTGCGCTCCTCAAGGCTACTGCGAAAGCCCATCAATATTCAGTCAGGCCCTGAAAACACAACTAGACACGATTATTCTACCGAATGGTTCAACTCTGATTCAGTACGTAGACGATCTGCTGATCGCTGCAGACACAGAAGAGATTTGCAAGAAAGCTACGTTATCATTATTACGTAACTTATGTGACATGAAGCACAAAGTCTCTCTTTCCAAACTACAATTTTGCCGACAAGAAGTAACCTACTTAGGTCACATCTTGTCGAAGGAGGGAAGGAGACTGACACCAGAAAGAATACAGGCAATTGCAGAACTGAGTGCCCCAAGGACACAGAGAGAGGTTCGAGCCTTCTTGGGCATTACATCGTACTGTAGACAATGGATACCGAATTTCTCACTACTAGCTAAACCCTTGCTGGCACTACTCTGCAAAGACACGCCAAATCCTATGCCTTGGTCTGAAGATTGTCAGACGAGTTTCCACGAGTTGCGTGATGCATTATGTTCGGCTCCTGTGTTGGGAAACCCCAACTACAGTAAGCCTTTTACATTATGTGTCCATGAGAAGGAAGGTTGTGCATTATCAGTTTTAACACAACATTTTGGAAACAGACAGCGCCCATGCGCGTATTTTTCGGCAACTCTAGACCCTGTGGCTAAAGCCCTACCAAGTTGTCTGAGGGCTACCGCCGCAGCAGCTGTCTGCATTCGACAATCCGCTGGATTAGTCATGAACAATACTCTGATCGTTATGGTTCCGCATGCAGTAGACATTTTACTAAACAGGACGAAGACACAACACCTTACTAGCGCTCGACTATCCAGTTACGAACTTACACTGCTAGCAAGTCACATCCACATAAAGAGGTGCGATACACTGAATCCCGCAACGTTATTACCCATTCCGACAGAAACAGACAAGATTGATAACCATGACTGCTGTTTTAGGACAGAAGAAGAGACAAAAGGGAGAGTAGACTTACAGGACACTCCCCTTCCTGAATGCAACGATACTTTATGGGTTGATGGTTCATGTTTCAAGCTGCCGAATGGTGATACGACTGCAGCATATGCCGTAACGACATTACACACCATTATAGAGACCGCGCGCATTTCCCATAATTCTGCACAAGCTGCAGAGCTAATTGCGCTTACCAGAGCATGTGTGTTAGCAAAAGGAAAGCGAGTGAATGTGTACACTGACAGCCAATACGCCTTTGGTGTGGCTCACAGTTTTGGGAGATTGTGGCGTGAACGTGGGTTTTTTACGTCACATGGTGCAAAGATACAACATGGTCAGTTAGTTAATGAGCTCCTCGAGTCACTGACCTTGCCACTACAAGTTGCCATTGTGAAATGCAGTGCACACAAAAAGATTCAAGATGATGTTGGCCGCGGGAATGCATTTGCAGACGAGGTTGCGAAAGAGACTGCAAGGAACACAATGAGTCGGATGTATGTTGTAGGTCCCGCTAGATGGATTACTGATGTGGGAATGTGTGAGGACACCATCGAAAGCGTGAAATCTATACAAGCCGAGGCAACTGAGAAAGAGGTGAATGAATGGAGAGAAAGTAAAGGTAGACTAGACGCGAATGGTTGTTGGGTCGAACTGTCAGAACACCAGCGATGGCTATTACCTAACGCATATGTACTTGCAGTAGTAACCATGGCTCATGGATTTGCGCACATCAGTTCGAAAGGAATCTGTAAAGTATTGGCCCCAGTATGGCAAAATAGCAATATCCCGAAATATGCAGAGAATGTGGTCAGAAACTGTATGGTGTGTTTGAAGTACAATCCCGGTAGGGGAACCCCAACTCCAGCTGGTCATTTTGCGCCTCCAACGTATCCGTTCGAGGTTTTGCAGCTCGATTTCATTCACATGGAGAGATGCAACAATCTGAAGTATGTGCTCGTTGTTGTTTGCGCTTTCTCCAGGTGGGTGGAAGCATACCCCCTTAAGGACAATACTGCCTTGTCAACTGCCAAAGCCCTTGTCAAAGAGTTCTTCCCGAGATTCGGTATGCCTAGAATCGTCTGGAGTGATAATGGAAGGGAATTCGTAGGACGCGTGATGAAGAGAGTGTGTGAGTGTTTAGGCATACAACAAAAGTTTCACTCGGTGAATCACCCCCAATCAGCTGGATTAGTAGAGTGCTACAATGGCACTTTAAAGCTCAAATTAGCCAAGATCCAAGCCTGTACAGGTCTTAAATGGCCTGACGCCTTGCCCCTAGCACTCTTGTCAACCAGAATGACAGTCCATTCCAGGTTAGGACTTAGCCCCCATGAGATAGTGTTTGGCCGCCCAGCCAACGTCTGGGGCGTGCCAAGGCCAAAGAAACTCAGCGAAATAGAGCACCCCGTACTGCTTGACTATTTGTGCGAATTAACAACTAAATTGCGTGTTTTACACCAACAGGTTCACAGCTCCTCTCCGCCAGCCTCTGACGATCCAGGTCACTCCATCGAACCCGGCACGTGGGTCTTGGTGCGGAATTTCCAGCGCACAAACAACGGACAGCCGAGGTGGACCGGACCATACCTGGTACTTCTTTCCACGAGATCAGCTGTTCGGGTGGAAGGCAAAAAGAACTGGGTGCACGGGACCCATTGTAAACGGGTCCCTCTGCCCCTTCCATACGACCGGTGGGTCAACGAAGGAATTGCCGACTCCGAGACAGAATCCATACCTCGCTTCATCCCTTTCAGCGATGCACGTTTAAAAGAAACTGGTACCGAAAAGGAGAGTTGTTGGACAGGCCACATGAAGGGCCGCTCTCCCCCGGCCCAACCAGGCCCGAGCCCAGCCACGCAAGTACCACACACCACCATTGCACGTCCACCGTCCCCGCAGGGACCCCTACACTCGAACCTGTTGACCGCGTAGGCCGACCCACTACCGGCCTGCGCGCCCATCCTGGGCGCCATCTTGGACACTCCACCACGAGGCCGCCTGGCCCCCGATCGACCTCAACCCTGGGCCTGGCCAGGCCTCAGACATTCCGGCACCAACGTCCACCCATGAGGTGAGCGGGCTACTTGGTCAGTCAATGGGAGCAAGAGGTGTCGATGGCTCTCCCCCGCCAAGTGCCGCTCGCCCATCGCCTCCCCGGGCGCTGGCTCCACCCCCCTGCTGGGTGTCGGGACTCCCTCATCCCGGACCTCCCGACCTCCAGGTGCGAGGGTCCGGACATCAAAGCACCCCAGCCCTATAACTGGGGCAGCTCCAGAGCAGGACGGGAGTTGTATCTTGGAGTCGAGAGACGCAAAGAAGAACTCATCCTTGACGGACTACTGGCGCTGCCGTAGCTCTGTCTTGTGCACCCTCGTCTTGCCTGCTGGCGCTGCCGCGGCTTTGGGAACCACCCTATCCTTCATCGTCGTCGGGACCTGCTGGCGTGGCCGCGGACCGTTTGTAGCCACCACCTTCATCGGGACCTGCTGGCTCTGCCGCGGACCGTCGTCTTCCTTCATCCATCTCGGGACCTGCTGGCTCCGCCGCGGCCCGTTCATCTACACCACCGAGCTCGAGGATTGAGAGCTATTTCCATCTTTTTGGTAACAAGACTGTCCCGCTACCCTTTTCCCAAACAGAGACCAGAATAGAGGGGACCCCTGAGTCCAGACCTCCTTGTACCATTCTACCGTACTTGAAGAATTGCCTATAAAGTATCGTTGAACTTTATCATTGTGTGGTGTCCGTCTGTGGGGGGAAGTTACTTGTCTGTACGATTCACTGGAGACGGCTCTCCCCGGAGACCTCTCCCCTTATCCTCGGCCGACCCTCCCGGTCCGTCTAACATTGGTGGCCAGCGGCGCGATCCGAATCACCGCATAAACCGTACAGAGAGTAGCTCACCCCACGGCGAATCACGATGTCAACTAAAGACAGCGGATCAACGGAGAAATTCCAGATGGAGAAATTGGATGAGTACAGCCATCGTGAACTTAAACAGTTCTGTATCGAATTAGGTATCGCTACCACCGGACTAAATACCAAAGATGACTTTAAGCAGGCCCTAGAATCTTGGGCAGAAACCGGGGCTGCCGGAACCCCCGATCAAAACATCGCAGCACAAACCCCCATGGCCCCTGAAGAGCGAAGAACGGGTCTCTCGCCAGACGAGATCCAGGAACGAGAAAGAACCCGACTACACGAGCTGGAAATGGCCCGGCTCAAAATGGACGTTGAACTGAAGTTGGCCGAACAGAAAATCAACTTAGAGCACCTGCGTCTCCGAGAAGAAAGAGAGGAGAAACAGAGACAAAGGGAGCTCGAGGAAAAGAAACTGGCATATGAACATGAGCGGAAACTAGCTGAAATCGACCTACGCAAACAGAATAAAGAAGCAGGGGTGTCCGAGCAACCCCACACTCCAGGGGCAACAGAGAAGAAGGTACACATCCCCAAGGATGTCGTTCGAGAATACTTCCGAGAGGACGACATCCAGCAATGGTTTAAGGCCTATGAAATCGCTATGACTGCACACCGGATCGATAGAAGCGATTGGGGGGCCGGTCTGTGGGGGAGATTCCTCAATGAGGGCCGCGACGCCCTGCTGCAACTCCCGGACCACCAGATGACCTCCTATGACCATATGAAAGCTGCACTCCTCACCCGCTATGGCCTCACACCCGAGATGTACCGTCAGAGGTTCCGAGACTGCACCCGCATCCCGGGTACAACTTGGGTGGACTATGTCAATTACTTTAGCCGAGCCTTCGAGGGCTGGATCAAAGGAAGCAAGGTCACAACCTACGAACAACTGTTCAATCTTATGGTATGGGAGCATCTGTCGAACAATTGCTTCATTGAACTTCGCCAGCACCTCCTCGACAGCAAGTTAACGGATCCCCGGCAGCTCGCAGCCGAAGCTGACCGGTGGGAGATCACCAGAGTGGGTCGAAATGGGTCCTACGAACAGAACCGGAACAACAATGGTCAGCACCGTCCCCGAGGAGGAGGAGGCCAAGGACGCGGAAGAAGCAACGCTCCGGTCACCCCCACTACCAGCACCACCCCCCCGGCCAACCGGGGCAGCACCCCAGCGCGACCGGGATATCGAGCCAATGGTACCTGCCATCGATGCCAACGAGTCGGACACTATGCAAACGACCCAAACTGCCCCCAGTACCAGAGCCCAAGACCCCGCCAAGTAGCCGCTGCTGCTCTGGGGGAGGAACAGATCTCAGAGGAACAAGAAGAATATGAACAGGAACACCAAGAATGGGAGCCAGCCGCCATGGCTCTCGCCTGCCTAGGGGGGAGAGACATGGTCCCGCGGGTCCCCCTACCCGCTAATACCCAGAAGTACAGCCAATGGGTGGGCATCAATGGACGCCGGGCTGAAGCCCTTCGTGACACTGGGGCCAGTGTAACAGCCGTCCGCTGTCACCTGGTGACCCCCGAACAATACTTACCAAACATTCTCTGCCCTGTACGTTCAGCCGATAACTCAGAAAGTCTGTGTCGGATGGCCTGCGTCCCCTTCGAATGGGGAGGGGTCTCCGGCATGTTGAAGGTGACGGTCCGAGATGATGCCCCCGTAGACTGCCTCCTGGGTAATGACCTGGAAAGCTCTCCATGGGCAGCAGTCGAACGAAAAGAGCACCTGGGGATGTTGGGCGTCCCGGACTGGGCGTGCGTCACCACCCGGTCCATGACCGCCCGTGCCAACCCCCGCCCAGAGGAACCCGAATGGCCGGCGCCACCGCCTCCGGTCGCCCCCGCCGAAACCACCGACCGTGACGTCCCCCCCGAACCAGCTCAACCTCCAGACCTCGCTAACCCCGACCAGTGGCCTCAAGAGGGGGGGCCCACGCAAGAACAATTTCGCCAAGAACAAAAGACCTGTCCCTCCCTCGAGGGACTCCGCCAGCAAGCGCTAGCCCAAAGCGCAGGGGATACCTCCGGAACTCACTGGGTCTACTGGGACAATGATCTGCTGTACAGTGAGCAAAGAATCGCGGAGCTGGGGGCCAGCCGAGTCCTAGTGGTACCCCTCCGTTTTAGAGACTTTCTGCTAAACCTGGCCCACGATGTCCCCCTGGCAGGACACCTGGGTCAAGACAAAACCTATAGCCGCCTGGTGACCCACTTCTTCTGGCCCAAAATGAGGGACAATGTACACCAGCATTGCCGATCTTGCCCCACGTGCCAAGCCAGTGGAAAGAGCGGCCGCAAACTGAAAGCCCCCCTGCAACCTTTTCCCGTGGTCACCACCCCGTTCGAGAGGGTCGGAATCGATATCGTAGGGCCCCTGGACCCGCGCACAAAACAAGGCCATCGATTCATCCTGGTGCTAGTGGACCACGCCACCCGCTACCCGGAGGCTGTTCCCCTGCGGACTGTGACAGCCCCGGTAGTCGGCCGGGCGCTGATGGGGATCTTCTCCCGGGTGGGCTTCCCCCGGGAGGTCGTCAGTGACAGAGGCACGAACTTTATTTCGAAATATATGAAGTCTCTCTGGCAACAGTGCGGGGTTACCTACCGGTTCACGACCCCCTATCACCCTCAAGGAAACGGACTCGTTGAGCGGTTCAACCGCACGCTCAAAGGGATGATCGGGGGGTTGGAAGAGCCCCTCCGTCGCCAGTGGGATGTGCTGCTGCCGTGCCTCCTCTTCGCCTATCGAGAGGTTCCCCAGAAGTCCCTGGGCTTCAGCCCATTTGAACTGCTATATGGACACCCCGTGCGGGGACCGCTCAGCCTAGTCAAGGAAGGCTGGGAGATGCCCCCTCTAAAGAACCCACCAGATGTTTTCCGCTACCTCCTAACTCTCCGCAACCAGACCCGGCGATTCCGAGAACTAGCAAAAGCCCACCTAGAGGCCAGTCAAGAGGACATGAAAAGGTGGTATGACCGGAATGCCTCCTCCATCGAATTTGAACCTGGGCAACAGGTATGGGTGATGTCCCCCACCGAACCCTGCGCCCTACAAGACAAGTGGACAGGGCCCTTCAAAGTGGTCGAGCGCAAGGGTCCGGCTACCTATCTCATCGACTTAGAATCTTCCCGGAACCCCCTCCGGGTCCTCCACGCTAACAGACTGAAACCGCACTTTGTACGGACAGAACTCAGCCTCCTGATGGCCACAGACAATGGGGCTGAAGAGGACTCCGAGCCCCTCCCTGACCTTCTACGAACTCGGGAGAAAGACGGCTCCGTAGATGGGGTCCGACTCTCAGAGGCCCTCACCCGAGAGCAACGCCAGGAGTGCCGAGTTCTCCTGTCACAATTCGCCAGCCTGTTCTCCCTCACCCCAGGTGTCACTTCCTGGTGTACGCACGATGTGGACACGGGGGACAGCCCCCCTATCCGCCACCGGGCCTACCGCGTGCCAGATCGGGTACGGGCCTGCATCCAGGAAGAAGTAGCCAAAATGCTCACGCTCGGGGTCATCGAGCCCTCAGACAGCCCCTGGGCCAGCCCTGTAGTACTGGTCCCCAAAGCAGCTGCCCCCGGCACCACACCAGAACTCCGGTTCTGCGTCGACTACCGGGGCTTGAATGCGGTCACCAGGACAGACGCACATCCCATCCCCCGGGCAGATGAACTAATCGACCGCATGGGAGCTGCCCGCTACCTCAGTATCTTCGACCTGACGGCGGGCTACTGGCAAATCGGCCTCACACCCCGGGCACAAGAACGTTCTGCCTTTTCCACTCCCGATGGCCATTACCATTTCACCGTCATGCCCTTTGGCATGAAGAATGCCCCAGCAACATTCCAACGGCTCGTCAATCAGGTCCTGGCGGGGCTCGAAGGATTCAGCGCCGCCTACCTAGACGACATCGCTGTATACAGCAACCATTGGTCCGAGCACCTCCACCACCTCCGAGCAGTGCTGCAAGCCCTTCAGCGAGCTGGCCTCACGATCAAGGCCAGCAAGTGTCAAATTGGGCAAGGGTCTGTAACCTACCTCGGGCACCAGGTGGGAAGCGGCCTGGTGGCCCCTCTGCAGCTAAAAATTGCCGCCATCCAGTCCTGGCAGCCCCCCATCACCCAGACCGAGGTACGAGCCTTCCTGGGCCTCACGGGCTATTACCGAAGGTTCGTGAAAGACTATGGTACTATCGTGAGGCCCCTCACAGAACTCACGTCAAAAAATCAGCCCCAGAAAGTCAACTGGACCCCAGAGTGTCAAGCTGCATTTGAACAATTGAAAGCCGCCATGTGCTCCGCCCCTGTGCTCCAGGCCCCCGACTACAGCCGGGAGTTCATCGTCCAGACGGATGCCTCCGACCATGACATTGGGGCAGTCCTGTCTCAAGTGAACACCGAAGGCCGTGATCAACCGGTGGCCTTCATCAGCCGGCGACTCCTACCACGGGAACAACGCTGGAGCACCATAGAGAGGGAGGCCTTCGCGGTGGTGTGGGCCCTCAAGAAGCTCCGGCCCTACCTTTTTGGCACACCCTTTCGGGTACAGACCGACCACCGACCCCTGCAGTGGCTGATGCAGATGCGGGGGGAAAACCCGAAGTTACTACGCTGGTCCATCTCCCTACAAGGGATGGACTTCACAGTTGAACACCGGCCTGGGCCAGATCACGCCAACGCAGATGGCCTGTCCCGGTTCTTCCGCCTCGACGAGAAGAGTCCCCAAGAGGATGGGTAACTCTCCCCGCCTTCAGCTGGGGGGGACGCATGTTGGACAGGCCACATGAAGGGCCGCTCTCCCCCGGCCCAACCAGGCCCGAGCCCAGCCACGCAAGTACCACACACCACCATTGCACGTCCACCGTCCCCGCAGGGACCCCTACACTCGAACCTGTTGACCGCGTAGGCCGACCCACTACCGGCCTGCGCGCCCATCCTGGGCGCCATCTTGGACACTCCACCACGAGGCCGCCTGGCCCCCGATCGACCTCAACCCTGGGCCTGGCCAGGCCTCAGACATTCCGGCACCAACGTCCACCCAGGAGGTGAGCGGGCTACTTGGTCAGTCAATGGGAGCAAGAGGTGTCGATGGCTCTCCCCCGCCAAGTGCCGCTCGCCCATCGCCTCCCCGGGCGCTGGCTCCACCCCCCTGCTGGGTGTCGGGACTCCCTCATCCCGGACCTCCCGACCTCCAGGTGCGAGGGTCCGGACATCAAAGCACCCCAGCCCTATAACTGGGGCAGCTCCAGAGCAGGACGGGAGTTGTATCTTGGAGTCGAGAGACGCAAAGAAGAACTCATCCTTGACGGACTACTGGCGCTGCCGTAGCTCTGTCTTGTGCACCCTCGTCTTGCCTGCTGGCGCTGCCGCGGCTTTGGGAACCACCCTATCCTTCATCGTCGTCGGGACCTGCTGGCGTGGCCGCGGACCGTTTGTAGCCACCACCTTCATCGGGACCTGCTGGCTCTGCCGCGGACCGTCGTCTTCCTTCATCCATCTCGGGACCTGCTGGCTCCGCCGCGGCCCGTTCATCTACACCACCGAGCTCGAGGATTGAGAGCTATTTCCATCTTTTTGGTAACAAGACTGTCCCGCTACCCTTTTCCCAAACAGAGACCAGAATAGAGGGGACCCCTGAGTCCAGACCTCCTTGTACCATTCTACCGTACTTGAAGAATTGCCTATAAAGTATCGTTGAACTTTATCATTGTGTGGTGTCCGTCTGTGGGGGGAAGTTACTTGTCTGTACGATTCACTGGAGACGGCTCTCCCCGGAGACCTCTCCCCTTATCCTCGGCCGACCCTCCCGGTCCGTCTAACAAGAGTGATCATATTTTACAAGGACTTGTGCCACCGTCAATGCAGTTGGACACTACCGAACCTGAGACATTGTTTGAAGACCACACCGTACCTGGGAAACAACAATATAATCTAAGGTCAAGACAAAGAGACTAATAAAAAGCAAACTAATGTGATTTCCCTTCCCCCAAGAACTATTTTTGATTTTTTCAGCTCTCTCACTCTCAGGAAACTTGCTCATTTTTGATTTTCGAACCGCCATCCGGTTCTGCTGCTAGGGTCGCGGTTGAAGTCTGGGGAGTGCAACTGGGGACGTCTATGTCAACGGTTCTGGTTGGTCCAAGGGAGTTACCCCGGACTGAACAGAGCGCACTCCCTGGCAGAACCAACCTACCACCGCGGGCAGCAACTAGAGGATGGAGTTTCCTAGGGTAAAGAGACCTACCAGACTCACGAACTTTGAAAGACAATTATGCACTGTATTGGCCGAAAGAAGGTTTTTGATAACGTGTATTTTAATGTTGTGTAGCATAGCGATGTTTTTGACTGGTTATACTCTATTCGTATTCCAAGTTACTTTTTCAAATGACACCCGGCCACCGCCTCCTCCTACTATCTCTCCACACTACTTTCACCCTCTACCTGAACACGAGTCTGCCAGAAGACTCGAATTTGTAAATAACTCATTCATTCAACTTCTACACCAACACCAGTCCATAATGAACACATCGAACTGTTGGGTATGCGGACTCATGCCGCACACGACTGATAAGGGTATCCCATACTTCATCCTGCCATTCAGTTATTATGGTTCTCTGTGGGCTTTCCAGACCATGTTCCTATTCGCCCTAGAACCATACCCGACCCGTTCTACTGAGAGTGATTCCAGTAACAAGGCACTAGTAGCAGGTATAAGAAATATGAGTAGAGAGTTCGACACCTATCTTACGATTCCCAAAGATGAACTCACTCCGTACACTCGTTGGAACGTAACTAAATATGGGGTTTACCTGAGTAAGAGCCAGACAGCAAAGAAATCCTGCCCAGTTTGGATAGTACCCAACCGAGGTCACTTATGTTTACAAGGTATCGGCAGGGATCCCAAAGCACAATTAGGAAAGAGTATATGCACGAAAACCTATGTGTTCGCTTCCCGAACTTCCCCTATACTATTAGCAGCCAAAGGCACGTATTTCGTCTGCCATGACCAAGCCTACACCTGGTTGCCCCCTGACTTCTCAGGTACATGTTTTATCTCATTTCTGCTGCCTCCCACCTACACGGCCAGAGCAGATTACCATCGGACAAGGACAGCTAGAGGTGTCGTGAGTAAAGACGACACCGCGGGTCAGGAATTCGCTGACTTCGCAAAGGGTTTTCTGCCATTTTGGGGTCCTATGGTGAACAGCAGGAATATTCGCCAGTTATCGAGGATAGTTGAATCCGCCGTGATTACAACGGCCGGAGCCCTTGGCAATTTGACGACCGAACTTCAGTCGGATCGACTTATGACCCTTCAGAACCGAGTTGCCCTAGATATCATACTCGCCGATCGTGGTGGTGTGTGTAGAGTGATCCAATCCAGTTGTTGCATTTTCATCCCTGATAACGCACCGAGAGTGTACCAGGCCATCTCTAAGCTACACGAGATATCTGGTTCCCTTCACGTAGAAAAAGGGGACTGGTCCTTACTAGGGTGGTTCTGGGAACTGATCGCTACCTGGGGATGGTAAACACTGATCTTCATTGGGATGATCTTAGCACTTCTGTTTATGTTCTGCCTGTGTGTACAGTGCGCTCCTGCACTATGTGGCCTTTGTGCTACCTCATGTGTACGGAAGCCTGTGTCAAGGGACGAACTGAGCAACAGAATGATGCTACAGCAGCATCTCCACGAATTCCTTCATACAGATTTAGACTCGGATTAACATGAATTATTGCCTTATATGAGGACAAAAGGAGGGTCTGTGGTTCTGAAATTCTGGACCCTACTGTTGTCCCGGTATCGAGGTCCGATACCCGTGTCCCGAAACATCAACGTACCATGACGAATTTGGTGTCGACGAACCGATAATGATTAGGACATCATTCCTATGCATTTGCGTCATGATCGAGACATGCTAACACCCCTGAATCGTAGTTTCCGTCCCGACCCCTCAGACTCCATTTTGTAAACAGTATCCATCTTGTGTCTTGCCCTCATGATAAGTCAATTAAAGGTCGAGCTTGATCTAAAAGGACACGTCCACCTTCCCTGACTCCCCCCTGACCTGTCCCAACTGACTCCCTTGCCTCCAGCCAAACCTGTTTGGGCAGCTCCTCGCCCAGTGGCCAAACACGATAGCATCAATGCACAACATACCACAAACCATTCACCGCGTACAGATCATGTTTTCTACACACATACACACCTGTCCACGCTCCCTGTTTATGGCCAGTTTTATGACTAGGAGGTGCCTTCTTTTATTGGGGCTTCACCGATATCTGATGGGAGTTCCGGGCCTGGCTAGGTAATCTATCACGAATTGGACATCTAAAATACGGGCTTGCCTACATGACTTCGCTCTTTTGTATTATTGTAGAAATATGTGTATAGCCATATCATAAACTCAAGAATTCTTGCTTGCAGCTATTATTTCTGTATATAAGGAGAAGGCTGGTTCTGTAAAAACGAACAGTCTCCTGAGAACACATGACCCGTGTTTGTCGTGCTTCTAGGACACCTGTTACTTGGTAGCTGCCAATAAAACTTGATCTCTGACTCGACTAAAAGACTCCGTGTTTCTGTGGTCCGGAACAGGGAGAACTCAGAGGTCTTCGGGTGTTATCCCCTGGCACCAAACGGGTTCCTAAAAACCCGTTACCTCAGACCTCCGATGTATTACAGGGTTTAGACCCCTGCTGCAGAGACCTCCGATGTCTTACAGGGTTTAGACACCTGCTGCTGAGACCTCCGATGTCTTACAGGGTTTAGACACCTGCTGCAGAGACCTCTGATGTCTTACAGGGTTTAGACACCTGCTGCTGAGACCTCTGATGTCTTACAGGGTTTAGACCCCTGCTGCAGAGACCTTTGATGTCTTACAGGGTTTAGACACCTGCTGCTGAGACCTCCCATGTCTTACAGGGTGTAGACACCTGCTGCAGAGACCTCCAATGTCCTACAGGGTTTAGACACCCGCTGCAGAGACCTCCGATGTCCTACAGGATTTAGACACTCGCTGCAGAGACCTCTGATGTCTTATAGGGTTTAGACACCTGCTGCAGAGACCTCCGATGTCTTACAGGGTTTAGACACCTGCTGCAGAGACCTCCGATGTCTTATAGGGTTTAGACACCTGCTACAGAGACCTCCGATGTCCTACATGGTTTAGACACCTGCTGCTGAAACCTTCGATGTCTTACAGGGTTTAGACCCCTGCTGCAGAGACCTCCGATGTCTTACAGGGTTTAGACACCTGCTGCTGAGACCTCCGATGTCTTACAGGGTTTAGACCCCTGCTGCAGAGACCTCCGATGTCTTACAGGGTTTAGACACCTGCTGCTGAGACCTCCGATGTCTTACAGGGTTTAGACGCCTGCTGCAGAGACCTCCGATGTCTTACAGGGTTTAGACACCTGCTGCAGAGACCTCCCATGTCTTACAGGGTTTAGACACCTGCTACAGAGACCTCCGATGTCCTACATGGTTTAGACACCTGCTGCTGAGACCTCCGATGTCTTACAGGGTTTAGACCCCTGCTGCAGAGACCTCTGATGTCTTACAGGGTTTAGACGCCCGCTGCACAGACCTCTGATGTCTTACAGGGTTTAGACCCCTGCTGCTGAGACCTCCGATGTCTTACAGGGTTTAGACCCCTGCTGCAGAGACCTCCGATGTCTTACAGGGTTTAGACACCTGCTGCTGAGACCTCCGATGTCTTACAGGGTTTAGACCCCTGCTGCAGAGACCTCCGATGTCTTAAAGGGTTTAGACACTCGCTGCAGAGACCTCTGATGTCTTATAGGGTTTAGACACCTGCTGCAGAGACCTCCCATGTCTTACGGGGTTTAGACACCTGCTACAGAGAACTCCGATGTCCTACATGGTTTAGACACCTGCTGCTGAGACCTCCGATGTCTTACAGGGTTTAGACCCCTGCTGCAGAGACCTCTGATGTCTTACAGGGTTTAGACGCCCGCTGCACAGACCTCTGATGTCTTACCGGGTTTAGACCCTTGCTGCAGAGACCTCTGATGTCTTACAGGGTTTAGACACTCGCTGCAGAGATCTCTGATGTCTGACAGGGTTTAGACCCCTGCTGCAGAGACCTCCGATGTCTTACCGGGTTTAGACCCTTGCTGCAGAGACCTCTGATGTCTTACAGGGTTTAGGCCCCTGCTGCAGAGATCTCTGATGTCTGACAGGGTTTAGACACCTGCTGCAGAGACCTTTGAGTGTACAGCAGTGTGTAAGGGATTATAATAATGGTAAAATAACTCTAGAGGTTAATACGGTTGCTGTAGATTTCTGCTTTTCGCCCAGTCACAGTTGTGAGTCCTAAAGTGGCATAGAGGGTTCGTGCGCCTGTTGCAAAGCACAGCGTGTAACACGCCGACCACAGATTGTATTTCATATAGATGGATTATTTCTTTTGACACCACGGCGCTTGTGTTTATTTCCAGCTCATAAATTGTGATCCTTCTTGTATAGCACAGTGCGCCACGAGCCGGCCTCGAGGCGCTGTGTCTAAGCTGGAAGTGATGGGTTTGATATCCTAGTTGTGTTTCTCCCTCTCTTATTCTGTTGCACAGAAGGCTTCCTTTGGGTACTTATACGGTCTCATTAATACAGACAGACCGCCCCAACCACTGTGCTCTGTTCTAAATCTTGACTTTGTACTTCCCCCAACCATGCACTCAACACACGAGTCTACACGTGTGGTCGATGTGCGCCCCCTACAGGTTGTAACCCTCATTGCCTCATGCAGCATTTCACTTTGATTTACTCCCTCGAATGAATTATTGTCACTCTGTGGGTGATGTAAAGCGCCCTGACACCCGCACTGGGATGAGCAGCGCTAGAAAAGAATTACATTTGAAAGTACCACTTAAATCGTGATTTATTTTCCGCTGCAGCCGCGTCTGTCGGACACGTCCTTGTCGGAGCCCTCGCCGAGCATACTACAGGGCACTTCCCCTACAGCCTGCAGGGGCTGAACCCGCCGTGCTGCCCCGATGACGTCGCCAGAAGGCGCCGCGAAGCCTCCCTTGTCCTCCCGGCGCTGTTCATCGAGGCCTGGGCGGTGTTTGCCCTGTCGCGGCCGAGCCCCGGAGCCGGTCACCGATAACGGACCGGTCATTAACAGAAGGAGAGAGAGGCAGCGGGAGCATCGATCGGAGAGTAAGGAATGCAGCGGGGGAAGGGGGGGGGGGCAGAGCAGGAGGAGGGGGCAGGAGGGCGAGAGGAGGGCGGATGCACGGGGTATACAAAGAGAAGAGAAGGGCACGAGGACGGGGTATTTGAAGGAGGGGTTGGGACAGGCCCGGCTCCAGGAACTTTGATTTGGGTGGGCCGAGGGGGCATTCGGGTGGGCCACTGCGGGCTCGATTTGTCGCATATATGTCTAGCCAGGCCTGCTTCAGGGCCCTCCTTTATCTATTCTTAGTCTTACAAGGCCCAGTAAAACGCACTCTTTTGCCGCAAAGGACGCACTTCCGGGGGAGGGCGCGCTTGTGTAAGGGGGGCGGGCCGGGTACTTATGCCCCGGCCGCCCCCAGATCGGCCTCTATTTTGTGGTATTCCTTGCCTGGGACTATCGCTGCCCGCCTTCCGCGCTGCACCCACCCTATCCTCGTTCCCAGCAGCTGGGCAGGCGGCGCACATATGGAATGTTTTAATGTTTTTTCTTGTGTTGCAGGCGGAGTTACAGAGCGATCTGGAGGCAGACGGGTACAGTAAGGGTACCTCTGCCTGGCACAGTAAGGGTGCCTGAGCCAAGGACCTGAAGCCGCAAGAGGTTCCGGGGAAACCGCGACGGCGCCCCGTTAGTCCTTCGGGCGGTTTGGGGGCCTGACCAACCGGGGGGTGTGCCACACCGCTCCGCCCTGAAAGGGGCGGGAGTGTAAGATAAGGATCTACAAGGTGCTGCACTGTCCAGGCATCGACCCACCGTGCCGGCTGGCTCATTAGGCAGGCGGCGCAGTGAGGGGCTGCCTGCCTTGGATCGCCCGTAAGATAACCCACAAACGTCATACTTTGTTGTATGAAAATAAACCTGCAGCAGTTCTTACCCATAAACAATGTGTCCAGTGTGATCATTATATGGACAAAATGTGTACATGTTGGGTGGGAGCGGATGACGGTGTGGGCACTAAGACCTTTGAGCCCAATGCCTTTGCGCGCCTGCCTTCAAGCCCTCACTGCGAGGGCCAAGGCATCTGTTTGGGTGGGCCTGGCCCACCCGGCCCATTCGCTAGAACCGGGCCTGGTTTGAGACAGGACTTTAAGTGGAATGAAAGCAGGAGCCAGGAGTACTTGAAGCTGGAGTGGGCAGAAGCCTGGAGTATTTAAAGGTGGAGACGGAAAGGAGCCTCAAAAAGAGTGCGCAGCTCCTGCAGTGCAGCGGTGTGATAGAGGTGCTAAGGGGCGGTTGTTTCAGGGGTGATGGGCCCCCACGCACCCGAGAGGTGTCATGCTTCATCATTGGACTTGCTCCTCGTCGGGCCGGTGCTGCAACGCCCGACGGCACCCTCAAAGGGGGCTCTTTTTTCGGTAATGCCGTTTGATGAAGTGCAGGCGTGTGGGTTGAAAGTGTAGATTGGGAGTAAAGGGATGTAGGAGTGAGAAGTGTGTCAACATAGACTAAGCCATCCTCAAGAAACCTACTTAATGCAATGAGTTCATTTGCCTCGTTGAACCGGGGAGTGCTATCAGACGTCCTGATAGCTCAGTGAATCTGGTGGGTTGACACGTTTCTGCCTATTTATGTCAGGAGAACCGATCATGTGGCGATCCTTCAGGACTTAAGATCACTTGAATCCACGCAGTGACGGAATCTCAACAAGTCGATTCTGGAATAGAGATTTCCAGGCACTCGGCACAATTGTGGTCAAACCTCTAAATGTGAGGGCGCCTTCAATCTAGTATCTACTTTCACTAGAAACAATGGCAATTGTGCTCCACCATTTCACAGCCTCAGACCTCCATAGCTCACCCACAGACAGCGGCAACTTTTCTAAAATACAATCAAACTTTTCCATGTTAACTGTCTCTATTTTAATGCCAGGTTCACCCCGAAACACGCCATAGAAATATGGGATTTTCTTACACAACAGATTCCAGATCTATGTTTTATTACGGAATCCTGGCTTCATACCTAGTCCCTCCCTTGTGTTTCTATCGCACTCCATGACAATTACGAACTGGTCAGATTGGACCGGGAAGTGAGACCGAGGGGGTGGAGCAGCCATCATTTTTCAAGACACTCTTGAACTACGGCTCCTTGACACGGTACTCACAGACTGGGCAGAGATAGCAATATTCAAAGTTGAACCCCCCACGGGCACATATGTGGAAGAGGTGTGGTGCAGTGGCCAGAGTGCCTGACTCCGGACCACAGGGTTCACGGTTCGATCGCCAGCAGCAGGTTAGCCCAGCACCATGTGACTCTGGGCAATAGCTCACCTAATCTTCGCGACGGCCCCCAGCACCGGGACACCTCTCCGGAGGTAGCTGTGCGCTTTACAAATATTGGTATTTCATTTAATCTGCAAATGACCCATAGTGTACCATCTCCCGGGTCCTAAGAAAGATTTCAGCCTCAAGTTAACACATCTAATGGCTCCCTATGTGATATCCACGCCTAACTTCCTTCTAATTGGAGATTTTAACCCCCACGCTGAGTCAGCATCCAATCCAGACGTTTCTCACCGACTCTCTAATCTTAAAATGTCTGATCTGCACTTGATAAAAACTGGTCTACGCACTCAGTCGGCCACACTGTAGACCTCCTATTCTCGAAACTCCCAGCATATACATATCGACGAACCGGAACCTCTCCCCAGGACGGGGAACATCCTTTACAACGCAACTTTTACAACGCACTACCATTACGACGCAACTTTTACAACGCAAGTTATTACAACGCATTGCTCTGGGGGGCGCTCTAGGATAGGGAATAGTTTAATTTACTATCCAACACCTTCCCTACTATCCACGTGGGACTGGAGTTGGAATAGTAAATTAAACTATTCACTATCCAGCGCCCCCAACGCAAGTCATTGTAACGACTTGCGTTGTAAAACATGCGTCGTAATGGCATGCGTTGTAAAAGCACGCGTTGAAAGGTCATATATCCCACCAGGACAGATCACTTTTCAATCAAATGTAATATCTCCTTTAAATATTCCTCTACAAAATCTAAAACAGGAAAAAAAGGTGAGAACAAGCAGACTGTAGCCAGCCCTCTTTTAAAACCTCGGATTTGGACAATACACCGGACAGTAATGTTGCCTGGGATACGTTCTCAGAGTCCTTGTCTGGGGCAATTGATATAGTCGCCCCTTCAGAACCCATACTACTAAATTGTCCCCACCCAATGGTCCCTGATACACATCAGAATTAAAAACAGACACATCAAATTGTAAGAAATTAAACGTATGTGGAGGTCGTTGAAAGATGCTCTCCACAGACACCAATACAAAACAAGCGCTAGGGGCTTACCACCCAAAAATGAAATCAACCCGAAGACTGTATACCATAGGCAGAATTGAACAAGCAGGAAACCCCGCTAAAGAGCTATTTAAAGTCTTAAAGGAGCATTTTAATCCCCTTGCCTGCAGCCTAGCCACAATAGCTTTTCGAACACTCTGCCTCCCTGGCTATTCATTTTGAAACAAAAATAGATCATATTTATCGAAATTTCTATAAAAAAAACTTTGCGTCAATATACTCAGAAATCGACAATTTGTCAAGTAATAATTCCCAGGCTACACTGGAGAGATTTGAACCAATCACGCACACTCAATCACTAGATCTTTTAGCTAAAACTAAATCTGGCTCCACGCGGGCCTATGCCCGCCCCACATTACAGCCACGTTATTGACCTCTCTTGCACCTGGTGACACTGCACCCGATTCACAGAACTAACTTAAGACAAAATCCTAAACTTACTACCATTTTAGTATTCACAAAAGGCACTTACTCATTTTGATATTCACAGAAGTTAGGACTCCTAACTTTATTACTCCTAAACTGAGAAAAATCCTAACTTTAAGACTTTCAGTATTCACAGAATGCATTTAGGAGTCCTAAAGTTAGGAGTCCTAATGTCTGTGAATATCAAAATGAATACGCGCCTTCTGTGAATACCAAAATGAGTAAGTGCCTTCTGTGAATACCAAAATGAGTAAGTGCCTTCTGTGAATACCAAAATGGTAGTAAGTTTAGGATTTTGTCTTAAGTTAGTCCTGTGAATCGGGCCCACTCTATGTAACTTAAATCTACCGTCAGCCATGGTGCCTACGGAATGGAAAACCGCTTTTGTCACACCTTTCTCCAGAAACCATCTGCCAATCCCATGGACGTGGCAAACTACCGTCCTATTTCTCTCTTACCCTTGATGAGCAAGTTATTGAAATCTCATGTAAATAGACAACTTTTTTCTTGCTTTGAGACACATCTTCTGCTGGACTCTTCTCAATCGGGCTTCTGCCCTGCTCATAGCACAGAAACCAGCAGTAGTTGAATCGCTCAGCCTTTCCCCGGATGCAGGTACGCCAGCTATGCTGGTTCATCTTGATCTCTCGGCAGCATTCGATACCGTGGCTCATCCCATCCTAAGTCAACGACTTCACAAGATGGGAATTCGTGGCTCTGCACCGCATTGGCTAACCGACTTTCTCAAGGACAGGACTCAGAAAATTACGCTTGGTCCTTTTCAATCCAAGACTCTGTCCGTAGGTGAAAGACTCTGTCTGTAGGAAGGGGAGTGCCGCACGGCTCGGCCCTGAGCCCTATACTTTTTAATGTTTACATCTCTCGCCTGGCTCTCAGTTGGTTAGGTCCTATGGCTCTGAAATACATTCATATGCTGATGACACACAACTGGTCCTCTCCCTCCGACCCGATATAGAGAATGTCAAAATACGTTTTACGACATGCGTGAGAAACATTGCTACGAGGCTGTCCCTCAATTACCTTCATTTGAATGGGGACAAGGCTGAGATTGTATTGTTTGGAACAGCGCAGTCCCTTTGGACAGCTGATTGGTGGCCCCCCGAGCACCGCCCATCTCCCGCTCCTAAAAGCACAGTAAGAAATGTAGGTGTTCTGTTCAACAAATTATCAATGAAAGACCTGGTGGCAGCTACCTGTGGCGTGTGCTTCGGGGTGAATCACCTTCTTTAGAGGGTATTCCAGTGGCTCCCGCTGACCTTTCGGAAGAGCCTCGTCCAGGTGCTGATAATCAGTCGCCTGGACTATTGAAATGAGCTACTCTTAGCATCCAACTAATCACTCCAATCAAAATTACAGGTGGTACAAAATACTACTGCCCGACTGGTTAATAAGCAGCCACTGGGCACACCTTCAGCCCCCTGCTCAGGGCCCTGCACTGGCTACCTGTAAAGAAAAAAACAATTCTTAAACTTCTTTGTCTGATCTTTAAAGCTTGGTCACGAAAAGACCCTAAATATCTGTAGGATAAACTGGTCCCTTATCTTCCCCAAAGAGACCTCAGATCAAGAAGCCAGCTCCTTCTCCACCCATGACGCATTCGAACACCAAAATGCGGCGGTCGATCCTTTTCGTATCCTGCTCCCCATCATTGGAACAAGCTCCCCCTTCATATCAGGACACGCACCTGAGTTTTCAGGCTTCAAAACACATCTTAAGACTTGGCTCTTTTATAGGTTGACTCCTATCTGATCTGCTATCCAAGTGCTATATACATTTTTTGTAACGTAACATAGCATTGCTGAATGGTCTGAGAACACCCCTCGACTTCGACCAATCCTCGATGCCCAGTCTTTAACAGACTTGGTCTGCATGAGGTAAGGTAAGTGTGCCAGGCTGATGTCCACATTAGGGGTGGGACAGTTTTTAGGGGTTGGCGATACTTGCAGAGTTTCACTAGGCGGAATTCTGTGGAGTTACATAAAAACTCTGGGAGATTCCATGGAGTTCCGGGAGCTGGCGGAATTTGACATGACGTGCTGCTCACACTGATGTTGTGCACCGGAAGCTTGTTCTACTTTGTAAAATCAGCAAGAACGGCACCACGCAGGGTGGCAGAGGGCGCTGCTTCTTTCTGATGCTTGAGTAGATTTTCTACTCGAGTGGCAGCTTTCTCAAAGCGAATGCTCACAACCGCCTACATTGAGAAATCTAGCAGGGGGCGTTCTAGCGTCCTAAAATCGTGCTGGGGACGCATATTCTTGCTCGCCAATGAGCAGCGCGCTAGAAAAAACTCTGCCACTCGGCGTTTGGCAGAGTTTTGCATGAACTCCATGTTCAAAGCGGAACATGGAGGGGGTAAAAACTAGGGTTGGGTGGAATTTGCTTAGTTGCACTACGCAAAGCTCTGCGAAATGGTAAAAAATCTCCGCGAGCACGGAGAGTTCCGCGAACACGCAGAATTGCTTGTTCTGCCCATTTGTGATGCTTTTTTCACGCTCGTGAACGCTGTTTGTGTGCTCGGCGGGAAATATATTGCAAACACGCATTTTGAAAGCACGAACAAGCAAAAAATTCCGCAAAGCCACGAATGTTAGGCAATTTGGCGTTCTCTGTGGAACGCTAAATTACCGAAATTCCGCAAATTCCACGAGCGGAATGAAATTTACCGCCCAGGCCTAGTAAAAACTTCTCAAACTCCACAGACGGAGCAGAATTTTTCACCCACCCCTTTTAAATAGAGGGTTTGTCGAAGGTTGTGAGGTTAACTGGCGTTTCCTCTACTGAGCAGTATTTCTTTGCATAAATGTTTGCGGGTATTTGAACCCAGTCGAGGTAAACATGGCTCCCAGTGGGGGGTCTCCGCCCCTGCATATCTTAGCTATAATGCCATGCTGGGAGTGCATGAAATTAAATGAAATACCAGTATTTGTAAAGCGCCCAGCTACCTCAGAAGTGGTGTACCGGCGCTGGGGGCCGTAGGGACGATTAAGCGAGCTATTGCTTAGAGGCTAACCTGCCCCTCGGCTAACCTGTAGCCAGTGATCGAACCATGAACCCTGTGACCCGGAGTCAGGTACCCTGGCCGCTGGGCCACATCTCTTCCATGCAGGATTGAAGTCTGCAGTCCTGCTGAGGTGGTCCTGGGATGCCCTGCCTGGCATGGGCACCGGCCTGAGCCCCTTATGCCGCTCAGTCCGCACCCTCCAGCCGGGGCGAGGCTGCGGGCTGAAGCTGAAAGCACCGAGATTAGGCGCTGTGAGCAAGAGGTGAGAAGCAAACCTGATCTGAAGTGAGCTGAGCAAACAGGCTGGGGGGGCGGAGGTATGTGTGGGGTGGGAACGGCTCGGGAAATAGGTGAAAGGGCGCGCAGGGGACCGACAGGCTGCGAAAACATGCAGGGGGGAGTGACAGAGTGAGGAACCCTGGCTGTGAGTGACAGCATGAGGGGCCCTGGCTTTGAGTGACAGCTAGGAGTGATGAGTCTAGGCTGTGAATGACAGCTAGGAGTGATGAGTCTAGGTTGTGAGTGACAGTGTGAGGGGCCAGGCTGTGAGTGACAGCTAGGAGTCAGGAGCCCTGGCTGCGAGTGACAGCGTGAGGGGCCCAGGCTGTGAGTGACAGCGTGAGGGGCCCTGGCTGTGAGTGACAGCTAGGAGTGAGGTGTCCAGGCTGTGAGTGTCAGTGTGAGGAGCCCAGGCTGTGAGTGACAGCGTGAGGGGCCCTGGCTGTGAGTGACAGCTAAGAGTGAGGTGTCCAGGCTGTGAGTGTCAGTGTGAGGAGCCCAGGCTGTGAGTGACAGCGTGAGGGGCCCTGGCTGTGAGTGACAGCTAGGAGTGAGGTGTCCAGGCTGTGAGTGACAGTGTGAGGGGCCCTAGCTGTGAGTGACAGCGTGAGGGGCCCTGGCTGTGAGTGACATCTAGGAGTGATGAGCCCTGGCTGTGAGTTACAGCTAAGAGTCAGGAGCCCTGGCTGCGAGTGATAGCGTGAGGGACCCTGGCTGAGAGTGACAGCTAAGAAGTCAGGAGCCCTGGCTGCGATTGACAGCGTGAGGAGCCCTGGCCGTGAGTGACAGCAGGTGGAGCCCAGGCTGTGAGTGAAAGTGTGAGGGGCAGGCTGTGAGTGACAGCTAGGAGTGAGGTGTCCAGGCTGTAAGTGACAGTGTGAGGGGCCCTGGCTGTGAGTGACATTGTGTCGGGCTAGGCTGTGAGTGACAGTGTGAGGGGCCAGGCTGTGAGTGACAGCTAGGAGTGAGGTTTCCAGTCTGTGAGTGACAGTGTGAGGGGCCCTAGCTGTGAGTGACAGCGTGAGGGGCCCTGGCTGTGAGTGACAGCGTGTTGAGCCCTGGCTGTGAGTGACAGCTAAGAGTCAGGAGCCCTGGCTGTGAGTGACAGCGTGAAGGGCCCTGGCTGTGAGTGACATCTAGGAGTGATGAGTCTAGGCTGCGAGTGACAGCTTGGAGTGATGAGTCTAGGCTGCGAGTGACAGCTTGGAGGGATGAGTCTAGGCTGCGAGTGACAGCTTGGAGTGAGGTGCCAAGGTTCTGAGTGACAGCTAGGAGAGGCGCTCAGGCTGTGAGTGACAGTTAGGAGAGAGGTCCTGGCCTGTGAGTGACAGCGAGGAGAGAGATGCTCAGGCTCTGGGTGACAGGTAGGACTGAGGTGTCCAGGCTGTGAGTGACAGCTATGAGTGATGAGTCTAGGATGTGAGTGACATCTAGGAGTGAGGTCTTCAGCCTGTGAGTGATAGCGAGGAGAGAGCTGCTCAGGCTGTTGTAAAACCCCAAATTAGTACTCTCAGGCAAAGGTCCAGTAAGGTCTAATCTATGGCAGATTTTAAGGTTGGCAGCCTATGGTACATTTTTATATAGTGAACCATAATGTAAGTCATTCACATGGTGAGGGGTTGGCCTGAAGATCTGACCTGCATCCCGCCCTTCTGGACCAACAGTGGAGACTTGTACCTCCACCTGGCCACATCTCCACCTCAGCTTTGCCTACATGCCCCCCACACCATCCCCCACCTGCGCCAGGTCACAGATGTCCAGTGGTCTACGCCAGCACTGCACTACATCTCCACCAAGACCCCATGTCCATCACACAACATGTCCATTGTAACCCGCCTTTGGTAGACAACATCTCCAATAAGACACATGACCACTTGAGGACTTATTCACTAAGCTCACTCAGCTAGACCACACCCGCACAAGAACACACCAACACCCGCCGACCTCCACTAGACCGCATCCGCACAAGACCACACCTCCACCCGCCGACCTCCACTAGACCAACCCACACAAGAACACACCTCCACCCACCTACCTCCTCTAGACCAACCCGCACAAGAACACACCTCCACCCGCCGACCTGCTCTAGACCAACCCGCACTAGAGCACACCTCCACCCGCCGACCTGCTCTAGACCAGCCCGCATAAGAACACACCTCCACCCGCCGACCTCCTGTAGACCAACCCGCACAAGAACACACCTCCACCCGACGACCTCCTGTAGACCAACCCGCACAAGAACACACCTCCACCCGCCGACCTGCTCTCGACCAACCCGCACAAGAACACACCTCCACCCGCCGACCTGCTCTAGACCAACCCGCACAAGAACACACCTCCACCCGCCGACCTCCTGTAGACCAACCCGCACAAGAACACACCTCCACCCGCCGACCTGCTCTAGACCAACCCGCACTAGACCACACCTCCACCCGCCGACCTCCACAAGATCACTCCTGCACTAGACCACACCACAACTCTAACACCCTCACACTAGACAGCCGCGGCTGCTGCAGGTAAGAGCCGTGGGGCCAGGTGAGGGGGGATTTCGAGAGACGACCACTAGAGAAAATTAATTATGTATTTAATTTTACCTCGTGGTAGTCTCTCGAAATCCCCCTCACCTGGCCCCACCTGCAGTGGCCGCGGCTGACACTAGACCACCTCCACCGTGCCACACCTCCACCAGACCCCACCTCCACTTGGCCAACCCTCCACTAGGCCAAACCACCATTAGGCCACACCTCCACTGGACCACACCCCCACTAGATTGCACCTGTACTAGATCGAACCTATGTTAAACCACACCCACACTAGACCACACCTCCTCCAAACATCACCTCCATGAGACCACATCTCTACTAGACCTACCTCCACTGGACCATACCTCCACTAGACCACACCTCCTCCAAACCACACCCACACTAGACTACATCTCTACTAGGCGTACCTCCACTGGACCATACCTCGCCCCTATCAGGCCTCCACCAGACCACTCCTCCACTAACCAAAGCCTCCACTAGACTACACCTCCGCTACACCTTTCTTCCACTAGACCACATCTGCACCGGAACACATCTTGACTAGCCGACACCCACACTAGAACACACCCTGACAAAACCACAGTTGTACTAGACCACACCAGCACTAGACTACCCATGCATGAGACAACGCCTTCACTAGTCCACAACTTACCAGCATTAGACCACACGTCCACTGGACCACACCTCCACCAGACTGTACCTCCACTAGACCACAGCTGCACTAGACCACACACACAAGACCACACCGCCATTAAATCACACCAACAATAGACCACACACCCCCACACAACTACCACTAGGCCAATCCTCTACTAATCCACATCTCCACTAGACCACACCTCTGCTGGACCATACCTCCATCCTATCACACATCCAGTTAAATACACCTCCACTAATCTAAACCTAGCCTACATTTCCACTAGCCTTCAGCTCCACTACGCGACACCTGCACTAAACCACACCTCTACTGCACCACACCTGCCCCAGTTCGCTCCTCGACAGACCACAGCCACATAAGAACACACCCTCACTACACAATACCCACACACAACTACCACTAGACCAATCTTCTAGTACACCACATCTCCACTGGATAACACCTCTACTGGACCATACCTCCATCCTATCACACATCCAGTTGAACACACCTCCACTAATCCAAATAACCACTAGCCGACACCTCCACAACACCACACCTGCACTAAACCACACATCCTTTAAACCAACGCTCTACTAGACCATAGCAGCATTAGACCACAGGTCCACTGGACCACACCCTCACTAGACTGAATCACCACTAGAATATATCTTCACTAGACCACACACTCGACCACATGTCCATAAAATCACAAGAATACTAGACCACACTACATCACCACTACACCAATCTACTACTACACCACATCTCCACTAGACCACACCTCCACTGAGCCATACCTCCACCCTATCGCACATCCAGTTGAACACACCTCCACTAATCCAAACCTCCACTAGCCTACACCTCAACAATACAACACTGGCACTAAACCACACATCTGCTAAGTTACACCTGCCCCAGGTCACACCTCGACTAGACCACACCCACGTCAGATCACTCCCTTACTACACCACACCAGCATTAGACCTCACCATAATTAGACCACACACACACACACAACACAACATCTACACAAAACCACATCTCTACTAGACCACAACTCTGCTGGACCATACCCCACCCTATCAGACCTCCACCAGACCATACCTCTGCTAACCTAAACTCACACTAGACTACATATTAACTACACCTTTATTCCACCAGACCACACCTCTACTAAACCACACCACTAGCCGAACACACCTTGACTAGACCAGACCCATACAAGAACACACCCTAACAACACAATACCTCTAATTGACCACACCAGCACTAGACTACACACGCACTAGACAACACCTTCACTAGACCACACCTTACCTGACTACACCTCCGATCCAGCGGAAAGGGCAAAGACAAACAACACTTCACGACTCAAATCATTTCAACTGGGCCCCACTTTTCACTTTTTCTCCGCTCAATTCTGCTGGGGTCACGTTTTGTAATTCACTTAAATTCAGATTAGTTAACCTTCTGTAGTTTTAGCAATTAATCAATGTATAACTAATCTTTCATAAATTAACAAATGTCCTCTGGTCGATGGACCATTAGTTGTTTTAGTTGATGGTGATATTAACGATAACCTAACTAATCTTTTAAACTTCAGTGAAATATTCACAGACCACACCTTCATTAGATGACTCACTCGACCACACCTCCAGTATATCACTCAGTACTAGACCACACTCCATCACCGCCGCCACTATTCCAATCTCCTACTACACCACATCTCCACTAGACCACACCACACTAAACCACACCTCTACTAAGTTACGCCTTCCCCAGGTCACACCTCTACTGGACCACACCCACATCAGAACACTCCCTCACTGCACCACATCTCCAGTAGACCACACCACAACTGGACCATACCTCCACCCTATCACACATCCAGTTGAACACACCTCCACTAATCCAAACCTCCACTAGCCTACACCTCAACTGTACAACACCGGCACTAAACCACACATCTGCTAAGTTACACCTGCCCCAGGTCACACCTCTGCTAGACCACACCCACGTCAGATCACTCCCTTACTACACGACACCAGCATTAGACCTCACCATAATTAGACCACACACACAACATCTACACAAAACCACATCTCTACTAGACCACAACTCTGCTGGACCATACCCCACCCTATCAGACCTCCACCGAACACACCTTGACTAGAGCAGACCCATACAAGAACACACCCTAACAACACAATACCTCTAATTGACCGCACTAGACAACACCTTCACCCTATCACACATCCAGTTGAACACACCTCCACTAATACAAGCCTGCACTAGCCGACACCTCCACTACACAACATTTGAACTAATCCACAGCTCGACTGAGTCACACTTGCCCTGTGTCACACCTCGGCTAGACCACACCCACATTAGACCACGCCCTCAGTACATAACACCTGCACGAGACCACGCCCACAATAGACCAAACCTAATTTCCAGTGGGCTGTACCCCCACTAGCCCAGGCCCGCATTGGACCACGTGTCCTCTGAATCACATCACCTCCATACCGTGGCGTCTGCCCACGGGAAGTCGTCCTCTGCCCCATCCAGTCCCCCAGGAAGCCTTGGCATGCCCGGCTCCTCTGCCCTTCTTATGAAAAGGGTGCTGGTGGGCCAGAGGCAGTCTATAGGGTGAGTTGAGTGGCAGGAGAGGAAGGCATGCGCCAGAGAGGAGACTGTTTCTTTACTAAATTGATACTTGTATAGTGCACTACTCACCCGCAAGGGTCTCAAGGCGCTTGTACGAATACTGCTGTGGAACCCCTCCTGGCTTTCCCTGTGAGGTGTCCACTCCTGGGCACCCCCAAGGTGGAGGCCAGGCATCCTTAGCCTTGTTGGGGCCGTTGTGGAGATTAAGCAAGCTATTGCCCAGAGTTGCAGAGTGGGACTCATGATTAGAATAGGCACCGAGGCGAGAATTTTCAGGTCCATGGAATTTTTGAGCCCAAGACCCGCCGAGGCGGGGAATTGAACCCTGGTCCCGGACCAGACCTCTGCATCAGGGTCTGCCGCTCTAACCATTGAGCCACACTTCTCCACACTCTCCATACTCCTTTCCACGTGAATGAATGAAGCATCTGTTTTATGCTGTACGGTAGAAGATAACGTTTTCGTTGACCACCAATTAATTGTTTTCTCTCAAGTGAGCACAGGAGCGTCACATTCTAAACACTCTCCTTTCTGCCTCCCAGAGTGAAATCTTTTTTTTGTAAAACATCTGCGATGTTGCAGTGTGCAGAAAACAGCACTGTCCATTTCACGTGTTGTGTTGGTATTTGTGTAGCGCACAGTCTGGCTGTAGTAGGGCCTCGCAGCGCTATCAGCTGTCTGTGTCTGGGGCGCCTCAGCAAGTGATTGCAGGGTTCCGATTGCTGCTTGAGGGTGATTCATTCTATCACACATGTTGTGTGTTTTGTTCTCTGGCCTCTCTGTTTGGGGAGCTGTGCCCTGTAGTGTGAGCTGTCATTATGTGGGTGTGGTGTCTGAGAGGTGTGTGGCTGGCGTTCACCGGTTATTTATGCAGCTCTTAGGTGAGTGAGTGCCCTTTGTCCGGTTAGATAGAACCTCGGCCTCATGTTGCTGACTCTGGGGATGTTTGTGCACGGTGTACACAAAGCAAGTGCTGTCAGGAGCAGCACGACAGCCTGGAATATTGAGGATCTTCTATACACGTGTGTGTGTTCGGGAGTGTGTGTGTGTGTGTGTGTGTGCGTGTGTGCAGGTGTGTGTCTGTGTGTGGAGGTGTGTGTGTGTGTGTGTGTGTGTGTGTGTGTGTGTGTGTGTGTGTGTGTGTGTGTGTGTGTGTGTGTCTGTGTGTGCAGGTGTGTGTGCGTGTGTGTGTGTGTGTGTGCGCGTGCATGCGTGTGTGCGCTTGTGTGTGGGGTGGGTTTGTGTTACTACCCTTGTGGGGACTTCAGTGTGAAAACCCACTCATGCTGCGGAGACTTCATTGCACTTTGTGGTCCTGAACCCAAGTCCCCACAAGGCAATGTCTTGCAAACTATATAAAATGACGTCAGAAACATCTGCACAGCTGTTTACAAATTTCTTTTTAACTGACCTTGTGGGGACCTGTGTTTCAGAATGTGTATTTCTTTTTTTGAAATAAACACAATAATCCACCCTTATCAAAAATAAGGAAAAATGAGAAAATGTCCTAAGTAGGTGCCGCCCATTGTAGCATAGTACCTGCGCTCTCTCCCCATTTTTATCGATACCCGCCAGCAGGAACATCACATTTTACTTTTCCACAGAACAAGGGATCTTTGATCTATTCCACTTACTTCACTATTTCACATCTGACCCTTCCACTCGCACTCCTATATCACATAGTATCTCGTATTCAGTGCTCCCGCGTCTTGTTAGGTCGTAGCACGCCCCGTCCGGCAGCAGGGCTGGAAGACCCCGATGATGAAGCATGACACCAAGAGCCCGTATGGTGGGTGAGGGGTATTTTAACAAAGCTGTGTGCTCCCCCGGAGAACAGGAGTGACACACATGAGGCTTCGATACCGTAAACGGTATATTGTAACTACATGGACACTTGCAAGGACTTTTGTTCTTGATAAAGTTACTAATCACCCGAGGTCCGCAGCTACCTAGACGGGTTCCCTTGTTGACTATACTAATGCAATGTAATAAGAGGCCTGGATGGGCACAATTATTTTGTGTGAAGCTTATGGATATTTGGACAGCTTTATCGTGATTAATTAAGTCAAGCTGGACAACTCATGAACACTTCCAAATAAAATGTACTTATAGTTGAAAAGTTTGTAACGCATTTTTCTGATGCAGTGCGAATGGGTTTGCGACATAGTTTTGTCACAATCTTTTGAACACATTCTGGAAGGACATTTTCTAATTTTTCCTTGATTTTGATAAGGGTGGTTTCTTGTGTTTATTTCATGCTTATTGGAGGAGGACGTATCCACCTCTTATGCTTACTTTGCTCTACCTCTTCACTACCCCTTTTGTTTCTTTTTTTGCTCCGTCCTGCCCCTGTAGACAGGGGGTGGTACTGCAGCCTCAAACACCCCTTTGAAACTCAACACACTTCAGTAATCTGATCCCCAGGTATGCTGCAGGTACAGTCATTTCAAAGGGGGGGGGGGGAGCTGCAGGTGTCAGCTGCAGTTTTACCTGAATACAGAGGCCTTTCAAATGGTATGTAGATTTTTTCTTTTTTGTTTTAACTTATAATTCAAATGATGCTATTTTGTTTGCTTGCTCTGTGAGCAAAGTATATTTTTAAGATATATAAAAGCATGCCTTTAAAGCAATTCAATCCAGTTTATTCCATTGCCTTGCCTGACAGGTCAGTTATTTTAAATTCCCAAGTCCTTCGTCATCACCTGACCGCAGCCACAGCAATGCCGCCAGTCCGGTACTTTTGGGCTCATAATAGCTTTTCTCTTTGTGATTTCTGCAGAGAAGCCGCAGGTTTCTGTCAAGTTTTTGCGTTTACACGCTAGTGTGAGAAGTGAGACTTTCTTATAGTGAAACTCGCCAGCCAGTTGTTGCCCTTGCACTGGGGCCGGGTTCCATCAGATATCAATGCGCGGGAGCATCCGTCCCGCGCGGCACTTTTTTGAAGGAAGGATTTCTGCGAATAGAGCGGATGCTGGTAAAACTGCAGTAAAAGCAGCCTTGTGCACCATTACATACATCCCTTTATGTCTCTGTCTGCAATAAGGGCCCCCAACACTGATTACCAAAGAAAGGAGATGGTCTGATTTCTGCCATTGAAACCAGGGGTGCAACTAGACCGAAACTTTGAGGGCGGGGCTGACCCGATTCATAAACTTTATTCGACAATTAAGTCATAAAAGCAGTACATAAAATACACATTTTACAATATAAAATTCCATTAAAATGTATACAATAAATATTTAAAACATGATTAAACTTCAAGAGACTATAGTCGAATATCTTATATCCTTAAAACGCATCAATATATACAGTCCAGGGTAATATTACTGAAAGCTCAATTAAAAGAATACATCCCCTCTTTTCCACAACTAATTTGAGTGAATGAATCTAAAATCCTCCATTTTACTGCCTTAACTGTTTTAGCCGAATTACCCAAGCCCATTTTAGGAACTTAGCCACAGCTATAGCAATTGGGAGAATGGGGTCAGTACATAGGATTCTTAATGCCTCTTCGTGTCTGCGGGTGCCTATTAGTTTGCAGATAGGTTTCACCCACATTGATCTAGGAGAGGCATATAAGGGACAAAAGAACAGAAGATGACTTATAGATTCTTGTTCGTCCCTGCACCAAGGGCATTTATCATTGTCGTTTTCTCCTGCCCATTTCACTGTGAATGACCTTATTGGAAGGGTGCCTACTCTAAGTTGAAAATTGAGTTTTCGGTCATACTGCTTCTCGATGGCATCCCAAATTAATTCGAGCTTCGGTTGTGCCTTGAATTCGAGAGAACGACCTGTTAGATGAGAAGAAAAACCCTTTATTCATGCTTTTGAATTAACCATCTCCCAATAGTTAGCCTTCAAGATTTTTTTAGAAGGGAATAACGCATTTGCGGGATCATTCCACAATTCTCCCATTCCCAGGCTGACTAGCAAGGACCTAATTGCCTTCAGCCAATGTATTTTATGGAAGGAATCTTTAGCAATTATTTCCTTTAGGCCTCATGCGTAGTGCTGTAGTTCCTCTGTGGTCCATATCCTACGCCAATACAATAGCGGCCGTAGGGAAGCAAGATCTTGGACAGCTTTTTTCCCAGGTCCCACATTAATGGCGTCAAGGGAGTACTTTGCGGAACGCTATTCGCTTTTCTCAAAAACTCATTTTCCGCTAGCGTCAGATTTCTTAAATTTTCAAACCCCCAGAGTTCAGCCCCGTAAAGGGCCGAACTTAACACCTTCATCCGGTATATCTCCAATAATGGGCTAATAGGTTTCGATACTGAGGCATTAAACCTTTTCAGGAGGAGACCTGCCTGCTGGTGATGTTTTAATACTGCAAGGTCTAATTGGCTAGTCCAGCCCATGTCGCTCTGGAGGGTAACCCCCAGATATGTAAAGGCGACAACCCGCTCAAGCGGGGATTTATTCATGTATGTGCTCCCTCTGAAAGGTTTAACAGGCCTGGTCGGTTTATGTTCAGTAAGGACCATAAACTTTGTTTTCGCGGTATTTATTTCTAAGCCCCGGTCCAAGCAAAAATCTTTAAAACGCCGCAGGGCACGCTGAAGCCCACTTCGCGTTTTTGAGATTATCAAGGTGTCATCCGCGAACATGAGGATAGGGACTCGCTTACCAACCATCGCAGGGGCATCGGTCAGGACCAGGGAGAGGAAGTCAGCCACCCCGTTCACGAAGAGCGAGAACAAGGTAGGCGCCATGACGCAACCTTGCCGCACTCCCCGCTCAACAGGGAAGGTTTCCGTAACCTCGCCCTGTCGTCCCCACCGAACCTGAGCGAACGTATCCTCATGTAAGCGAACGATCAAACTCATCAACTCAGGGGCCATCCCTAGCTCATCCAGGACTCGCCACAACTTATCACGTGGGACCAGGTCGAAAGCCGCCCTTAAATCAACAAATACGGCATATAAAGTGCCTTTCTCCAATACCACTGAACGCCAGTAAAGGATAATGAACCGAAAGACCTGATGTATCGTACTGGTCCTGGGTCGAAAGCCAGCCTGGAGGTAACTCAAGATGTTTTCTTCATTCATCCAGGTCTGGATTTTTCCCAATACCAGACGGCCCATAATTTTTGGGATGGAGTCGATCAGGCTAATAGGCCTGTAATTGCCTGCTAGGGACTTGTCCCCTTTTTTGTAAACAGGCACTATTTCAACACCTTTCCAAGATTGGGGGACTTCCATCCCTCGAGCTATGGCATTTGCAAGATACGTAATATACAACCGCCATCTGTTTTTATCATTTAAAAATAGATCAGCAGGGACGCAATCCATGCCTGGGGCGCGTCCCTCAGTTACTAAATCCAATGCCCTGTCTACTTCACTTACAGTGAAGGCGGCCTCCTTATAAAGAGTATGGACATTAATCCCCTCACTCTCGCCGACTTCACTTTTGGCGTACTGTGACTTAAAATAATCAATCCATGAGTTTTGAGCAACATTATTCTGTGGGCTCTCATGGCCCCCACCCCTGTCCCATTTAAAAATATCCCAAAAGGATTTTGGGTTTTTGGACTCACATGCCACCTTAAGGTCCTGCCACCTACTCTCTTCCCATGCTTTTGTAGCAATAAACTGTTTATGCCTATAATTAGCTCGGGCCACCTTTACTTTGCTAGGATCCTTAGTTTTTAATGCTTGGCCCAGCTCCCCCCTAGCTTGTCTACAGGTACCATTATACCAACTCTCCGTTTTACAAGTTCGAACTCTATTACCTAGGCTAGGCTTACAAAAATGTGTTTTTAGTTTTGTGAAGAATTTATCATGGGCTTCCATAAAAGGTTTATACAGTGACCCGTACGTTATATCTACCTCCATAGTTGCCAGCACACCATCCAGATCTATCTCGATGTCAGTCATAGTATTTGGATGCTCTGCAACTTGGCACCACTTAAGGTGGCGCTCATCATTTGTTATAACTAACTCAGGGGGTATAAATCCCCGGGTCACTTCGTCCACTTTATCTAGGCCCAGTCTGAACAGCGCAGTTAGGGGGTTGTGGTCACTCTCAATGCGGGGTATTACCTCCATATCAACAAGAGTGTGCCACAGCTTAAGGGGAACAAGTAGATAATCTATATTACTTGTCCTGACGCCATTATCATAAGTTTTCTTACCCATCCTGTCCGGCAATGTTCGGCCATTAGCAGCCCTCAACTGGTTCCCCATGCAGAGACCCTTCAGCTGTATCGCGGCCTCTGTCCATTTACTTATAGGTTTCATGTCCAGTTGGGGGACTCCCCACCTACAATCCTCATCCTCTGTTAGATTCAGATCATCGAGTCCAACTGGCTCGAAAGTGGTATTCAAGTCTCCTGCGATTAATGGGAGTACATTAGCAGGGATGGTCTCAATCAGCACTTCCAGAGCTACTACAACGTCAGATTTCCTACCACCTGGTAAGCCCCTGGCATAAACATTAAAAATATCAATTTTTAAGTTAGACGGAAAGCTAAGTCTCACGGCGAGAATGTCACAATTTGACACCAGGAGAAGTTGGGTATTACACTTAAGGCTCTGCCTAACCCAAATAACTAATCCGCCCATAGGACGACCCATTTGCCTTTTAACTGCACGGACGTAAAAGTTCAAATAGCCCACTTTAAACACAGGTTCAACCGCCCAGGACTCTTGAAAGAGGCAAATGTCACATTTTTCAATAAATTCCATCCAATGTGGTGAATCAAGTTTGGGACCCACACCCGCCACATTCCAGGAAATGAAAGATGTCTGACATACTGACCCCTCAGATCTATCAGCAGGTAGACCCGTCACAGGAGATAAAAGAGGGGCTTGGTTTGCAAGATTCTGCATTTCCAACGATGACTCTATTCTAGCCACCTCTACAATGTCTACACGTGCTGTATTTTGCCTATGTCCAGCATTCCCTTCTTGCCTACTTCCCTGGCCAGTCGCTTGCCCTGACCTCCTTTCTACGTCCACCCCGTTTCCTGAGGCTATGCTATTCTGGATGGAACTTTGAGACACATACCGTCAGTCACAATCCCCCAGTCCTGACAAAGCATCGAATCTATTAAACAGCCTGATGTTCCCCAAGGGGCATGGATGCAACACCTCTCCCAATGGAAAGGTGTCCCTCGATGTGGAATGCGGGGATCCATAGAGGTAGGACAAGGGCAATAATCCCGGGCGACAGGTCATTTTGAGGCCAAATTACAGATATATTCAACACACCTCCTATCTCTAAATTTAATAATAACACAGTCCCCCACCATAGTCTTAGAACTCCTTCCTATCCAATTCACTCTCCTGGCAAACAAAATTTCTGCTCGTATATTAATTGGCAGTGCTCAATGCTCATTAAGCCAGAGGGTGCACTTATTTTTAAGGTCTATATACTCCCGCTTCCCCTGAGCCAATGGGGGAACCCCCACCAAAACTACCACATAGGGGGCTGATTCAGGAGGGAGATCAATATTGGGTAGGGTATCTAAACTATATGCTAGGGACGTCACGGGCAATTTTTGATGTGTAGCTGGAGGTCTACTAGCATCTACTTGATGCGTCCTATCCCTCAGAGCTATGTTTTCGGCCCCTATCAAATTAGGAGACAGAGGTGCGTCAGTGGGCAACGTGGGTGCTTTTTGAATAGAACTAACACCCCCCTTTACTACTCCAGCAGTATTAGAGTCAGCAGTACTTTGACCTGCAGTTTTTTTCTGCCTACAAGTAGTAGCACTGTTCCAGTTTCACCACCTGCTTCTAAACTGATGCAAGTGAAAGTTCAAGGCACAGCAGTCTATTCTCGATTGAGTCCAGCCGATCGTATATTGGGTGACATATTGGGTGACATATCTTCTTAAAAGTGCCTTCCAGTCTCTTCCAGAACAATGGGCCCAAGTCAAATTGTGCATCACCTCCCACAATTGCTTGGTGACTACTATGCCCCTCTTTAGCAAGTAATGCAGGCTGTGTAGTACTAGAGAGAGTCCTAGCAACAGGATCCTCATTAGACGCCGCCATTTTGCCAATTTTAGCTTTTCTCACCCCTGCTTGCATTTGTGCCCCGGTACGTTTTCTTTTTGCTGTCACCCCCGCCTCCTGCTGAGCAAATCCCGATTTTGCATGGCAGGCTGAGCGAGTTTTAATATTAGGAGAAGGAACTCTCCTTACAGCATTATGTGCTCCCATGCCTCTAGGGGAGTTCATACTTGTTTCAAGGATGACCACTGGTTGTGATAAAAAGCTTCTCTCCTCCACCCCCGAAGGAGGCAGCGTATCCTGGGAGTCAACCTGCTGATAAACTGGTGATCTAGCCCTCGCCAGATTTCCCAGTGAAGATCTCTTATCAAAGGGTGTGTCCAGGGATAGTCTCTGTTCTGTGAGTTCAATATCCTTGGCCAAAGCTGACGATACCCTGACAAGGAAGTTATCCAGGGTGCCCATTAATTATCCTCCAGTGGACTTCCTACCATTCACTCCTGCGGTTGGTGCGGTAGCCATACTTGCTATAAAGGCACTGCCACTTCCACTCCTCAATTGCAGATTGTAGCACACCCAGACTATACTGAAAATCACTGACCTTTAGTTGCTAAGGCTGATGTTAGAGGGGTGGCCCATCCCGTCCTTGTCCGTTCTTGAACGGGCTTAAACGGGCCCGCCCTTGGCAGGGCTTCGCCCAGCTCGTCCCGCGGCACGGAGGGCTGAGCTGTTTAAATGCGCCTCCTGGCGTGGTGTTGCGGCGTCAGTTACGCCGCGCCGCTGGGCTGCTGGGTATTGTAGTCCCAGCGCGGCTGCGGCGGCGTCTGTGGTGCTGTGAGCGGAAGTGGCGTCAAGGTAGGTCCCCGCTCCTTTCTTCCTGCCCGTTTTGACTCTTGGCGGCAGCGGCGGCAATGTCTCCAAACTCCCCCCTGACACACTAAGCAATGGAGGCGGAGTAAATTCTTTTATTTATTTTGAAAGTTTTATATAGCGCGAACATGACCACCGAGGGTATCAGAGCGCTTTACAGATTATGCTTCAAAGGGTATAAACATACAAAACAGAATAAACAAAGCGACAAAATCAAAGTCTAAAATTGTCCAACAATCTCGTGAGGGAAAATTAAACACACAAGCAGTTGGGAGCGGAGTTATACTCAGAGCCAATACAACAAAATACAAAATAGTCACAAACTGTGGGGCATATTAGCAAGGGCATCATCGCAGCTTTAGCGGGACTTTTTCCTGCTAAAGCGACAATAATTTTATCGCCCTATTAGCAAGCTGTCGCTAACAGCAGTTAGCGACAGCTTTTAGGCAATAGCGACCGGTTTGGGGCCCACTTTGCATGTCAGCGATATTTATCGCTAATGACATGCAAAGTGGGCGTACCCAACCTGTTAGCGACTGAAAGCAGTCGCTAACACAGCTATCGCCTATTAGCAAGGCAGGCGAAGCGATAAAAAAAGTCACAATAAGCGTGATTATCGCTAGAACCTAACGCCTGCTCAGACCGCTTCTTAACCTGTATATTCAATGAGAGGTGGATATTCAGGTTAAGTCCCTATTGGCTTTGATTCCTGAATATCGCTGGATTTCCAGCGATATTCACGCATTGAGCTGCTATCACCGGATATTTTAACGCATTAGAGATAACCGTAGCTAATGGCATGTTATCTCTGCGATAATATCCGACGATTTGCGGCGATAAAAAAAATGAGCTAAGCGCTTTTAGTGATAAATATCGCTATTTGTTGCTAATATGCTCCCATGTATTTTAAGCATATTTGACAAACCCAATGTTACTAGAAGAAACATGTTTTTGTGGTTCTATAATGTAGCTAGGTTACTTACAGAGAACTTTAAAGGAGGGGTTAAAAGAAACAAAGTAAAAAGCACTTTGAACAGATTTCAGTGCAAAACACAATACATCTTTTTTCATGAAGTTATTTCAAAATGTCCCTTTTTTGTCAAATCTCCGTCATTTTTAGGGCTCGCGCCCTGCGTTGCACTGCGTAGCAGTGCTTCGCGCAGCGCAAGGCATTTAGTAATCGAAAAACGGGGTTTGGAAGCTGCCCTAGGAATTGCACACGCTCGTGCGTGTGCTTTTCCTTTTGTTGGCAGCTATTGGTCTTTGCGTGCGTCTTTTAATAAAAGACTGCATGCAATAGGCCACAGGCAGGCGCATTGCTCCGCCCATGGCCTATTGGTGTCTATTGCGCGCTTGGTGTGCGTAATAGACACCAATAGGCCATGACTCGCAGTGGCGTACGCGCGCGCACCACTTGCGGTCTTTTTGGTTTTTTCAATCGGCAGTGAAAGCGAAGGCTTTCCCTGCCGCTTGTTGAGCTTTGGTGGCGGCAAACAATCATGATCAAACGCGACTGAACCCTTTTTATGATTCCATTTTCAATACATCTGAAGATGCAGATCTAAAATCTTCAAAAATGTAGTTTTAAAGACACCGCTTTACGCTAAATGTTTCAAACTAATCAACAAAATTATCACCAGGACTATCATTTTAGTTTCGTTGCCACATGTTCGGCATTACACATAAAGTGTCATAATAAGCATAGGGGCGTTCAGGAGAAAACATGACATTTATTCTGTGCTTATATAAGCCACTCATTTGCTTCAGATGAGCACTGACCCGTGTACTTTAGGCTTTCATTTTCTGAGCAGTAACTCACCAGAAGGCAGTGAACGGGGTCTCCTCTCAGATTTATTTATTTTGTTGCATATTTATATAGCGCAAACTCAACCCGAAGGTATTGGAGCGCTTTACATGAGCACCGTATTTACATTCAGGCACGGGGAGATGACGTGATTTGCCCAGAATCACAGGATGTGGACGCGACCCCGATGCTCGAACCTTGGTCTCCGGCACCAAAGTCGGCGGTCTGAAGGAGGCGCCAGTCTCCTCCTTTGTGTTGAGTGATGAAGGTTTTGACCTGGTTGTCAGTCTTCGTGTTAGCCAGAAACATTCCCTTTATCCCTGCTAACTAGGAGAAATTAGAACAGCTGAAAAACGTGTAGGTTGAAGGACAGTTTTAAACACATTACATCAGCAGGATTCGGAATATTAGGCACATGAAAGCAACGTCATCCAGTGTAATTATAATGTTCTATGTGTGTCCTCAAGTATATGAGGGTACGAAGTCTATATGAGCAGGCCTTTAAGTGGGATGAAAAAACTGGGGGGTCTCTCAAAAGGGCGTGGCCAGTGTAATTAGGGGCGTGGCTTTAAAACACTTAGGCAAAAAATCTGTTTTTAGCATGGTGTGCAGCCTGACTTGCATCCAGATATGTGATACAACAAGTAACATCATACCTACAAGAAGTCAGGACTATTGGCCTTGTCAATGGTTATTAGTTGCATAAGATAAACAAACTGCAACTATGACTTGTTACATATAATCTTGAAAAAACTTCCAATTAAAGCCCTGGTGACACCCGACAATGTTGCTGCTATTGCGTTTCAGAAAGAGAAGGGAAATCCAGAGAGAATGACTCTTTAAAGGATTTCCCTTCCCCCACAACACTCACCTAGCATGACGTCATACCGTAACTTCTTCACTAGTGAGAAGTGAGCAGTGTGAGCAGCGCACACTAGTGAGAAGTGAGCAGTGTGAGCAGCGCACACTAGTGAGAAGTAAGCAGTGTGAGCAGCGCACACTAGTGAGAAGTAAGCAGTGTGAGCAGCGCACACTAGTGAGAAGTGAGCAGTGTGAGCAGCGCACACTAGTGAGAAGTGAGCACTGTGAGCAGCGCACACTAATGAGAAGTGAGTAGTGTGAGCAGCGCACACTAGTGAGAAGTGAGCAGTGTGAGCAGCGCACACTAGTGAGAAGTGAGCAGTGTGAGCAGCGCACACTAGTGAGAAGTGAGCAGTGTGAGCAGCGCACACTAGTGAGAAGCGAGCAGTGTGAGCAGCGCACACTAGTGAGAAGTAAGCAGTGTGAGCAGCGCACACTAGTGAGAAGTAAGCAGTGTGAGCAGCGCACACTAGTGAGAAGTAAGCAGTGTGAGCAGCGCACACTAGTGAGAAGTGAGCAGTGTGAGCAGCGCACAGTAGTGAGAAGTGAGCAGTGTGAGCAGCGCACACTAGTGAGAAGCGAGCAGTGTGGGCGGCGTACACCGATGTGCTTGCAGTCTCGAAACGGGTCTCTATCAGGTTGTTTTGTGCCCTGGCACTTTTTTCCAGACTGCAGTGACAGCGAACTGCTGTCACTGCAGTGCGGAAAAAAAGGACCACCTGTTCCAGGGCTCAAAACAGAGCCCGATAGGGACCCGTTTCGAGGCCCCCTCTAAAAAACTGCCGGTGCTCAAACCCGGCGAGACCCGGACCACTTAAAGCCCTGTATATGAGGTTACCCTGAGCCTGATTTCCCAAGATCCTCTTCGATAGTGAGGCACATAGTTCCACCTCCTCCCCCCCCCACCCCAAGAGTACTCCTAGGAGAGGAAACCCAGGCTCAAAGTGCATGACCCACAACTTAACTCTTACAGTTGCATGGCTCCGACCAACCAGCCTTACAGCGAGTTGCCTCCCTTGATACTAGAAATCAGTGATCAAACCTTAACGTATAGTTTTATTAGCAGCATTCGATAGTCTGCACGGATATCACTTCCATTCTAGTCGGGCTCTTATGCGGTGCGAGGCTGGTTTCAATATTTTTCAAAGCTGAGTTTGGTTTTCTGTCAGTAATGGACTGGTATCGATTTCCAAAGTGCACATTATTTACATAGAGATGTGTTTGGCTGCAGTAAATTGAGTCACACATTCTTCTGTCAACTTGTTTTCATTGGAAAGCGGCAGTAAAAGTTTGATAGGATGCATGAGCATTCCTTTAAAATAGCGCATGCAATTGTAAATATTAATTCAATCATACTTGCCGAGTAATAGACCAGACAATAAGGAACGCAAAGAGTGATTTAAGAGCAGTGCAGTCTAGGGCTATCATGCCTTTTTAATGGATCTACTCAAATTAATATCAGCAATGAGGAAGAATAAATGCATGCTGTTGTGGTAAGTTAAAAAGAAGTGCCCATCCAATGATTGCAGAGGTTAGTGAACATGTTCTGTTTTTATTGCTGGTCTGAAGCTGCTTTCTGAATGTGTTTGTGCTACAAAAAAAACAAGCATTTGCAATGCAATAGGTCTCGCATTATTAAAGTTTGAGCTATTGGCATTGCTAATAATAATGCAACACCAATAGCTCAAACTTTAATAATGCACGACCTATTGCACTGCAAATACTTGTTTTTCTTGGCAGGATAGCACGCTCCTTAAGTATTTATAATTGCATATCCAGACGACGCTCTTGTCTGATTGTTGGCCAAAGGTATGGTTGCAATCTGTTCATTGGGCTGCCGCAACATATTACCTAGAAACACAATGATATATCCTGAGCTCGGTAAGCTGAAAGAAATAATTTTTTAGTCCATCAAATCCAATCAGAGAAACTAGTGATTTCTTATGTCTTCTTCATTTATTTCCAATTTGATACGGAAAAACTTCAATCTTCACCCAGAAAACAAAACAAAAAGCCGTTGCCAACACGTGTTTCGTCTTGGTATGGTAACCAATGACTTCTTCAGGGCTGAAATAATTACAATAGAAGCAGTCATTTCTCTAGTAAAGTATATAAACACATATCAAACATTAAGACCACACCTAAGATGACAAATATCATACAAAGTGGCTATAGTTGTAAGTAAGGATCCATAATCCAGTCCTACCCCAATTAAGCAGGTCTTCAATATTGAGTATATTACAAAGGTTGTTTATATATACTAAGGTGGTTAAACGTTTTAGTTACCCAGAACAACCTTATTCATTTAGACATACAAAATTAACCACCAATACTTCTCATTGTTAATTATATCACAACATATGACACAATCATGTAACATATACTGGAGGTTAACACAAGGTCAGCAGAAAGAGAGAGAAATGAAAATTAAAATTAAGCTAAAAGTAAAACACAACACCCAAAACGTGAAGAAAAGGATAAGTTCCAAGCTAATCCAAGTAATAACAAGTCAAACAAATAAATATCCAAACTCGCAAAGCCAATAGTATACCAGTGTAAGGAGAACAGTAGTTGATAGAAACCAAGGTAAGGGTATACTAGTATAATTCGCTCACCTATGGCTAGGGTAAAATCGGTTCATAAGCGGCAGGTTATATTTATACTGATCCACCGCTTTCACCAGTGTAATCTAAAATGAATAGGAATTAATAAATCAAACTGATACGCTATATCGTATACATCCCAATAGTCAAGCAACACAGGTAAGTGCTAATTATGACATCCATGTGTAAAAATTGTAAGGGGACACTCACTAGAAGAAGTTGTATTCCACGCTTTCGCTGGGTGGTGAACAATTTACCAATCAATAAATGGAGATCCGCCGATCTCCATGGAAATTATGTATCAAGGTCCACAATGAGTATTATTTTCGTGTATCAAACACGTGGTACCCTACAGAAAAAACGTTAATCATAATCCTTAATTATGTATCTATAACCGAAATATAGAGTTATAACTCTATATCTATACCTATTCTATATCTATATATCTATATCTATATCTATTTACCAATCAATAAATGGAGATCCGCCGATCTCCATGGAAATTATGTATCAAGGTCCACAATGAGTATTATTTTCGTGTATCAAACACGTGGTACCCTACAGAAAAAACGTTAATCATAATCCTTAATTATGTATCTATAACCGAAATATAGAGTTATAACTCTATATAGAGTTATAACTCTATATTTCGGTTATAGATACATAATTAAGGATTATGATTAACGTTTTTTCTGTAGGGTACCACGTGTTTGATACACGAAAATAATACTCATTGTGGACCTTGATACATAATTTCCATGGAGATCGGCGGATCTCCATTTATTGATTGGTAAATTGTTCACCACCCAGCGAAAGCGTGGAATACAACTTCTTCTAGTGAGTGTCCCCTTACAATTTTTACACATGGATGTCATAATTAGCACTTACCTGTGTTGCTTGACTATTGGGATGTATACGATATAGCGTATCAGTTTGATTTATTAATTCCTATTCATTTTAGATTACACTGGTGAAAGCGGTGGATCAGTATAAATATAACCTGCCGCTTATGAACCGATTTTACCCTAGCCATAGGTGAGCGAATTATACTAGTATACCCTTACCTTGGTTTCTATTGATGAAGCAAAGCTTCGCATATTTTGCGACCTTGCCGAAGTCATGAACCTCGTCTATGTGTAACAAGGTAATAAGTGTACGTCTTACTAACGTTTATATTTAGTTTGAATAAGGATTAAGAAGCTTGCCTATGTGTATTCCTAATGATTTTAATCCGTGTCCGTAAAATATGGCCGCCGCTTGTATTTAGTTACTGCGCATGCGTCAGCCACACTCACGTGTCCTGACGGGTATGCAGAAGTGGAGGGAAATTTATGCGCATGCGTAATTCATAGCTTTGCCTACAACGTGGTACTGCTCGTGCCACTGCTCTTGTGTATGTTATATGTAGCTAACATTTAGACTGCATAAGTATATTTTGTAGTGATAAGTTGAAAGTTCAAAACCAAATGATGTGTTTTCATAACGTTATTTCTATGTATTAATTTGTTCTCGCTTACTTTTCATGTACCGCGGGGAATGGGGGTCTGTCTGTACCGAGAGCCATCTTGGAGGTCCCTTCTGCGCATGATCGCCTTTCCAGGGACCTGACAACTTTGGCTGATGGAACTTAGCCAGCTGGCAGTGATGGGCAAGATGCTCCTGAGAACTGACCTGAAAAACCCAGGAAAACAGAGACAATTGTCCTAGCTCGGCAACAATGTAAATTGTCACTCGTATTTCTGCACAATTTCTCATGGGAACCCCAATCTCTCTAGGCGGTACCCAAATATGTAAATGTAGCATCTAAATAGACTGTTATGATTGGTGTGTTACCCAAAGCCTACCTTAGGACCAATCGAAATTGGGGATTCTGACACTTTGCAACATTGGGGGGTGGTACACCGTCCCAAAAGAGTATATCTACCCTGGGTTCACCTAGGGAATTGTCCGACTTGTCTGGTTTAGCTGACCTGTCACTGACCCATCATACTCAATACGTGACTGAAGATACAGAGCGCTGCGGAGCACTCTGTCCGAAATTGACCATAGACTAAGGTTTTACTGAACCTTAAAGTGCTGGCAAAGCACTTTGCTGGGAGTTCGCTGACCCAATCGGGGTCTTGATCGATAGCTGCAGAGAGGGTGGAACGCAGGCGTTGCTTCCAAACTGCGGGTGTGGTCCTGTCCTGAGCGGTCCTGTCCTGAGGGTTTGCTGTCCTGTCCTGAGGTCCTGTCCTGATTCCTAATCTGAGGGTATCCTGTCCTGTCCGGGGTGTCCATTCTGCACCTGCTGTCCTTTGAGGGGTATCCTTCCTTGAGGGTTTCCTGTCCTTAACTGACCCGTGGCCAGGGTTTGGTTTCCACACCAGTCTAGGTAAATACTGCTCTAAGTTCTTTAAACTTGCACCTTTCTATATTTCTGTCTTTTGCTCAAATATAGAGATATCTTGCATACGTTGATCTTTCCATGCTTTTGCCGCAAACTATTGAAACATAAAGTCATTTGCATAATTTTCTTGATATGTTCTCATGTTACCCTATCTTTTAGAAATCATATTTTGCATTGCAGTTTGTCATTTTCTGATATGGTCTAGAACGACCTTACTTAGATTTTCTAAAGAATTCCTGCCTTGAATGCATAGCATATTTCCTTTGCATCTCATTATTACTTTTAATGATTACCCTGACTTTATTTCTCTATAGTTATGTACTTTTCATTATCTTGATTATCGATTGCCTTATTCTTGTAAATCTCATGCTTTCAGAAAACGAACTTTAGATAAACATTTTAAAAACTTCCAGTTGTCCGTGGTCATTTACAACAGTATTGAATGTCATTTTGAAATTGCATTTGCTGCCTTTCCTTTTACAGCTAGGCCCCTGATCCATTGAAGTCATAGGTACCCGTGTCGGTGGATGGTAAGTCGGGTACACTGAGTAATAACAGTAGGGAACACACACAATTGGTAGCAGCCTGTGAAGTCGCCTGGTCAATGAATAGTGTGAATTGAAAGTATATGGGCCCTGAAGCCGGAAACGGCGAAATCATTGGCTGGGTGACCTCGCGCGCTCTATCAGTTTTCTGGTAGATCAGAGGATGGTTAGGGACTAGCTAAAGGTTAGACTAGTTAAGTCGGAAGCTGCTAGTACATTAATGCTGCTATAAGAGCGGCTGTTGCGAGGGAACCGATCACTCTCTTGTGAATACGCTGCTGAAATTCATGAATTGTTGTATTGTTATTATTCTTGTTCTTATATTGTTATATGTATTAATCCAGGCATTTGTAAACCGTATTGTTTCTTGTTGTCCGAACTCCCCGGGGAATTGAAAGGGCAAGTGGTGAATAGAATCCATTGTCCTGAGGTCACAGGCTTAAGGAAAGTTAGGTGCAGGTTAGGATAACCGGGAAGCACTAACTAGGGTTTTTTCTGAATATATGTGGGAATAAATGTCAGTAACGAGGTTCATTGGCAAAATTCCCATAGTGGCGTAACCTAGTAAGGGTCACATCGGAAGAGTAGCAGGTTCATCGGAGCTTGGGTGAAAGCAAAGGGGTCCGCTGGGAAACCTTAGACTCGGATATATCCCGGAAAGAAGTGGATGAGTTTAGGGGAATAACAGGTTCACCGATGCTAGAGTGAAGGGTAGGCGGAAGAGATCTGCCCGCAGCGCGTGAAAAGTAAATGGAAGTAGTTTACTTGCAGTAAAAGAAATCTTTTCTGTCTAGACACTTGAGCACTGTGGCGAATGTGTATTTGTTGTAAAATAACCAAGCACTGAGCACTTTAAAAGGAAAGAAAGTTTCCGTTACCTTGTGAAGGGAGGGAGTCAGTCGCGAAGTGCCTCTGACGTCACTCCGTGCCGCGCTGGGATTGGTAGAAACAGCGGGCGGGTAGCGGGGCTGAAATTGTAAAGGAGGGGTGAAGCGCCGAGGAGTGAGAACTGTCTCACGAAGGGGCCGCGCACCCATTGGCCAAAAATTATTTGAACGCGTGCACCTCATTGGTCGCACGGAATTGCAAGACGCGTTCTGATTGGAGGTGACTTTGTAAACAGAGTTAAGCGTAAAAATCGTATGTGGCACTCGTATTGTCCAGAGACTAGACCCGATCCAAGAAACCAAGGGTTTGAAAGGGATCAGTGGAAAGCTAATAGATACGATATTATGTACGGAGCTAAGAGAAAGATGTCCCTTGTAAGCAGGGTAAAGAATTTCTTCAAAACGGACAACCCGATTAAGTCTAGAGAGGGTGTTACTATCCCGCCACCGAATACTCCTGCCTCATTCATGATGTTTGACCGAGGGTACAACACCTGTGTGTGGTTGGAGAATTGGGTAAAGTACACAAAAGATGACGGAGTATTGGCTTTTCCGTTAGACGGTACCTTTAATGGCAGAATTTTATTTAATTTGAGAACCCGCATGAATGAATTGCATCCCAGACCGAGACTAACGCAGTATGAGGCATTAGAGGAATGGGAGATTGAGGCTTTCGAAAGGGAGAAACCCCGGATGGACAAAGGTCTGACCAAGTGGTACCCAAGGCTGAAACAGGAGACCAGGGATAAGAGGATGAAACAGTGGAGGCAGAGCATGATTGTTGAGGGTCTGTTCCCCATGATGCCAGCATGTACCCCTTCGGGGGAAGGGAATAAGACAGAAAAATGTAAGCATTGGGGAGCCCTTGGAGAGTCAGACGATGAATTGTTAGATGACATCTTTACGAGAAGTCCGCCCCCTTATAATGAGGGAGCCCGACCTTCCAGTGCAGGAGAGAATCCCCAACGTCCATCTATTAAGGAGGAAGACAGATCCCTATGTAGGGGGGAGGGGGCCAGGTATTGCCCTATTTCGAGAAGCCCGAGCCCCCGGAAGTACGAAATATATATCCCAGAATGCCCGAGAGCTCAGAGGAAAAATATTCCCGTGAAAGAACATTTTTTCCCAGACCTCTGTATGAAAACGAAGAAAAGCCAGTAAGTTCAGGAGTACCCTTTTTGCAGCCTCCATATGGGGAAGAGCGTAGGTCATTTGGCACAGGAACTTTGTTCCCAAAACCAAATTATGGTGGGGGACCAAGTGAAACGCATCCTACCGCCCCGAGTCTTACCCCTCACTTGACCCCACAGATGATACCTGATCGGACATTAGGAAGAGTACTAGATGAAAGGGAGCAAGAGGCCCTAGCTAGACAGAGGACAGAAATAATTCAGAAGATCTCCCAGTTAAATACCAGTCCTGAAGCTTTGACTATTCCGGTAACAATCGGACCAGTGGTTCCGTTGTACGGGAATAATCAAGGAGGTCTGAACCCTCCAGTTATGAACCCGATAATGGCCCCGCCGAGGCAAGAGCCCCTACTGATAGACGATCAGTCCAGTGAGTGTGAGTCCGAAGTGGTGTTCTTGGATCTACCAAACAAACACACCGGAAAGGGAGTGCAGAAGAGGCATAATCCTTTTGATGCGAAAGAAATTAAATTAGAATCAGCAACAGGGACTAGGAGTGTTTCCTTGGTAACGCCAGAAGAGATTGAAAATTGGAGTCGTGATTTAGAAAAACAGGCTCCGCAAACGAAACCTTTAGACCTCTATAAACTGAGGGTAGAAATAGAGGAATTGATGGCAGGAAATGTGGGGTTAGACAGATTAAACACCTATTCTGAAGAAGAATTGCTGTTCATGTGTAAAAGCCTTACCAGAAGTACTAGGGTGCTCCACGAAAAACTGACCGACACTGCAGCTAGTATGGGGATAGATATATCGAGATCGAAGCCCTTGCAGAAACCATACCGAGCTGAGTTCTCAGATAAGGATTTAGAGAACTTGAATGTGTCAGGGAGGAAGTTGCAGATTAAAGAGTTGCTTGCAGTTTTGCAAAAATGGGGAGACGTGGAAAGGTGGAAAACGAGGTGGGCACGTAAGAAAGATGAGGCCCGATCGAGACAAGCTACCCCTGAGTTCCCTCTGAGAGAAGTAGACAAACCCGAAACATTATGCCCCATGCGGGAAGTACCAGGTGGGAGGTATGTGCACGTTCCATGGTCCAGACAGGACATTGTGTCCTTTACTAACGATTTCCCGAAACTGCGCGAGAAGCCGGTTGAATGGTACCGGCAAGTGGAAAGGTTCATAAAGGTGCAGAAATGCCTGTGGAAAGACCTGGATGGGTTTTTCGACATTGTGGTCCCAGTCGATCTATGGACCGAGTGTAAAATAGCCATAGCCTGGCCTAGTGAGGAGTATACCAGAGATAAAGAAACAGGGGAACCTTCGAAGGAAGTCATGAGAAAGTATGAACAAGTAATTCAGCACTTGAAACTAAAGGTGCCAGCTAAGGAAACTGATTGGACCAGGATAGATAGAACAACGCAGGAAAGAGAGGAGACAGTGCACTCCTATTATGAAAGGCTGTTGCAGGTGTTTAAAACATACAGTGGTATAGATAACATCGAGATGAAGGACATGACGCACTTCATTTACAGGTTTGTAAACGGTTTAAGACCTGAAATTTGTCAGTGGATAAAAGATAACAAAATCTGTTGGCACTCCAAAAAGGTAGACGAGGTCCTGCGGTACGCAAAGTACTGCGAGGACGAGATGGCAGAAAAGAAAAAGGCTCTCAAGGAAAAAGTGATGTGGGCTTAGGTGAAGCTCGCAGAACAGCAGGAAAAGCAGTTGAGTAACATGGTCAAAAATACAAAGAACGAAGGCCCTGGGGGAGGGGGAGGAGGCAAGCCCCGGCCCAAAATAAGCAGGGAGGAGGCTATGAAGAAATTTCCCTGCCATCAGTGCGGCGAAATTGGACACTGGCGTAACGAGTGTCCTTACTTGCCCGAAGATAACCCCAAAACTCCTGATTTAACTCCACAGACGCAGAAAGAGAGACCAAGAAAGACTCCACCACAGGTAAAAACAGTTCAGGTGCCCCGAGCACCAAAGCAAGTATACAGGGGAAAACAGGCAGAGGGAGATGAGATAGAAGTCTGGGAAAGCAATGAGAACAGAAATGCAGCAACTTCGCAGTATCTTCTAAATGATACCTTCCTTTGTGATGACCAGTACTGACGGGGCCTGAGAGGGGAGGACGAGGAGTGCGTACTTGGCGCCTCCTTGCCGGTAGACCAGTCCGGACCATACATTGAAGGAAAGGTTGACGGAAACGATGTCACCTTTCTGTTGGACACTGGCGCTACCCGTTCTACTGTGAGAACAGTGGACGTTCCAAACCTACCCCTCTCGGGAGAAGCCATCCAAGTAGTGGGTGTATCTAATCAATTGATTAGTACTCTTGTTACCAAGCCCATGGAGATCTCAATTGGAAACTTTAAGGAAATGCATAGATTTGTCGTTTGCGACACCAGTCCAGTGAACTTGCTGGGACGTGATTTGCTGTGCAAAATGAACTGTACCATCTTTTGCACACCAAAGGGTGTGGAAATTCAGACCCCAGATGAAGACGGCATTTATAAATTAATGTTAGTCAGACCTGACTCGGAAATTAAACGAATGACCATGCAGGATTTGCCCAAAGAACTCCAAGAAGCAGTAAAGCCAGAGGTGTGGGACTTTACCGGGAAAGATGTAGGGTTAATGAAAAATGTGGACCCCATACAGATAGCAATAAAGGACAATGCAGTATACCCCAATACTAAACCCTACAGGATGAATGCAGAAGTGAAAGCTGGTGTTGCTGTGGAAATAAAGAAATTGTTAGAAGGAAACATCATACAGGAGGTAATGAGTAGTCCATGTAACTCTCCGATTATGGGTATCAAGAAGCCTAGTGGCAAGTACAGAGTAGTGCAGGATCTACGAAAAGTCAACAAAATAGTAGTTCCCTGTTGCCCTATTGTCCCGAATCCAGCAGTGATTCTGTATCAGATTCCCTGGGATGCTGAATGGTTCACCGTGATAGACTTGTGCCATGCATTCTTTTCCATTCCCTTGCATCCAGATAGCAAATTTCTTTTCTCATTTGCCTTCGAAGGTCACGTGTATTGCTGGAACCGGGTCCCTCAAGGGTATACAGAGAGCCCCTCTATCTTTAATCAGATCTTGAAAAAATGTTTGGAAACTTTAGTCCTACCTGGGAACTCTGTCTTAGTGCAATATATAGACGACCTCTTGGTGGCGTCTAAAAGTCATAAGGATTGTGTGATTGACACCATTGCCCTACTGAATCACCTGTGTGAAAAGGGACATAAAGTGTCCCCTGACAAGTTACAGTTTTGTGCAAAATCGGTGAAATATCTGGGGCACCAGATAGAAAAAGGTGTCAGAAAAGTGACATCGGAAAGAGTGAGAATAATTCAAAAGATGCAGTTGCCCCGTACTCAGAAAGAAATAAGAATGTTCCTGGGTGTGATAGGATACTGCAGGCAGTGGATTCTGGGATTTGCAGTCCTAGCCAGGCCCTTGATAAAAATGACTAAGAGAGGAACACCGGAGATTGTAGAATGGGATGATGAAAGCTTAACAGCCTTCACCAAACTACGAGATTGTCTGTGTACTGCTCCTGCATTGGGGATGCCAGACTATTCCAAAGAGTTTGCCCTATTCTGTGACACTCGCGATAATTGCGCATTGTCAGTCCTAACTCAAGAACATGGCACGACGAGAAGGCCTGTGGCATATTTCTCTGCCACTTTAGATCCAGTGGCTGCTGGATTACCAGGTTGTCTGAAAGCAGTAGCTGCTACCTGTGCCAGTTTAGAGCAGAGTGAGTCAATTGTCATGGGACATCCGGTAACTGTGTATGTTCCGCATGGAGTGGTAATTTTGTTGACCAGAACAAAAACTCAGTATCTCACCCCTAGTCGGCTGACTAAATATGAGAGGATTCTTGTGGGTGCTGCAAATGTAAACATTGTTAGGTGCAGTATTCTGAACCCAGCCACCTTACTCCCCGACCCAAAGGATATGGAAGGGGGGGTGGATGATGAACATGATTGTATTGATCTAACAGAATTCAATACCAAGCCACGCCCAGACATAAAGGAAACGCCATTGCCTGTGCATGATAAAGAACTATTTGTAGATGGTTCATGTCTAAGGCATGAACAAGGAGGCCTGAGTGCTGCCTATGCAGTAGTGTCCCTAGAGAAAATTGAGGAAGCAGGTTATCTATATCACATCAAGTCTGCACAAGTAGCCGAATTGATTGCTATGATAAAAGCTTGCCAAATTGGGAAGAACATACGCATAACAGTGTATACTGACAGTCAGTACTGTTATGGGGTTGTGCATGACTTTGGCCAGTTGTGGCTACAGAGGGAGTTCCTGACTTCATCAGGTACCCCTATTCGAAATGGAAAAGTTGTCCAAGACCTTTTAGAGGCAATCCAGTTACCAAAGGAACTGGCAGTGGTAAAATGTGCTGCTCATAAGAAGAGCATGGACACTGTATCACTGGAAAACGATTATGCTGATCGAGTGGCCCAATGGTGCGCAAGAGATCGGTATATCGTAAATCCAAAACGAGGGGGGCCAGGAACCAGCTGCCAACTTCAGGTGTTTGAAGAAGTGCCTACATGGGATGAGGTGAAAGAGTGGCAGCAGGCGGCACCTTGACAAGAAAGAGAGAAGTGGAAGGAAGATGGATGTAGACCAAGACGTGTGGATGGTGTCATTATAGGTCCAACTGGTATGCCTGTGTTACCTAGACACCTACTTAGCGCAATGGCGAGGTTGATACATGAAGGATCACACATTGGTAGGGACGCCATGATTCTAGTGTTCCAACAGACTTGGTACAGTAAAAAGTTCAGGAAAGTAGCAGAGTCCCTCTGCCAGAGGTGCCTGTCATGTCAAAAGATGAACCCAGGGAAGAGGACTGTGGTGTCACTGGGGAAAATTGGGAGGTCTGGGGGTCCCTTTGTAAGGATACAGGTTGATTTCATCACCATGCCCCGTTGTGAAGGGAAACGATATGTCCTTGTCATGATCTGTTTATTTTCAAAGTGGGTGGAAGCTTTCCCTACTCCCCAAAATGACGCGAAAACAGTAGCTAAGTGTTTATTAAAAGAACTGATACCTAGGTTCGGGGTTCCAGTCACTATTGAATCAGATCAAGGCTCACATTTTCAGAATGCAGTGATCGACGAACTCTGTAAGGCCTTTGGAATTTCCCAAAAGCTTCACTGTGCCTACCGTCCAGAGGCTTCTGGAGTAGTGGAACAAATAAATGGAACTATCAAAAACAGACTAGCAAAACTGTGTGATGCAACTAAACTGACCTGGGTGAAGGCCCTACCCTTGGTCCTGATGGGACTCAGAAGTATTCCTGATCGCAAGACAGGCCTAAGTCCCCATGTAATCATTATGGGAAGAGTGATGAGACAAGCATGGGTGCCTGGAAGCAAACTGTTGAGTATTACTGATGATTTGGTGCTTGAATACTGCAAAAGATTGGGTGACCAAGTGCGTTCTATCTCTCGCCAGATCGGAGAAGACGCCATCCTCAATCCAACGACTCCTCTCCACAAACTGGTCCCGGGGGACTGGGTGAAGATAAAGAAGCATACTCGGAAGAGCTGCCTGGAGCCAAGGTGGGGAGAAAAACGTCAGGTGATTCTGGTTACTACCACAGCAGTCAAGTGTGCAGGGGTTCCGCGTTGGATACACGCCAGCCACACCCAGAAGGTACCACCAGACGAAGTGCCTGAAGCAGAAGGACGTCCAGCAGAGGACTCTGCAGGAGCCAGACCAGAAGTAGCTGACGACGTACAGCCCAGTACCAGTCAAGCTGCAGAATCAGCAGACGTTGGCCCAAGGATAGTTGATGACGAACTACCAAGAGTCCAGCCTGCTGAAGGGGTCCAAGAAGCTGAGCCAGAAGTAGCTGAAGACGAGCTGCCAAGCATATGGCCAGAAGAGTGGATTCCCTTGATTGATCTCACCGAAGACCCCATTCGAACAAGTGAACGACTTTGGGAAGGTAGAGAGTGGACTAGAGAGGAAAAGCAAGGCACAGGCGAAGAACCTCAGACTCTTGAGATTCACATCAAAACTGAGGAAGGAGAAGGTCAGACAGGGACAGAGCACGTGATTGATACAGAACAAGTGAATAAGACTGAACAAGTGCCCGATACTGAACAAGTGAAGGATCCTGAACAAGAGAGGAATACAGAACAAGTGATTGATACTCCTCCACTGACACCTGATATCGGGAAGGGACAGACTAGACATAGTGTAATAGTTCGAGCAGAAGAAAGTCCAGAGATCGAAGTGCTTGAACAGGATCAGATAGAATTAGAAGAACGTGTTCAGGAAACAGAGTCAGAGACACTTGAAGAGCAAACACACAATTTACCTGAACAAGGCCAGATTAATACCCAGGCAGAAGAAACAGATGCTAGCCCTGGAATTAGTCAGATAGAAGAAGAAGAAACTGAAGCAGAATTGCCACAAGCTAATGAAAATAAGAGGGCAAGAGAAGAAAACGAAGTCCAAGTACCAACCAAAAGACTTAAGAAAAGAAAGCATCTTGAGCCTAGATACATAAAGAAATTGAGATTGAGAATAAAAACAGTAGAAGAAAAACGTGCAGAAGAAAGGAGAAGTGCTCGTATAGCAGAACAACCAGAAGACACTTCCAAAAGAAGGAGTGATCGGATAAAGAGACAAAACAAAAAGTACAAGTCACCTGAATGGACACTTGTGTTAAAAGAACTTGAAGATCTCGATATCACTGACGTAAGCGACGGAGAGCCTGTCCCTGAGTACTCTGACGAAGAGGAAGAAGAGCCACCGTGAATTTGCACAAAGTAAGATACTTGTGTAGAGACACAAAGAGGGGTTGAGAAACTTCTTCTGAAGCCAAAATGTCTGATTCTAACGTGAATGGTAGACCTAGTCGCAGCTGTTGCAAAACATGCTGCAAGGTATGTGTCTGTAGTATAGTTGTCCTGATATTACTCTGGATAGGACTAACCATTTTCATTCCCTTTGCTGTAAGCAAAGATACAAATATTGTCCCTACTGAAATTGTAAATACTGACAGTGAAGAGCTGACAACACAGAGTGTAGCTAGACATGAGAGAGCACTGAGACAAACAAAACAAAACTTAGAAGCATCAGATGAGGAAGAACTACAATATCATAGAATCAAAAACAGGACACGCTTAAATGTTTTCGCAAACTTGTTAATACACTATGTAGAGACTATGGAAATTGAGGATTGCTATGTCTGCATGAAGCTACCTACTTCTGTAGCTGAAGGCGTGACATACCATCACTTGCCACTGACATACGGAATTTCCTGTAGCATTTTAGCTAGTTTATTTTACAAAAGAGGACCGTTACAGTACTATTACTCTAATAATGACGTGATCTTTTCTGAGCTTCCTATACGTGGGAACTTGAATCCTGTACATACCAAAAGTGACGCAATACGATACATGGGGGATTACTTCCTAACAATAGGTAATATCGACATAGCTGACGCACACAGAGATAACTTGACTTGTTCTTTGCATGAGCAGGAAAAGATGTTCCTAAACATGGCAGAGAAAAGGAGAATTAAAATACAAAAGAAGGCTAATGACGAAAGTCAGAAAAGGCCAAAGTGGGCAGAGAACATGGAAGGCACCTCAACTGGTGGGGCGGGTCCTGCTCTGTTGCTGGATTTTGAAAAGAAAGGCAAGCTATGTCTTCACCGCAAGAAGACTAGCTATTATAATAACATTTTCATTGGTTCCAGTGAATGCGAACATAATTACAAGGTAATTGGAGGTTGGGGTTTCAAAAATGGGTCAGAGCATGTGTTTCCTGGAATTTATTATATTTGTGGGGACAAGGCTTATTTCAAATTGCCGGATCACTGGTATGGAAGTTGCTATTTTGGCATTGTCTTCCCAAAAATATACCATGTGAATGGAGTTGCTGGAAGCAGTGAAAATACTAATGGCTTAGTGCGTAGTAAAAGAGAAAGTATAGGTGAAATTATGGGTAGTATTTTCAGTGCACTGATACCTGGAGTGGGAGTGGTTCTGAACACTCACCGAATTTGCAAATTGTCCACTATAGTGGATGTGTTGTCGACTGAGACAGCTCATGGATTTCTGCTGGTTAATACCGAAAGGGTTGCGATCAGATCAATGGTTTTGCAGAATCGACTTGCTCTTGATACCTTATTGGCGAAAGAGGGCGGAGTCTGCCGGATGTTGAAGGCGCAACATTGTTGCACTTATATTCCGGACAAAAGTGTGCAGCTCAAAAGATATGTGAGAAACATTACTAATTTGGCAAAGGAACTCAGACCACTCGAGGTTGATAGTGCCTGGAAGAGACTGGTAGATGGTCTCTCAAATGTAGGTCATTGGTTCGCTAGTATAGGTAAAGGCTTATTGCTCAAAGTACTGATGCCAATTGGAATTATAGGTCTCATCCTATTTTTCATATTTGTCTGTTGCAAATGCCGCAAGCACATAAAGAAGTATGAGGTGAATGCGAGAGAAGTAATAGAAGAGATGAATAATCAGATCTATAAAAAGGTGAAGAATTCTCACCCTACCAAAACTGAACGAGAAAAACTGGAGCGATTGCTAGAAGAGATAGAACTGTATAAAGTGTGAAAGAAAAGTTGGCATCTGGTTCCATTTATTTTGTGATGATAGTAAATATCATCAAAGAGGGGATTGATGAAGCAAAGCTTCGCATATTTTGCGACCTTGCCGAAGTCATGAACCTCGTCTATGTGTAACAAGGTAATAAGTGTACGTCTTACTAACGTTTATATTTAGTTTGAATAAGGATTAAGAAGCTTGCCTATGTGTATTCCTAATGATTTTAATCCGTGTCCGTAAAATATGGCCGCCGCTTGTATTTAGTTACTGCGCATGCGTCAGCCACACTCACGTGTCCTGACGGGTATGCAGAGTTGGAGGGAAATTTATGCGCATGCGTAATTCATAGCTTTGCCTACAACGTGGTACTACTCGTGCCACTGCTCTTGTGTATGTTATATGTAGCTAACATTTAGACTGCATAAGTAAATTTTGTAGTGATAAGTTGAAAGTTCAAAACCAAATGATGTGTTTTCATAACGTTATTTCTATGTATTAATTTGTTCTCGCTTACTTTTCATGTACCGCGGGGAATGGGGGTCTGTCTGTACCGATGAGCCATCTTGGAGGTCCCTTCTGCGCATGATCGCCTTTCCAGGGACCTGACAACTTTGGCTGATGGAACTTAGCCAGCTGGCAGTGATGGGCAAGATGCTCCTGAGAACTGACCTGAAAAACCCAGGAAAACAGAGACAATTGTCCTAGCTCGGCAACAATGTAAATTGTCACTCGTATTTCTGCACAATTTCTCATGGGAACCCCAATCTCGCTAGGCGGTACCCAAATATGTAAATGTAGCATCTAAATAGACTGTTATGATTGGTGTGTTACCCAAAGCCTACCTTAGGACCAATCGAAATTGGGGATTCTGACACTTTGCAACATTTGGGGGGTGGTACACTGACCCAAAAGAGTATATCTACCCTGGGTTCACCTAGGGAATTGTCCGACTTGTCTGGTTTAGCTGACCTGTCACTGACCCATCGTACTCAATAGGTGACTGAAGATACAGAGCGCTGCGGAGCACTCTGTCCGAAATTGACCATAGACTAAGGTTTTACTGAACCTTAAAGTGCTGGCAAAGCACTTTGCTGGGAGTTCGCTGACCCAATCAGGGTCTTGATCGATAGCTGCAGAGAGGGTGGAACGCAGGCGTTGCTTCCAAACTGCGGGTGTGGTCCTGTCCTGAGCGGTCCTGTCCTGAGGGTTTGCTGTCCTGTCCAGAGGTCCTGTCCTGATTCCTAATCTGAGGGTATCCTGTCCTGTCCGGGGTGTCCATTCTGCACCTGCTGTCCTTTGAGGGGTATCCTTCCTTGAGGGTTTCCTGTCCTTAACTGACCCGTGGCCAGGGTTTGGTTTCCACACCAGTCTAGGTAAATACTGCTCTAAGTTCTTTAAACTTGCACCTTTCTATATTTCTGTCTTTTGCTCAAATAAAGAGATATCTTGCATACGTTGATCTTTCCATGCTTTTGCCGCAAACTATTGAAACATAAAGTCATTTGCATAATTTTCTTGATATGTTCTCATGTCACTCTACCTTTTAGAAATCATATTTTGCATTGCAGTTTGTCATTTTCTGATATGGTCTAGAACGACCTTACTTAGATTTTCTAAAGAATTCCTGCCTTGAATGCATAGCATATTTCCTTTGCATCTCATTATTACTTTTAATGATTACCCTGACTTTATTTCTCTATAGTTATGTACTTTTCATTATCTTGATTATCGATTGCCTTATTCTTGTAAATCTCATGCTTTCAGAAAACGAACTTTAGATAAACATTTTAAAAACTTCCAGTTGTCCGTGGTCATTTACAACAGTATTGAATGTCATTTGAATTTGCATTTGTTGCCTTTCCTTTACAGCTAGGCCCCTGATCCATTGAAGTTATAGGTACCCGTGTCGGTGGATGGTAAGTCGGGTACACTGAGTAATAACAGTAGGGAACACACACAATTGGTAGCAGCCCGTGAAGTCGCCCTGTCAATGAATAGTGTGAATTGAAAGTATATGGGCCCTGAAGCCGGAAACGGCGAAATCATTGGCTGGGTGACCTCGCGCGCTCTATCACTATCAACTACTGTTCTCCTTACACTGGTATACTATTGGCTTTGCGAGTTTGGATATTTATTTGTTTGACTTGTTATTACTTGGATTAGCTTGGAACTTATCCTTTTCTTCACGTTTTGGGTGTGGTGTTTTACTTTTAGCTTAATTTTAATTTTCATTTCTCTCTCTTTCTGCTGACCTTGTGTTAACCTCCAGTATATGTTACATGATTGTGTCATATGTTGTGATATAATTAACAATGAGAAGTATTGGTGGTTAATTTTGTATGTCTAAATGAATAAGGTTGTTCTGGGTAACTAAAACGTTTAACCACCTTAGTATATATAAACAACCTTTGTAATATACTCAATATTGAAGACCTGCTTAATTGGGGTAGGACTGGATTATGGATCCGTACTTACAACTATAGCCACTTTGTATGATATTTGTCATCTTAGGTGTGGTCTTAATGTTTGATATGTGTTTATATACTTTACTAGAGAAATGACTGCTTCTATTGTAATTATTTCAGCCCTGAAGAAGTCATTGGTTACCATACCAAGACGAAACACGTGTTGGCAACGGCTTTTTGTTTTGTTTTCTGGGTGAAGATTGAAGTTTTTCCGTATCAAATTGGAAATAAATGAAGAAGACATAAGAAATCACTAGTTTCTCTGATTGGATTTGATGGACTAAAAAATTATTTCTTTCAGCTTACCGAGCTCAGGATATATCATTGTGTTTCTATTTTACAATAGTGATTGGCTCCTCTCATCACATTGTTTGGTCTATGTTGGGTGACAGAGACCTTATCCTTGGAGTTCGAACAAATATTGACTTACACTTGTGTATCTTCCCAGCGCAATTTATACTCATTCACCTGTTTCGCTTTGTATTTGCAACATATTACCTGTTTGAGGGTGCACTCATGCAAAAGTCACAAAAAACTGTGCTCAGTGGGTTAACGCACCTGGCAGGGGTGTACGACTGGCACGTGACAGGCTTGATTCAAGATGCATCGCTCATCCCTCCTGAGATAGAATGAATAGCACTCAGTATGTAATATTACAACATGCTTATTGCCCTGTCATGAATCTCCCGTATTCTAAACATGGCATAGTTGTTGTTGGCGCCCCACATTGAGCAGTACTCAGACGCAATGCATGATGGAGCTTCGTTCAGGCGGGAAGCTGGTGCTTTGTCCTGTGATGACGTCACTCTGAAAGAAACAGAAACAGTGTTTTAAGAGCCTGCTTTCAATTCTCTTCTAAATCCTCAGGCACATGCAGTGTCAAAAGCACTACAATAATCAGGGGTAAATGTTGCATGGGGAAGTGCTTTATAAAATGCATATTTTTGTTACTAATTTCTTCAGACCGCCTTCTGAAAGGATGTCCACATTCTCTGTAGTGATGGTCCTAAAGATATATACTAATGACAGGAGTACGTATGACGTACACACGTATGTTGCATTGGTGACCTGTTATGCTGGGAGTCATGCTGCATTCGACAGGCTCGGTTTACTGTCGCAGCAGAGTCAGGGCTCACAAGTATTTTGCTGCCAAACTACACTAGGTTGAAAAGCAAGACTTACAGCCAGATTCATCAACGGAAAATCGGCTCGCAAAGGGCCAGATTCTGAGAATCTGGCCCTTTGCCAGCGCTTTTTTTGCATTTGGGATTCATCATTCCAAATGCAAAAATCACAGATTTTGAAATTGCTAAATTGCGAGGAATTGCATTTAAGGAATCTCAATTTGAGATTCCTTAAATGCAATTCATGAACCATTTCAAAATTGCGAATTCGCAATTTTTGGCCGCTATTTACTGCGAAGTCTGACTTCGTGGTAAATAGCGAAAACGTAGAAAAATGCACTTTAGTGCATTTTTCTATGTTGGATGTAACACACACACATATCCTTTGGGCATGTGTGTGCGCAACACCAGTGTAAATCACCATTTCAGGGGTGCTACAGGGTGTCCTTTGGACACCCTGGCACCCTTGAAATCGCTTCCTTATTTGCGATTCGCTAATTGCTAATCGCAAATAAGGATTGACTCCCCATTCATTCCTATGGGCCTTCAGGCCCATAGGAATGAATAGGAAAGCCATTCCTAATTTGCGATTTGCAATTAGCGAATCGCAAATACGGAATCAGTAGAAATCGCTATTCATTTTGCGATTTGTACATGCATCTTGTTTTGCGAGTCTTTAATAGCGATTCCTTAATAATCGCTATTAAGGACTCGCAAAACAGGAGCATGATGAATGTGGGGGTAAGTGATACAGCGTCTGTACACAGGAAGCGTTGTTGTTACGTTGTTGTCGGGAGCCAAAGATGTCCCAGGTAGAGAGAAACGTTCCCCAGGAGCGAAGCTAATTTCTCGACCTTTCCCAAAGGTACCACCCCCTCTGTGTCCCCAAGAAAAACACCAGAGAAGGATAAGTAACCCCAGAAAAGGAAGAGACCAAGGAAGGACGTCAGACCAAGCAGTCCAATAACCAAAATGAGGCGCGTCCAGGTCAGGTAGAGGCGGAGGATCTGTATCAATGAAGGGCAGAAATGTATGTGGGCAAAGTTTTACAAGGGAAATAGTATTAAGAACAATAATCCCCAAACTATCCCCCTTTTATTGTGTGCCATCCCACACTTACTTGAGCATCGCCTGATGACGTTCTTAAAAGGACATCTCAGGAATATAGGGCCATATGCAGCAAGCCAAAATGCATTCGCAAACGCCGAAATTTGCAGAATTTTGGCGTTTGCGAATGCGTTGCGAATACATAAGGAATCTTATGCAAATCTGCGTGCAAAATAAGGAATCGCAAAATTTGCGATTCCTTATTTAACGATTGCATTTAAGGAATTGCAAATTTTGCGATTCCTTAAATGCAATGTACCAAGGTAAAAAAAAATCCTAAATGCCCATAAGGAATCGCAAATTACCACCAACTTATAGTTGGTGGTAAGTTGCGAATTCTTTACAAAATGCACTTTTTAAAAAATCCAAAGGTGCCATATGATGCTCATACATGCCCTTAGGGCATGTATGTGCGCCATATGCGCACACATGTCATTTTCAGGGGTGCAGCAGGGTGTCCTTTGGACACCCCTGCACCCTTGAAAATATTCTCAATTTGCGATTAGCAAATTTAGATTAATTTCACATTCATTCCTATGGGCCTCCTGGCCCATAGAAATGAATGGGAAATTATTCCTTAATTGCGATTAGCAATTTGCTAATCGCAATTAAGGAATTTTAAGGAATCACTAAAAAAAAGCATATTTCTTCATACATACCGTTTTGCGATTCCTAAATAGCGATTCCTTAAAATTCGCTATTTAGGAATCGCAAAACGGTATGTTGATACATATGGCCCATAATCCTTGATCTCTTGAAACAAAGAGTAAAAAATGCTGAAGACCCTGGTCTGAAGTTCAGCAATTCAACCAGTGACAAGGTTTGTCTGATGGTTGCTTTGGAAGCAAGCACAACTGCTGAAGTCAAAGTATTTCTTGGGGTACTGATGTTTATCGTTCTTTACCTCTTATAGGGCCATATGTATCATGCCCAAATGCGTTCGCAAACGCCGAAATTCGCAGAATTTCGGCGTTTGCGAACGCATTTTCGCAAAATGGTATGTACCATAAAAATCTGCATGCAAAAAAGGAATCGCAAAATTTGCCTTTAGACACCCCTGCACCCTTGAAATTATTCTTAATTTGCGATTAGCAAATTGCGAATCGCAAATTGAGAAACAAATTCCCATTCCTTCCTAGCCCATAGAAATGAATGGGAAAGTATTCCTTAATTGCGAATTTGCAATTTGTGAATTCGCAATTAAGGAATATCAAGAAATCGCTAAAAAAATGTGATTTTCTTAATACATACCAATTTGCGATTCTGAAATAGCGATTTCGCTATTACATAATCGCAAATTGGTTCCTTGGTACATATGGCTCTTATTCCATAAAATGAACAGTCGTATGAGAAGAGGTCAAAGCAAAATAAAAAATGAGTCTTGAGTCTAAGCTCAAAATTAAAGTCCCAACAACAATGCTGGCAAAAGAAATAAGATTACCATGACCTCGCGATAATCTTTAATTAGGGAAAGTATGCGCAACAAAGGCTAACCCCCAGATTCATCAAGAACACATTTTGCGAATCCTTAAGAGCGAAAAATACCGAATCGCTATTAAGGAATAGCAAAATGCTATGCATCAAGAAATCACTAAAAAAATAGAGATTTCTAATAATTCCTCAATTGGGACTTGCAAATTGCGAGTCGCAATTAAGGAATATCTCTCCATTCATTCCTATGGGCCTAGAGGCCAATAGGAATGAATGGAAAGACAATCTCAATTTGCTAATCGCAATTAGCGATTCGCAAATTGAGATTGCGATTTCAAGGGTGCAGAGGTGTCCAAAGGACACCCTGTTGCACCCCTGAAATTGATGTGTGCACATATGTTGCGCACACACATGCCCTTAGGGCATGTGTGTGCGCAATATGAAACTTTGAAAAATGCACTTTAGTGCATTTTTCAAAGTTTTTGCAAATTACCATGAAGTTGTACTACATGGTAATTTGTGTGCCCTAATAGCGAATTTGCTATGTTTTTCACTTTCATGCATTGCATTTAAGGAATCTCAATTTGAGATTCCTTAAATGCAAAGAATCGCAATATAGCGAATTCTCAATTAGCGATTTTTGCATTTGGGATGATGCATCCCAAATGCAAAAATACAGCTCGCAAAGGGCCAGATTCTCAGAATCTGGCCCTTTGCAAGCGGATTTAAGCTTGATGAATCTGGCCCTAAGAGGGCAAACATTGTAGCGCGTCTCGGTGCTGAATTAAGTTTAACAAAAAAATCCTCCACCAGAATTCATTGCTGCGCGACTCGCACTAAAAAAACAAGCATTTACAATGCAATAGGTCTCGCAGCATTAAAGTTTGAGTTATTGGTATCGTGTATGACAATGCAATAGTTTTAACTTTCGCAAATGTGACACCTATAGCATTTCTTTTATTTTATTTTATTTTTTTTTTCGAAAACCTTTATTGTGACATAAGGCAGATACAATTGCAGGCCAGCAAGAGCACAGCCGGCCATTATCACAGAGACGGTCAATGCAAATCAATAAGTCAAAACACATACATCCCGCCTCCTAAAGTCCACATCAACACCCAGGATACTGTCGCACTATAGTGGTACCAGGATAAGAGAGGTTTTGTTTTTTTTAAGGTTCAGAGATAGAACAGGATCCGATGTCATACAATCTAGTAACACCAGAGATAGGGGACATCACAAATCAGGATATGCACATTCGGGACCACTGCAGGCGGGGCGCAGGCACTAACGCGCACTAAACAGGATAGACAACAAATAGTACATTACGCCCCCCAATGCAGCACACGCCCGCCGTACCTAAAAAGGAACTATTATAACATCCCCCATACTGGCTTGAGACATAAGAACATCCGGTAAGCCACCTACTACTCGGAATCCCAAAGATAAGAAAAAGAAAGAAAGGAAAGAAAAAGCCAAGCAGAGCAAGAGAGAAAAAGAGGCCCTAGAAACTGAAAAAGGGAAAGAAAAACAGAGAATACCCCCCACCCTGCACCCCTGCCTCCGGCTACGGCCTCCCCCTCAGCAGAGTGCCTGTCGCCCATTTTATGAAACCCGAGATTTAGAAGAGAGAGAAAAGAAACTACCACCCACCTAGACTAAAAGAGGAACCCAAGCGAGGGAAGGAAAAGAAAGAAATGAAAAACGGAGGGGAGCCCTCTAACAGTCCCCCGGCCTCTCCCTCTGCAAATAATGTATGCGGACAGGACGTAAAACACCTCCGCTAAAAGCAATACAATAGAACAGTGCACTAGGCACAGGAGCAGCCCAGCATGGCAACAAATAAGACAATATGCCACACATCCCTCATAAACCCGCAAGCAGGAAGTATCGAGACGGAGGAAACATCATTTATCCTTGTCCTGTCCTGCGCATATCACGATGGCCCACCAAATTGTCGCACTCCAAATCCGCAATCGTAAGGAATAGGAATATCAGAGCAAACCCAGACAGCAGCAATTCTTTAGTGCTGCGATGCGATCGGACCTCATCCGAGCCCGCTTCCTGCCAGCGTGATGGACCCAACCTGACGCAATAGCATGACTGCCACATCGCAATCGGCAAAGCAGAGCAGGGAAAGATTGTCACAGTGTTAAAACGTGGTTGGAGCAGAACCAGAGATACCAACAGCATGGCGTGGAAAGAAAGTCCATCGCTCGGTTCCAAGCAGGAGCCCACGGATAGTTCTAGATCACGAATGTCACCAACTGGAGATGGCTCGAGAGCCCGTGTCCCGGATTCTAGGATATCAGTGCCGGCGCCATATTGTCGCGTCTGGGTAAGAAGTGAAGCATACCACTGTGCGCCCACGAACCACCTGGGCTCATTAGTTCCGCCACAAAGACAACATCATCCAGCTTATCACCCAGTGAACGGGCATCCTGCTCCAAGGTATCGCGAAGGTCAGCTAGGGCAGCAAGGAGATCGCCAAGATGTAGTTCTGCTCCGTGCCCCCTTTTTGTTAAGCTCCCTTCCTCCATAGGATGCAAATCAGGTCGGAGCTCGGTTTCACGGATGCAGCACTGTGCTCCCCTCGCTACGTTCCGAGGAAGCACCATCATAGATCGGGGCCGGGGCACGCGCAGCAGGGCATCAGGCGTCATGGTATCACCAGCAGGGTACCCAAACAGTGGAGACGTAGCCAAAACACAGCCGCCGGGGGAGTCCGCGCTATTAAACGCGGCCGGGCTCAAATTCGGGATTCTCCCGCAATTAGCGGGACGGGTCTCACCACGGTCCCCGGCGGCAAGCGAGCAAAGTTCCCAAAAAAAGGACAAACGACCCAGGGGAACCATGAAGGGTCGATCTCTAACTCATGCCCCCAATCAGATGAGCGAGCGATCCGAAAATCGGCCGGTCCGATTCAATCCGGAGCCGACCGGCCCCTCACTGCAGCTGGTGGCCGTTGTTGTTCAATTGATGGCCGGTCCTGCAGTCAGACGAGTCCCCGGTCTTCAAGCTGCCTCGGGCCGCAAACGCCGTTGTCCGTTTCTCCCCGTGTGGAGGTGGTACAAACCTCGGGGACGCGCCATCGAGTACCGGAGCTGCTCCTGCGCCCGTGTGTGCCCTTTTTGAATCAGGATATCAGGCAGAAGGCGCCCTCGGGAGGAGATGGTACACGGAGCCGGGGGACTGGGCGGCCATCTTCAACGCCGGCTTGGCTCCTCCTCACCTATAGCATTTCTATTGCAATTTGTGTTGTATTTACGTGACTTAGATGTATTGATATTACAAATAACAATGGCTTTTAATTTTTTTAAATAATTAATACTTAAATAAAATTTATTATAATTTATAATGACAATAGCTTAAAAATTTGTAAATATCTTTTGTAAATTAGGTGCCATGCTTACCAGTAAAAGGCTGGCTCTAAGGGAGTTAGTTTTCGGTAAGAATGTCACCAGGCACCAAAGGCATGCAGCTGCCGAAGATAAAGTGCGGCGGCAGTAGTGCCAGTTTTAATTAAAAAAATAAAATCATGATTCTGGGCAAATTAGTTGACCTCACTGTGCATAAAATTGTAAATATGTGTGGAATGTAACGTGATTGTAAATATATAAAATGTAATATCACAAATGTGCAAATCTCCTGTTCATGCTTTGTTACCAACCATGTGGGTTTTCTTCAGATCCATACAAACATACGTACATTATCTGGGGGTGGATGTGTGTGGGTGTGTGTGTGTGGGTTGTGTGTGGGTGTGTGTGTGTGTGTGTGGGTGTGTGTGTGTGGGGGTGGGGATGTGTGTGTGTGTGTGTGTGTGTGTGTGGGGGGGGTGTGGGGGTGGGGATGTGTGTGTGTGTGTGTGTGTGTGGGGGGGTTGTTGGGGTGGGGTGGGTTGTGTGTGTGTGTGGGGGGGTGTGGGGTTGTGCATGTGGGAGGTTGTGTGTGTGGGTTGTGTGTGGCTGTATTTACGAAGTCCAGGCCCTAATTTATAGTCCCTTCTTAGGCATCCAAACCCTCTCGAACCGGAAAATGTTTTTTTAATATGGTCTGGTAGGTTGATCACAAAGGTTTTGCTACAACTTACAGATTGTGGACATATCGTCTCAGAAAGTGTTGATCTTCGCTACCAGGTGAAGCCATTACGGCACACAGAGTACAGTTTTTTAATTCTGTATCGGGAGGTGCTGTGGAAAAGGTATTTGTGTTCTGTTTAAAAAAATGCTTTTACAGCTAAGCATTCACCATAATATAATGGCTTAAAAAACAATAATGTAAAGCCTGAATAAATGTCACTGTCTAATACTGTAGTTCTTGTATGCATTTCACTAGATAGGTACACTCAATATTTTACTTTGTAGGTCCTAGTGAATCCTAAATGAGGGAATGAAAACTGAATGTGCGCATTAACTACAGTAAATCAAACTCTCCCTGGCATTGTTCACCCTCGGAGGATTCCGAACCACGCTGATAGAGCTCCCTTCTTCCTTGATCTTCTGAGCATTGCCTAAATGTCTTCGGCCCAATTTATATATCAGTGGAGGGTTAGTGAAAGTCAGGCTTTATAATCTCCCACTGCACCTCGTGGTTTCAGGCCACGGGCAGTGTATAGTAGGAGCTTATTCGGTGTGTTGAGTAGTTTGTCTCCTGGATAATACCTTATAAAGGAAGTGTTCAGGACACAGAACAAATGAGGCGTTGCTTGGCCTCATTGCTACACTCTGTGACATGTGAAGATCTCCATAGACCTGCTGAGCAATACGAAATAAGCTCCATCTTTAATACTGCCATAGCAACTTGTCCGGATTGCAGGTCAGGAGCGTGTTCGGAAAGGATCAAGGAGGCAGTTACTTTCTCTAAAATCAAACCATATGGGAGCACTCCGATCACACCTCGCTTCACTCATCTCATAGAATCATGCAATTCAGGCTGGGAAGGACCTGTTTTGTGGCATCTAAGGAACGCTAGAATGCTAACCACTGTGGGGTGGAAACTTCCATGGCTAGAGGTTCATGTCTGGGCCAATCAGTAATAGTGCAAAACAAGAAACAAAAAACAAGCAAACTCACCGCCGCAGCCCGGCTTCAACAGGAAGCCAGGCAACCTTTGTTGGGACGGGGGCGGGGCCGGACAAATACAGGAAGCAGGCGGAAGCCTACCCTGCCGCGCTCCTGTGCCCGCCGGAAGATTTGCGTCTCAGCTAGCGGGGCTTCTGTGCACGTGGAGAGCACCGCGGCCCCCGCCTGTTGCCCAGAATGACCCGCTGGCTGCCGAGGGACACGCAAGAAGAACCTGGTGAGTGAGGTGTAAGGGGGATGTGTGCCCGCGTGTGTCTGTGTGTGCGCGTGTGTGTATGTGTGCGACGGCGGGGGTGGGAGGGGTTCTCTGTATGTATGTGTGCGTGCGTGCATGGGCGCTCGTGTGTGTGTGTCTCTGTGTATGCGCATGCGTGTGTCGTGTTGGAGCTTTCCAGGAGAGGAGACAGGAGCTGGCCACAGCGAGCGCGTTCGCGTGCCCGAGCCTGCTCAATTCCGAACACGCGGCCAGCTCCTGTCCCCTCTCCTGGAAAGAAGACTCGCTGACAATAGGTCTCTGGCGAGACCGCGCTTTCGCGTGGCTAATGCCTACGAGACCTAAAAAAGGGGCACAGCTGAATTTTATCAAAATGCAGCAGAGGTTCACGCATAAGAGTTTGAAGCAGCGCCGCTCGCGCTGAGGGGAAAAGGCACAGCTGTGTAAGCCTGACACGATGTTTAGTGCAATCACGCGCTCACAGTCCCAAAACAGAGTCGTGTAGGAAGAACGATTCTTTAGGCAAAAACACGAAGTCCAGAAATGTCCAACACTGTGTTTTCTAGGGAAACCAACTCTCGAGCTCAGCCAAGGAAACCAGCAAGGAAAGCCAAGCTCTGCACTGGAACGCCAGGAGGTTTAAGAACCTCCCCATCACCTGATCCGTCCCAAAGCAGTATGGTATAGCACACAACCTGCCTCCCTTACAGAGCATTCTGGGGTCTGTGGTGCAAATATGGAACATGAGGCTCTAGTTCTAACAGTTGCACTGCCTCTCCGTAGACACCAGTTCCAGCAGATTCTGCTTCTGTGTGCAATATGAGGAACTGATCCAGGGTCTTGCTTTAGGCCAGAGTTCATGCTTCAAGTTACACATACCTTTTACGTACAGCAGTCACGCGGCCAAGCGAACTCTCAGTCTACCCAGAGATCAGGCTTCAGACCCCACAGATAACCCTCACCAGACACGGTTCCTGCACTATAAGACAAGAGCCCCAACCCAGTGTTCCTGCTCAATGTATTCCAACATTGCCACCAGTCCTTCATTTAGCACCTGTAGGCGTCCATGGACCAATGAAAACCTATCCGGGCGTAAATCACCACAAATGACCAAAGCACAAAAGCAACGCTCATCACTGCCACAGATGACGTACACATGATCCTGGACAGAGGAGACACAGCGACCCTCATCCTCCTTGAACTCTCTACAGCATTTGACACGGTCTCCCACCCCATCCTCATCAGGTGCCTGTGGGATATTGGCAGACAGGGACCCGCTCTGACCCCACACTCATCGGAAACCCACAAAAGTATCGGTGGAGTGCCAAAAGGCTCTGCCCTCAGCGGCACCCTCTGCAAAGCTTACATAATCAGGTTGACCAGGGTCGCCCGCGCCCACATCAACATCATAGCCTACTCCAACGACATGCAACCCATACTCTCTCTCCAACAAGACCTCCAACACGCGGAACACCGCTCACAGCGTCATTGACAGAAAAACCCACCTGGATGAAGTCCAACTAGCTCAGGCTAAACATCAAGAATATAGAAGTACTGATTTTTGGCACGAACACCTCGCCATGACACTCCACCTGGTGGCCAGCCAACCTTCGACCTTCACCCACCCCCAGCACCCACGTCAGGAACTGCAGGATCATCACTGACAACAAACTGGACATGACCGCGCACGTCAATTCCATCACAGCAGCCTGTTCCACACCCTCAAGATGCCGAGGAAATATTCAAGTGGCTCCAGAGCAAAACCTGAATGACCAACACATACACTGTATTCACCATCGAGCTACACTATTTGAACACCCTCTATGGAAGAATCAGGAAGTAACTCATCAGAAGACTTCAAACCACCCTGAACGTGGCAGCTAAACTCACCGCCGACCTATCACGCAGAGTCCTCATCACACCACACCTCATGGAGCTCCACCCGCTCCCGATACACAAACATGCTCCGTTCAAACCCTCACACTTTCAGTGCGCTGCACAACATCAACCCTGCCTACCTAAACAGTCGTATCTCCTTCCACGAACCCTCCAGACACCTCCGCTCAGCTGGACTCCTGCTCGCACACATCCCAGCTCAGGGAGGGATTGGATACAAACACCCCTCAGGCCCTCGTCCTTCTAGATCTGTCCGCCGCCTTTGACACGGTTGACCATTCAATTATTTTGTCCCGTGTCAAGGCTTAGCTCCTTCCTGAGTGACCGGACCCAGGCCGTCCATCTGGCTGACTTCTCTGCTCTCCCTTGCAAAGTGCAGTGCGGTGTCCCCCAAGGGTCCTCCCTTTCCCCTTTATTGTTTAATTTGTATATCTTTCCTCTTGTTTTTGCATTACAACAGATGGAGGTCACGGTGTATAACTACGCCGATGACCTCCAGCTCATTTTTAATCTTTCCTCCTCATCAGCCGGTATCCACAGTTTCCAATCGGTCATGCTGTTTATCCGGGATTGGATGAATTGTAACCAACTCAAACGCAACCCGGATAAGACTGAGTTAGTCTTGACCGGTGGCAGCGGCAGCCCCTGGTCCCCCACTTTTTGGCCCTCCTCTCTCGGTCCCCCTCCTTCTCCCTCAGACTCAGTCAAAACACTAGGTATTACATCAAACCAACATCTCACACTTCACTCCCAGATCAGTTCTGTTGTTTCCTCTTGTTTCTTCATTCTTCGCATTATCCGGAAGATCTCCAGGTTTTTTTCTCTCCCGGCCCTTAAGCTGATCCTCATGGCGATGGTTCTATCGCAGCTGGACTACGGGAACATCGTGTATACCGGTGTTCCCGCTTATGCCCTTCAACGCCTTCAGTTAGTGCAGAATCAGGCGGCCCGCCTGATCCATGGCTTACCTAAATTCCATCATGCCACCCCTTTACTTAAAGCACTACACTGGCTACCTATTAAAGAGCGGGCTCTCTTTAAGATGGGCTGTATGACTTTTCAAGCCCGTGCAGG